>NW_005054336.1:3864493-3917142 GCF_000277835.1 Geospiza fortis
TTCAGAGATTACAGTAACATGAGGACATCAAGAATGCCATTTTAATGAGTAAGCTAGATGAAACACATCAATACAGTCTTCATTTTAAGCATGTCTGAAAACCGATATGCTTTAAGTTAATTTGATTCATGCTTTTCATTCATTTGTAACACCATGCACATTATAACAGCAAATATTTTGTACTCAAGCAAAGAAAAGATCTGGCAGGTAAAAGATTCTGGCACTTTCTGCATGAGAATTGAGCCAGTGAGGAACAGCAACTTTGCAAATCCACTCTCCTGTGGCTTGTTGTGGCTCTGGCTCCTGCAGAGCTTCGAAGGATATGTCACAAGTGTGCCTGAGGGGGGCTGGCTGCAGAGCTGTGTGTGGTGTAAGGGATAGCTGGAGAGCTGCCCTGAAATGCAGGGCTGTACACATCACCACAGCCCCGATGCCAAAAATTCTGCTCTGTGAACGTATCAGGTCTGTTTGTTCACACTGACGTTTCTCAGGAATAACTCTGCTGATGTCAATAGTTACACAGATTTAAATCTTTTTTTTGAGACAAGTGAGAAAGCGGGAATCAAATCCTCATTTCTTTTGCCATCTACTAAAAAGCGCTCTTTCCATGGCAACCCCTGTTTCCATGGTACATGCTGTATTGCCCTTCAGAGAAGCTTTATTAAGAGACACGTATACACGTACACTGTCATGTGAATGTGCTTGCATTTTATAGCACTCTAAAGGAAAGCTATAGTGAATTGTAATTTTTTTTTTAAAGTTGTGGTGCTTTTTGCATTATACAGTGTGGTGAAGGATTATTGCTGCCACTGCTTGGTGGTGTCATGGGAGTACAGTAAAATGTGGTTCTTTTCGCTGTTGTTAAAGGATATTAATCAAACCTCTCTATTTACTAGTACATTAAGATCATTTTCTAAACTCTCTTTAGGTCTAAGTTGCCATACCAAGTAATCAAACTTCTTTTGCAACATCCAAAATAAATATACAATAAACATTCTCTGCTCCTGGGTTCAGTGTGGGAAATAATAAAGACAATGGCAAATTTGGTGGATTATCTAAGAAGGGTTATTCTAATAAGAAAATGTGAATCCACAGAAATTTGTCATCTTTTCAATAATGGCACCTATTAGAAGTTACTTTGGATGTTTAAAATTAGCTAAATTTACGAAAGTCAGGCATCGTACCTTTCTTTTTTTGATGATAAAGGTGAAACTGTGAAACTATTAAAAGTTATATCATTACTTTTACCTTAGGAAGGTTCATTTATAATCATCCTTTTAGACTTTACAGCTCATAATGACAGTAGGTAGAAAAGGTTTCTGATACTAAGTGTAATATCAGTCTTTCTCAATATAAGCTAATGCATGCTGTAAGTACGTGGTAAGGTGACACAGACAGAAACACATCAAAATTACCCAGAATTTTGGAGAGCTGCTTCATGTGCTACAACTGTCTGGAATGGGAGTCTGACAAGGCTCTGCAGCTACATTTTGGAGACTGTTTAGTGTCTGCTTTTCAAGCGTTCTCTTCAAACCATGGTCAGAAGATCTGTGTAAAGTGGAGTAAACCTAAAAGTATACCTGTCTCCAAACAGCTTTATTGTCTCATATCAGTTGATAATTTCAAAGGTAATCCTGGTAGAAACCTTGTAAGAAAGTCAGAGTGGATCCTCTGTGCAAAAGGGACTTTGTCTGTGGCCTGAGGCTGCAAAGATAGGATAGAGCTTTCCAGACATCTGCTCTAGTGCTTGTTGCCCTCACTTGGTCACTGACAATACAAGTAGGGAAGTAATATTTGAGTTGATATGAAAAAAAACCCCGACATCAGAAAGCTTGGAGAGACTCTTAAGGATCTGCCACATTAGTAACAGAATGCAGCTATCAGCACCTCTGATGGTGAAGTTGGGAAAGTCAAACTGATGAGAACTATCAGGAGCTTATTTTGGGGAGTTATATATAACCTTTAAGGTATATAGTCTATTAGTCAGTGGATTTTCAGCTTATGTAAAAATTAGAGGTTTTATTCTGCGTTCATATGTGGTGCCTGTCCTTTCATCAGGAGCAGTCCTTTAGCAGAGGTTTCATTAATGTCAGTTAATGAGAATTTTATATTAGTATTTTAAATATTTTTATATATTTTTTTTAATAGAATGAAAAGTGCTATTTGAAGGAACAGTTTTACTCTTTTGGAGGAAGTCTGTAAAACTCTGGGTTGGTGTTTGTGAAAATGCAGAGGAAACAAAGGATTACAATAGGATTTTTATTTGCTTATTTAAATCACCAAATGCATCTGTACTAATACTTTTCACAGTATTACCCTGCAGCAGTGCAAATGAGTCGGAGAAGTCTGTGATAATGCCTTTCACCATAATACTCTGTTAAATTTCCTTTTTGGTTTTGCTAAATCTGGGCTGACTCTCCTGAGTGATCAGAGGAGAGAGATAATACTCTGATGTCAAGCAATCCTCATAAGGAAAAAAAGTGTTTTGCTTTCCTCTTTCCTCAGTGCTGCACAACCCTTCCTGTGAATGGAGCATTTGGCTGCTCTGTGCCACCCTGGATGGAGCACTGGCACCAAAGCAAGGTGTTGGTGTTGATGGCCACAGGAGCTGCCGCAGTGCCTGGGCCAGAGCGCAGGAAGAGCTGCTGGTCAGCAGCCGGGGGGGAGGCTGCCATGCCTTGAGCCCCTCGGGATCTGGCTGTGACAGTGCAGGATGATTTGGAATGGCAGAGCCCTTCCTTGGTGGGTCGGTGACCCAGCCCTGGCTCCTGGGGCCTGCAGAGCAGCTCCCTGCCCAGGCCGGCTGCCCTCCAGCCCGCAGTTTTTTGGAATTGCAGAGTTTGGAAGTTAAGAAGCAGACGATATCATTGCTGGTGCTGCAGACACCTGAGGGACACAAAGTTACACATGTGCCTTTCACATTAAGGTGACTTGTCACCAAGCAGAATCCCTCAGCGCCATGAGTGGCTCCTCCCGCAGCCTGTGGCACTGGAGCCTCGTTTGGGCGCGGTGCCTGGGGTGAGCTGAGCACAGGCAGCTCTGCCCCGCGGGCAGCGCCCCTGCCCTGCCCCAGGTGCCTGCCCTGGCACGGGGCACTGTGTCTGCAGCCACACTGTGTCTGCAGCCGCTCTCACTGCAGCAGCAGCGTGGCCTGAAGTGGCAATGCAGTCAGTTCTTCATAGTAATGGTGCCCTAATAACAACCCAAAATATGTTTTATGGTGGGTGTTGATAACTAAACGCTTATCCCATATACAGATATTCAAATAATTGGAAATTCTTATAGTCTGGATCCAGTTGAGACTGCTGAAGGATACCTTGATATTGAAGGTTAAAATCAATAGAGTGTGTTTTGATTATTTTTCAGGGGTCTGTTCTGTGTCTAATATAGCATATTTCTATTGTGGGTTCTCATTTCTGTAAATCTGAGGTCTCTCATTCTTGAATGAATGAGGAGATAAGCAATTGAATTTGAAAGATACTTTATTCAACAGAAAAGCAATTTGGTTTCTGGTTATCAAAGGCCAAGAAGCGAACTGGCAATTGAATCCTCAGTATATATAACCCTTGTGTTGCCAGCGTGCCTGCACCTCTGCGGAGCTCTGGTTTTGACTGTGCTCCCAGGGCCTTGTACTCAACAGGGGTGCCATTCTCTGGCTCAGCAAGCTGCTCTGACATCAGGGTGGCTCTTGGCATCCTTGGAAATTTTACAGGATGTCTTCCTCAGTGTTAGTGTTTCCCACTTGATTTTTGCTGTAAAAAGTCATTAAGAGGAACAAAGAGGACCCACTGTGCTTCTCCAGGCAGAGCAGCAAGGTGCAAGCTAGTGCCCGGCAAGCAGCAGTGATATCCCTGCTTTGAGGCCTCTTGAGCCTCTGTGGTGGTTTTCCTCTGCCCATGGCTCCTCTGGCTGCTTGGTGCTGGGACAGGAGCAGAGCAATCATCAACTATTGCTGCTATTTCATAAGCTCATCATAAAGTCACTGGTAGCTGGTGAAAATGAATATGTCTGGATTTGGCACAGATGCTGTACTTGTGCCTGTAGCATATTAATGCTGTTGACTTCACAGTTTTGGGAGATGTGAAAAAAAATAAAGGGCTAGAAGGTTATGTGGGAGCAGTGGTTGAGAGTCAGTGTGTCTGCATTTGAAATGATGTACCTCAGCTGTGGCCTTCAGTAGCGTTTTCCTTCTGAGAAGGCTGTGATTAACTATCATAATTAATTGATTATACAGAAAATGTAATTATAGGTGTTTCATACCTTAAATATAGTTAAAAAAGAAAAAGGAAAAATATGTTAAGGATTCTGGAATTGAGACAGTAATAAAAGTAGCAGCTGGATATGCAGATGTTCATAGTGACTACAACGGGATGCAGTAACGGGAAAGTCTTTTTAAGAGGGACTTATCTGAGAAAAAAAAAACAATTGTCAGCAGTATAGCTTCACCTATGGTGGATGGGAGCAAAGGAAATAATGTCTTGCTTAGGAACCTGAGAATTTTCTATCTGGCCTTTGCATGTGGGCTGCTGCTGCAGGTGTTTTGAAGGCACCATCCACATCCAGTGGGGGTGGCAGAAGCCTACAGCCAGCAGGGCCCAAAGCAGTGCCCTGGTTTTGTTCAGTGTGACATTGAAGGGATGCTGCTGGCTTCAAGTTCTAAAGCTTTTTTTTTAAGTGAAAACCTAAATCAGAGCAAACACATTTTTTTTGGGAAAAGCTGTTGCAGTATCAAAATAGCGTGAGAAAGTCTATATATTATTCTTATCAGTAGTTATTTAATGACTGCAAAATTATAAAAATACTAGATTTGTGGATTTTTTAACAAGATTGAAAAAAAAATCCATTAATGGATGTTCTCAATAAAAGGCAGTGTTGCATATCGAATTTGCTTTTAATTTAAGGATACCTTTCAAGGTGGTAGCAACAAGCACTCATCATTGTTCTTTTATCCACGGTCACTAAGAATGATGTATAAATGAAAAATTTTTAACACAAGTCAAAACTGCCTGGCCACACTTAAGATTCCTCTTTTAACGTGATAAATATATTCTCTTGATACTACTTAAAATTCTCCTTAGCAAAAGTAAAAATTAAACTTCTAGAAATTTTTCACAGCGTATAAGTGCAGATTTGAAATTGAGATCTGCAGAGTTAAAGGAAGGTGTTCTCATTGCATGTCATGGAAATGACACAAAGATTTCTGTGACAGGTCTTGTTTGATGCTTCTGTGGATTTTGTGTTATTACTGCTTCTTTGTGATGATCTTATTTCTAAGGGATACTAGAAAAATGTAAGTACAATAATATATATTGTCAAATGTAGTGACTGTTAAAAATAGCCAATTTCAATGGCTATTGAAATTGGCTATTTTCGTAGCCAAATGAATATTATCTTTACAGGTGCTGTTAATGTCTAAAGGTACAGGATCCGAACTTGTGTCAGAGCTTGTAGGAGGCATCTGTGTGAGCTGCAGAGCTGTGAGGCATGGAGGGTACAGCTGGAGAAGGCCTTAGAGAGATGCAGGTTCCTTTTAGCTAAACAATAAATACTAGCATTGCTTCAGTTTACAGCATTGAACTAGTTAATGGGGCACATTCCCTCAGTGCTCTACAGCAAAGGATTTGGGTATTTTTCAAAGAAAATTAATGCACTTTGCTTACCCTTTGTCAATGATGGTTACAAATAGAACTGTTTCAAGTAATAGTTATAAGCCATTATTTTAATGGTTTTACAAATACCTGGGAGGACAGACTGCAATATTTCATCTGAGAAAGGACTGAATATTAAATAAATGTAACCTCCCATTGGGTCCCGCTTTAACCTCCTGCTGGTTTTGGAAGGTGAATTTAAGAGCTGAAAGCATTTTAGATTAAGTGTTAGGGGAGAGATCCAGTAGGACTTAGACAGCAGATTAGCACTTTGTGTTCATAACAATCCTTTCCCTCTTTGCCTTACCACTTCAAACACATCTTTGAAAGATGCAGAGTTTAACTTTAGTCAGGTATACAGCTGGCTTGTGCTCATTTTCTAATAGTTATGGGTAATAGATTAGTCTATTTATTATTAATATTTTTTCTTTTATTTAATGTTTTTCCATACTTCTGATATGTTGGACTGAGAATTGGGATTTGCTCATTAATTCAGAACACAATTCTTGAGGCTGGTACCCCAGAGAGAAAATTCTTAAGTCATGACCTGTTTTGCTTTAGAAGTTAGGAATAGGAAGTTGTTGAAAATGTTTAACCCAAGACTTAATGCAAGACTTAAATGCAAGCAGAACATTTAACTTCTCAAACCAAAAGCAAATGTTTCCTATAAATCCTTCTTTTTATGGAAAAATACTTTTGGCACCTCAGCTAGGGGTAACAAGGTATTGCTGGTGTGAAATATTTTCATCTATTGTGAGAGGTAAAAATGAGTTGCTAATTTTAGTAACTTTTCTTTTTGTTGTAGTGTTATGTAATGGAAAAACTTGTCTACATATGGAAAGAGATTTTAGAATAATTGCAAATCATGTTAGTACAAGCAACAGCAAAACAGCTTTTGGAATATCAAGCCCTTTAATTATATGGGGGAAAAGAGAAAAACATTAGAAGTTGCATGTAATGTCTGTTTTCATTCTATATTTCTTTTGACAAAAGAAGGCTATTTTGAAAGGATTTGATTATTCAGTTTGTAGCTGTTATAATAGACAGACAACCAAAAGGCAGTTTGTATTTCTAGATAAATTCTGGTTATCAATTATGTCATGCAGACCAATTAAAATATTTTAAAGTTGTTCAGGTGCCTTTGTTGCAGTCATAATTCAATAAGTAATGAAATAAACTGATAAACCAAGTCAATAAGAAAAGGTCTCATATTGAAACTAAATTGCTACTGTCAAAGTCCCTGTTCATTTGCTAAAACCTCTGTTTCTGGTTCCTGTTCTGATCCACTGCAACACCTGGCCTGCACCTGTGACATGTCTTGCAGATTGGTTGATTTCCAAAATGCCTTGATGGAAACCAAGGGATTTAGTGAGCAACTAACAAATTGCCCCTTGTCTCTGGGTGAGGGGTGCATAGCTACAGAGAAGCATCAAGAGTATCTCCCTGTTGAGCTATCCTGCATCAGGCAGGTAGCCAGCTTGTTTTGCAGATGGATCAGTAGTCACAACAGTATGGTTCTGGTGTTCAGGTGTTCCAGTGGGTTTTTTTTGGAGTTGAGCCAGAAGCCAATCTTTTCTAACAAAAGGAAGTGATAATGAGTCATTCACAGATGTCTCAAACACACTTAGAAGCTAAATGTCTTCCTACTGTAGCAATAATAACATAATATTAAGAGGTGAAGGCCATCAGCTCAGTCAAATGGAATTAAAAAAGAGTCTTATACTTTCTTTTTCCTTTCCCTTAAGTATTATTTATTACTTAGCAATAGCAACCATGATGGGCTAAATGCTTTCTTGCAGCCATAATATCATGGTCTCAGCAAGGAGTGCATAATTTGACAGATGGATGTTGCTGAGGAAGGAGTGCAGAATGCAGGCAGGGTTTTTCTGATGAGGTGATGAATATTAGTTAAATTGAAATAGTGGGATCAGTGCTGGTTTCATATAGCCTGACCTTGCCCATTCAGTGGTTTTTCTTCTTTGTTCTTCTTGTCTGCTTTGTTTCCATGGCTTGTTTTCAACACTAAGTGAAAGAGCCTCGTAGAGCTGCACTGTGTGTGTCTCCCAGTTAGCTGTGCACAAAGCACTGGGACTCCAGCACGGCTGCAGGTGAAGCCTCCATCATGGCAGCAGCCTCTGCCCCTCTGTGGAGGATGGGGAGGCCCCTGTCAGGAAGGAGTGGCCTGATTGCTCAGATGCAGCTGTTGCCAGCTGCTGCTGTAGTGTCTTCTTGCCTACTCCTGTAGCAGGAGCACCTTCAGGGGTAGCAATGTCAGAGGTTGCCATGGGAGCATGGCTGAGTTTCAGGGTACACCAAACAAGCCTGCAAGGGACAAAGAAGAGCACAGTGAAAGAAGAAAGGGAGTCCTCTCAGAACATCTGCAATGCCACTTAACAGAGGCAGTAAGAAGCAGTAATGAGAGATGGAGAAAAGGAAATACTTGAGTTCTGTTCCACCAGCTTTAAGGCTTATAATGTAAGATGAGGGAATTTGGTGTGAAATGATAACTTTGGAAAACAGACCTAATGAAAGGAGGATAATCAGTGCTGCTGTATCAGCTTTATAGGAAAGATGAGAGCGACATTAAGTCGTAAGGGAGTGGTGCTGTACAGGAAGTATCCTATAAAGCACAACAGCATAAAAAATATTATGGGAGAAGAGCAGATCCATGGAATACTGTGGGCAGAAATCTTGTGCTCTAATGATAATGCAGTGCTAAGATTGTGTTACCAGCCCCCTGCTCAGACCTGTAATAGTGCTCAAGAAATGTGAAATGAGAGTAGGGAAGCTGCAAATTCAGTACAGGCAGCAACAGTGAGACATTTCAGCAGGTGCCCTGTAGAGACTGGATTGGTGCCTTTTCATGATGGGAAAAAGACAGGATGCATCCAGATGTGCAAAGTGACTGCTTCCCAGAACACCTGGTGCTTCCAGAAAGATGTTACTCTGGACGTGCTCCTGAGTGGTGCACTGGAGCTGCTCAGTAACTAGTGACTGCCATAAGATCACATAGAGCTCTACAGCTGAAGAGAGCAAAACAAACACACGCAGAACATGGTCATTTGATTTTAAGTACAGGATCTGTAGAACAAACGGACAATTGGACAACAAACACTTAAAGAATTATTCTAAAAGGCCTATAAGCATCCGGAGGGCTATTTACAATACAGTTATTCTAATAAAGTTATCAGAAGCCCCCACATATATCTCAAAGTAAAAAAAAAAGAGAATACTAAATCATTCTCAGGAGCTTACTTCACTAGATAGAAACCTCAGTGGAGGGCACTGTAACAAAATGGCCAGCAGCTGGAAACAGGAAAGCCTGCTCAAATGAACAGTAGAGGAAAGTCCTTAAAACATGGCAGGCCAAACACAAACAGGAAATTAAAAATCTCATAAAGAATTAGAAAAACGCCTTACAAAAGATGCTCAAGCTGTTGATAAAAAGCTCTTTTTTGTCAATCAAACCCAGGAAATCATTGTGACTACTTGACAACAGCAGCATAACTGGGGGCACTCAGAGGAAAACCTGGGCCAGGGATGGTCAGTGAATTCTTTGTGTTGGACTCTGCTGCTGAAGGTGCTGGGAAGGTCTTTCACAGGAGTTTCTCATTATCTGTGGGGTGATGGTGGTGTGTTTTTTTCTTTTTATTGTGTTTTGTATTGGTGGTTGTTTTTTCAGCAGGTGGGTCAGAGAAAATAAATCAGCCGGGAGTGAGTATCGAGAGAAGCCGCGCTGCTGCGGCTGCATCCCACCCTCGCAGGAAGCTGGTGGGTTGTCAGTGTAAGTCTTGTCCATAAATTTGGTTCTAGAGGGTAACCTGGGAATTACTGACCAGTGTGTCTGATCTCCATATGTGGGGGGATAGAATGTAAGAAAATGAAGATGGTGCAGAAGGTAATCTCACCCCTGAGGAGTTGCAGCTGTACTAATTACCAAAGATTAGGAACAGGACTGCCCTTAACAGGCCCCAGCTGTGTCCAATAAGGATAAATGCTATAAAAGAGTGGGTTAGCTGGTTGAGAAGTGAGCTGGAGTTTTTTGGCTGCGCTGTGAAGAAGAAGGAGGAGTCAGTGCTGTGAGGAGCTGCCCATGAGACATCACCGAGAAGGTAAGGGAGCTTTGCAACAAGATGACAACCTCCATATTTAGTGAGCTGGTAGCATCCCTTTTAAAGAGTAACACTATTCAATATGTGGCTAATCATAAGTACAAGGTCCTTGCAATGTGAGCCTGTAGCCCAGAAAGCCAGCTGCCTCCTGGGCTGCATCACAAGCAGTGTGGCCAGCAGGCTGAGGGAGGGGATTCTGCCCCTCTGCTCTGGGGAGACTCCCCCTGCAGTGCTGCATCCAGTTTTGGAGTCCTCAGCACAGAAAAGACATGGACCTCTTGCAGCAGGTACAGATGAGGCCATGAGGCTGATCAGAGAGCTGGAGTTACCTGCCTTATGAAGACAGGGTGAGAGAGTTGGGATTGTTCAGCCTGGAAGCGAAGGCTCTGGGGAGACCTCTTAGCAACATTCCTGTACTCACTGGGGGTTTTTAAGAAAGAGGGGCACAGACTTCTTAGCAGGGTGTAACAATAGGACACAGGGTATTGGTTTTAAAGTAGCAGAGGATAGACTGAGACTAGAGATAAGAATTTTTCTTTTACAGGGCTTGGTGCAACACAGGAACAAGTTGTTCGGAGAAATGGTAGATCCCCCAACCCTGGTAACATTCAAGATTGCACAGGGCTCCAAGTAGCTTGATCTAGTTGAAGCTGTCCCTGGTCATTGCAAAATAGTTTGACCATATGATCTTTGTGGGTCTCTTTCAACCCAAACTAATCTGTGATTCTAAAACCTCTTGTGTAAAAGCCAGTGTCACTCTGGCCACAATGGCACCCTGTCCTGGATCAAAGATAATGTAGCCAGCAGGACCAGGGCGGTGATCACATCCCTGTACTCGGCACTGATGAGGCTGTACCTTGAGTTCTGTGTCCAGTTCTGGGCCCCTCACTTCAGAAAGGACATGGAGACATTGGAACATGTCCAGCAAAGCCCAGCAAGGCTTGAGAACCATCTAAAAAACTTGTCTGATTGGAAATGGCTGAGGAAGCTGGGCTTGTTGAGTCTTGAGGAGAGGAGGCTCAGGGGACCTCACCACTCTCTACAACCACATGGAAGGAGGTTGGAGCGAGGTGGGGGCTGGTCTCTTCTGCAGTGAAAGGACCAGAGGAAATGGCCTTAAGCTGAGATGGGAGATTCAGATTAGATTAGAGAATTTTTTTTCACTGTTAGGGTAGATGGGTTGCCCAGGAGGTGGTGGAGTCACCCCCCTGGAAGTGTTTAAGGCACTGGGTAATACAGTTCTGGATCTGGCAGGGAGTAGTACAGTTTAGTGGTTACAGTGGGGGTGCTGGACTGATAGTCAGACTGGGTGATCTTAGAACCATAGTCATCAGGGTTGGAAGAGAATGTTAAGTTAGCACAGGTAAGTGGATGGTAGAAAAACTGAATGTACAACTGTTCACACAGTCCTGAAGTCCTTCAGCCCCCGAACAAGGGGACTTTTGAGGAAATTAATGCCCTTATTGCCATTTATTTTTGAGTCTTAAAGCTTGGGAAGGAAAGAGAGCATAAACTGGGAATGGGTCTATCAAAGTAGGTCTTTAGTTTGTCTTTTTGTCCTCTGTGCATATGTTAATTAACTAACAAATGGAGAAACAAAACACAAAGTTGTGCTACTGGACCTGCAAACTTGAGGTAAGTATGCTTCCTATTAGTCTCTTCCTTAAATGACTTTTTAAGAAAAAAAATCCTGAACACCAGCCAACTTTGTTGTAGCCAACTTTATTTCAGGTAATTTTATGTTCTTTTCAGAAATCAAACTCTTGCAAATGAAAGTGATATTTGTGTTGATTCATTGGGACTATGATGCACAGTGTGCATAAACTTAATTGCAGAAATATTGCTACACAAATACTATTAAATATTGACCACAAATATATGAATTTATAGCTAGAAAGTGTCTTTTTCATTCACTTCTGCTGAAGTAATTTCTGCCTTTTTCTCCCTTAGGCAGTGGTGAGATTTGTTTATAACATTATATGTGGGTCCCAAAACCACACGATTGAGCAAATAGTTAAAGCAAAATTGACATTACTAGTTATAAGTTTGATACAGAGAATTCTGTTTCTTTTATTAATGTGAGTATCTGTAAAACTCCTAGGCAAATCATCAACAGTAAGTCAATCTTCTCTAGCTGTTAGAATATGGCTTTTCTGTGGAAAAATAGATATAAATAGGTTGAATTTAGGGTTTTTTTCAGAGCCTGGATCTGACTGACTTGCCTGATTTTGAAATGTGAGGATACCCATGGACCTGGTTTCTTTATAACTGTGTTTGTATAATTTTTTTTTGTCTTGCATTAGTCTTTCTCCTATGAGATAAAAGTCAAAATCTTGGCTCTTCTAAAGTGAAATTGAAGTTTTAATTTTAAAAACCAAACTAACCAAAAGCAAACAAAGCATCCTCTGTAATGTTTCAAATAACGTTAGCTTTCATTGAAAGTATGTTGATTCTCTTAAGAGCTTGTGCAAAAGGATACTTTATATGGAAAAGTAGGCTGGATAGATCCTGAATGCTTGTAGGACTTTTATACTATCTCTGATGTTCTAGGTAATTTTATGTAAAGGCTCTAAAGTTGCCCTTTGATTACAGTCAATAGGAGGCCAAAATCATTTGTTAGCCAGGATAGACAGTGCTGGGGGATGTGTGTGATGGCTGCACTGCTATTAGATCTGTCTGGTACCTTTGAGGCTCTTTGAAAGATATCTTGTAAAACAGGGAGTAAATAGAAAGTATTGAGCGTTAATATCGTCATTTTCCTGGGTGCCCAATAGCCTTCAAGTCATAAAAATGAGTAATAAGTTTTGAAAGAAAATAATTAATACCTACAGTTTCAGAAATTACTCTGTTAATGGATGTTCTCATCAATTAAACTTAATGGTCTGAAAAGTGTTATTGATTGCTTTGATGTTTTATCTAAACATACACAAAAAAGGAAAAAAAAAGTGATTTGTTTAATTTTATTTTCATGCCTGCCTGTAGTGTGAGGAATGCTAAGGGAAAGTTGTATCAGTCTTTTTTTAGTCTGTGAATCTGTTTGCTCGTGTAGTATGGCATAAGTGGGCCTGGCTCCTCTGTGCAGGAGAGACTGATAAGATCATTTTAGGGAAATCTAATTATTCCTTGAACTAGAGGCTTTCTTCTGCTGCACAGCTGAGGGAAGCTTGCACACATGTACCATTACAACTGGTTTATTAAATTAGAGATCTGTGTGACTTGAAGATCAAGTACTATATTATATGTACTTAGTATCCATAGGGGTTACTTTGACTTCATAATTTACTTGCTACACATGATAGTTTTTTAAGAGATATTGGGTAATTCCTGTTCTTTTTCCTAACTTTTTTCCCCCTGATTTTGCTAGGGGATCCAATCAGAAAGTGGGTTTGGGCAGTGATAGGTAAGGGGATGATGTGTTGTGGCCACCTCCTGTGTTTGGTTTGCTGCGTCACTGAGTTTGGGGATAGGCACAAGCACCAATATCAGTGTCTGAAGTTTATTCAGCTCATTCCTTCTGGTCCACAGGCCATGCCAAGGTTGATTGTCATCTTGTGCACAGGATTGTAAAGCTACTGAAAGGGTAATGGTGACTAAAGCTACAGGAGGTATTTGTAAGCCAAACTTACACGTCAAGATATTTGTGTGGAGATGTGTTTGCTAAATGGTGTATCTGTTACTTTATCTGTGGTGACAGTGATTTATCATGTGCCTTTTTCCCACCATTTACTTTATGCCATATCACCATCTCAAGCTGTTGGTTCCTTCATGTGCAGGAAGGGGCTGGAGGTTGCATTTTGATGTTGAACATTACATTTTTATGAACACTGTTATAATCTTTAATCAATTTTAGTTACCCGATTCTTCAATTTCATGTTTTATTCCTGGTTTCTACTGTTACTGCCATTTACTCGGCAGAGACAGGAAGAAGGTGGCTGTTTAATCTAATTTATAACTTAGAAACTCATTTTAAGAAATAAAAAACATATGCAGCTGATTTCTTGGGTTAACTGTATGGCCCTGACAACTATCTGTCTCTTTCAGGAAATACTTAATAAGCTTAAAATCATGTGGTCTAGACTTCAGGATTTTTCTTTTTCTTTCTAATTCTGTCTTTGGGAATATAGAAGAAAAAGTTAGGACTATAGATTAATTTGGCTGCCTCTTTTTTAGTGCATTTGAGAAGTACTTGACAAAGCTTTCTCCTGTATCTGTTTAGAAATTCGGTTATTTGGGGTAGAGGCTCTGACAGGTGATGACTTGTGTTGGATATGTTATGCCATCCCTGCTAGAACTGAATTTCCAGGTATTTCTCCACCATCAATTTCCCTGTACTTGTCTATCTGGTATAAAAATCTTGTCCCTCCCCTGTCAAGAGACCAAAGTAGAGCAATTGAAACCCCAGCTCTGCTCTGCTGTGACCACAGGGAGGCAGCTGCTGAATTAAGTCAGAGGATGCTCATTTTCTCCCTGCCAGGAGGTGCAAGAAGCACTGAGTGACATCCTCTCAGTAATTTCTGGCATTTCTCCTTCCTAAATGCAAGGCTGTCTGCCACCATCTCTTCCTTTTGAGCTATGATGCTGTGCCCTTGTGGTTGTGAATAGTGCCTGGCCCCTGCTCAATCTTTGTAAAGAGCTGCTTTAAAACAATACCTTGTTTGTTGCATTCATCTCTGACTTAACAGCAGTGACCTTGCTTATACCCACATCTTGTTACAGTTTATGTTCAAAAATCTTTGATCTTCTTTGGTACATCTGTTGGAGGAGCACTAATCTGCAGACTCACGTGTGGGATATATCAGTTGGTGGCTGAAGATACAGAGCAAGACTCTGCTAGCTTGTTCTTGTAATTCAGATTTAATTCATTACCCTGGAGATTTGACAGTCTGGAAAGACTTAATTGAGTGGCAGTAACCATAGCCAATGTTTGTCCTTATGTCTTTTGCCCCTGCTCCCTGCCCCAATATATGCTTGATATTGACTTCTCTGTTTTAGTCTGCTGGTGTGGATTTATTCTTCTGCAATGAGATTAAAAATAATACCGAGTTTTTTTGTCTTAGATGGGAGGTGGCAGAGTTGGAGAAATGGACCATGCCTCTCTATCCCTTCATATAAGCCAACAGAGGGTTTACTCTTTTCATAGAAATGAACAAGCAGTCAAAATTTTAAACCTTGGAAGAAACGCACAGGAAAAATTGTTTTTTATATGGAGGCTGCTGGGTAAAGAAATAGAAAGGGAGAAAGGTTATGAGTAAACATCTATGTATGTCTTTTGCTCAGTCTTAATTTGGCAATGAGCTGAGCAGATAAGAGTTCATTTTGCTGTAGCTGGCAAAAGCTGGTGTATCATAGAGTGTATACACAGAAAATGAAATGATGCCATGCTTCTCTATTAAGGGGTGTAATTTTGTGGTATGAGAAATGGTGTCTATACGTTTTATGGTAATGAGATGATTAAAATCTGTGTTAAAAGTTGTATTCTGAAATTCACTTCAAAAGTACTTGCAATTAACATAGGAAAAAGTAAAAATTCACTTCTGGAAAGATAATGAGATACTTTGCATTTAAATATGCATTGATCATGTTTAACATCATGTGCTTTAAGAAGTTAAGAAATTAGAATGCTAAGATTTGCACAAACTTGCTCTTGTTATACAGGATTAAATTTTATTAATGAGTGGAAGGGTTTGTACTACTTTGCTTATTATTGTAGTTTTTTCCTAAGCATTTTCAGTACATGCCATGCTCACTTCCATGAGTACAGCTTCTCATGCTCACTAAGAACCAAACATGAAGTATTTATTTAAACATTCCTGAACATTTTTTTAAGAGTCATCAAGTTTAATGAGAAGGTACAGAACTCGATTGTCTCTACGAGATAATAATTGTCTTTTGTGGAATGAAATGGGTGTTAAGAAGTCATATAGAGATGAAATAACAGGAGGAATCTTGCTAATTAGAATAGGTGAAGTTTATCAATATCCATTTATTTAGTGGAATTAAGCAGTCTTTTCTTCTCTTTAGGTTAGTTAATAGTCCCATGTGTATGATACTCCAAATCTTTTTCATTGTGGTTTATTTAATTTCTTCTATTAACCTTCTGAACTTTGCTGTACAGGTAAAGGGTATGGAGCTGTAATGTTTGCTGTTTATGCTATATGTTAAGCAGTGGCATTGTATTTAGATGGTACACTATTTTTTCTTCTCAGTGCTACAGAGAAAGATTTTGATCTTCCAGGAATTGTTTTCTGTCAGTAGTTAAGTGCCTTTTGTGTCTGGGTATTCACTTTTATTTGAGTACACTTAGTCAGAAATAAAACCGTGAACAAATTACTGGAATTTAATCTTTGCAGATGTGGTTTCTTTTTCAATCCTTTGAATATTGTTCTAAAACCATCTGGTACACTTAAATTCACATTTATGTGGTTGCTTTAGAATGAGTATTTTCTGTTACGGCTGTCTCTGAAGCAGACAGTCTTCTTGAAGATGATCTTGTTGTAACTCCTTGCATTGCCCCATTGACTGTTTGGAGCGTAGACCCTAAGGCTCACACTGATGATTTTAACTCCTATTACACTATTGATTCCAGAAATCCAATGAAACTGCATAATACAGTTTTCTTTCTGCTTCCATCTATTATAATATCCATGTTTGTAAACAAACCTTCATGATGGAGCAGATTTTTTTCCTAAGAGTCTCTCCTATTCAGAAGTCTGAATCAAAACCAGCTTGTCATATTGACTAAGAGATAAATTTGATGTTGCCTGGTCCATCTCCCTATGCAGACACATTTTGACACAGTGTATTTGAGTGCTAATAATGACATTAGAAGATGTTGGAAAGAGATCTAATTTGGCATGCAGGAGTGACTTTGCTGTCATCTCCTATTTTCTGCACAATTGACAGCAGATACTTGGGGCTGAATTTTTCTTTCAGGTCAAATTTCCAAGGCATGAGGCTGTCTGTTAGAAACAGATAAGACCAAAACCAATACGGAAGTACTTGTTGGAAGTGTCAGCAGTGCTGAGGATTTAAAAAGAGTGCTTCAGTTTTCTGTTTATGACATGACACAACAACATATATTTCACTAGCAATAAAATCCAACCAACAACCCCATGCCAGTTTTTAAAATTTCTCACTGGGAAAATTTTGTAGTAGTAGTCTTATCTGGGAAGAATAAAATTTTTTTCAACTAATATATCTATTTTGTCACACTCTCTATCTAGTACTGTTAAATTATTTTTCAAGAATTCAAAGTAGGTGTAAATGCCCTCATGATCCAAAATGCTTTCATTCTTTCACTGTCAGACAAATAAAATTTATATCTGTACTTAATTTTTAATGTGCAAGACACTGGAAAGTGTATGAAAACATTATCTGAAGTAAAACCAAAACAATATGCTTCCAAATATTCCCATAGATGTTTCATACACTGTTGGTTCTCAAACAGCCCATTTCATATCCCACCTCTTCCTTTCAGCAAAAACAAGTGGGCTACTTATACTTTCCTGTTGGTGAATGTTACTGTCTAAAACTTCCCTCAAAGAGCACCAGTAAGGAATAACTCCTACCCGCTCTGCTCCTGTGCAGCCGCACCAAGAGCTGCAGTGAAGCACCGAGCTGTGACCATCTGAGGTCTCCTTTTCTGGAGCCTGTGAGTGGTGAGGATACCAGGGCTACAGCAGCCTGGTACTTCCATTCCTGGTTACCAGTCTCACGACTGCAATCTGAGGCGTGACCAGTTGTGCAGTGGGCCAGGTGCTGTGGATGTCAGTTCAGCCTCTTAGTTGGGGAATTCATTGTTTGAAAATGGATCTCTGCTCTCTGGGAAAATACTATTCTTTGAATTCCCCTGTCCTGACTAATTGCTCTAATTAATTTTAATAGTTTATTATCAATCTCAATTCTTCATTTAAATTGGTAATGAAAATACTCAAAAGGAATTCTGAAAGTTTTGGAGTGAAATAATGTTTTCACCACATGTTTGCTGGGGTGTTCCCAAAATCCAAGACTGTATATATATATTTTTTTTTTTCATCAGACTGGGGAAGGAGTGTGAATGTATGAGAACTATAGTTTAATCTAGTGAACAGTTTTGCTTCTCAGTTCTTTGTCTGCCAGATCAGGCTTTGAAAAATAGTGAAACTATTTTGAGATTTTTAATAAACAATCCAGGAAATTGGAAGTTTTCATTTTGACAGTTTCAAGATGAAGTGTTTTAACTTTAATATCAAAAATAATTTTTCATCTTTAAGCATCTTTTTAAAAGAGGCAGAAAGCAATTTCATGTGGAGATGACTGATCTTGATCGTGGGTGATGTCATGTCCCATTGGATTAACAGTGCAGGGAAAAGTAGCTTGGCTGCCACTGAAGATACATTTGCTCTGTAAAAAGTAGAAATTTTCTGGTTTAGGGTTGTAATGAAATGTGTTATCTAAATTATCTAAGAATAGTAAGGAAATGAAAGGAAAAATTTTCTATGGAGTTACCTGGATTACCTGTTCTGCAAGCTGCTGATCACATAAGGAGTGGAGCATCCTCCCCAGCAGGAAGGAGGATACTTGCCCCTCTGTGCTGGTCAGTAGACCTCAGCCCCAGATTAGGGTAAATCTGACTGATGATGGCTTTTAAATATGAGACCTGAAGCTGAATTATGCATAATATGATAGTTAATTTTTATCCATCTCTAGGTAACAGTGTTCTGAGTTTTCTTTCCAAAAAAGGCATTTTTGTAATGAATTGTGAACAAGTGACACTATGGGTAGTGATGGATGTAGGACCAGCTACAAGACCAAATCCCTATATGAATATCTAGTGAAATAGAAAATAGACAAGAAATATATATTTACCCTTTATTGGTAAAATGCATTAAGGGAACACTGACATGTGTTTTTTTATTAAGCCAGTATTTTGAACTGGTAAGTGATTATCATCTACTAAAATGGCACCAATAGAACAAAGACCAAAAAGCTAATGCCATACTGAGATATCATCTTACAACCCTATAAATTTCAGCTATGTTATTAGGGCAGAAAGCACGAGCATGTTAAATATTTTTTCACTTCATGATAAGGAATTAAAATAGTTTAGAAATAATTTTCCCATAAACACAGAGTATGTGTTACTCCAGGAATAGCTAAAGTGAAGTGTATGGGGTATGGCAAAGATGAGATAATGAATAGCGTGAATTATTCTTTTAGTTTATTTTTGTTTGTAATAAAACTTAATTTCTTTTGCAAGCATATATTTACAGGCTTTTTTGCTACTGTTACCTTGCCTGTAATAATTTTTACACCGTGCTGTAAAGGGCAAGTAGCACCATAGCCAATGATTGGGCTTGCAGTAAAAATAAAATACTGTACCTGAGCACAGGGCTGTGGTTAGCTGAGATCACCCCTATGTGTGCTCAGCTGCTCTCAGTCAAGCTCCCAGAGTCTCCAGGAAGAACAGCCAGCTCCAGATCCTCATTATTCAACATGCTGAACAACAACCTCTGAATTGCCCAGGTTGTTGGAAGGGACGTGTGCTGTGGCTGGGACCTGCCTTGTCTTCAGCTGAGCATCCCACCTGGCCTCTGAATTGGCATCACTCTTCCACTGCTGCTGCTCAGGAAGGGACCTGGCCTCTCTGCTCTTTCCTGGGTTGCTTCTTACCACTAAATAGCTGAGCTTAACAGCAGGGGATGGAGCCCGTGGTCCACAGCAAAGTTTTGCCTGCCATGGGACTTGGTCAAGGTCAGTCTTCTGCCTGTCACTGGACCAGTTGTCTTTTTGAGTGGAGGGCATGCATTTTTATAGTTCTTTGCTTTTAACTATGGTTCCCTTTCCCCCTGCTTCCTCTATTTTGTTTCCCCTTTCCCTCCATTTCTGTGAGCATTCAAAACCAATATCCCATCCTATGTTTAACTAGATGTGTGGAAATGTCTATTACAGTTGAGTATATCTGCTTGAAAACATCTCTCTTCTGCTTTCTCTGCAGTTAAACTAGAAAGTTTCTTAATGTATGTGAAGTGCAAGTGCAGATGAGTTAAATAGATTTTATGTTATTTTTGGTTCTATTCACTCAATAGAATGATCAATCCTGTGTTTAAGGTGCTCGTGCAGTAACTTAGTTTTCCTCGAGGAGTATGTAACATTTATCTCTTCCCAAGCACAGTGTTGGAGGGTTATCTGTCTCTAATAAAATGTGTTTGGTTTAATCCCAGTGGTCCTTAAAGCCCTTTAGGTTGCTGCTGGGTTGCAGCACCCACAGAAGAAAAGGCTGCAAGAAGAAAAAGATGAGCCAAAGTATTTTTGTGGGATAGTTATCCTCAGACTGAGTCATATGTCAGCTCCCTGATAAATCCTGGCATATATGTGTTTCAGCATCAAGCAAGCTGGGCAAACTTGTTCATGCATGGTCCCCCTTCCTCCCTTGCCCTCCTCCCCTGCAGTAGCATGGGACCTGCCCACGTGCTGCACATCCTGTGTGCCTCCAGCACCTGGCACAGCTGGGAGCCAGGGGGGCTCAGTGCTGTCCTGCCCTGCCCCTGGGCAACTGAAATCCCTGCCCGTGTTCTGCAAGAGTGGAAGGCCTTGGATGCTTCCCCTCTTCTCTCTCCTCCCTCTCTTTCCTTTCTGCACGTTGCATGCTCCTGTGTGGGGAATGCTGGGGTGGTTTGAAGGCTCTAGGTACTGCTTTTGTGGAGGTATGTTGAAAAGTTGTATATATAAAACTGTAATATTACCAAGTAATATCTAAGCAACACTAACCTGTATTGCTAGGATATTACTTGGTAACCTTTGAAACTTTCAATGGGAACTTACTGCTGGTCTTTGTATTTTGATGCCTAGATACTTGTTATGTGGATGCCCTAAACTTTCTGTCTATAATAAGACAATTCTTTTGATATTTTGCTTTTTACAAGACTATTATGACTTGAACTGCTTTTCTCATGACTCACGAGAATGGCAATTGGTAACCCACTAATATTTCTGCCCACAAGGGTTTGTAATTTCAGAAGTAATCACTTCGTGGCTGATGTAAATTTTGTAATGAGAAATACTGGATTTATGACTGCAGGATTTCTCACAGACTGTTTTATTGCTTAGAAGAATTGCTTTCTCTGTTGGGAAAATCCATCATTAGATGTCTGCCTCAAATGTTTTGTGGGCGGTTTATGCTTTGAGAATGCTAATGCAATCATTGAAACAATAATGATGATTTGAGATAGTATAATTGTTCCCCTTCCTTCATTCCAGACACAGAATGAGCTGCAAGTGAAGCTAGGTGTGGGTTTGTAAGGTGACTTTACAGCCAGGATGTGAGTAATTGCAATGTCTGGTCATTGGGTTCTTGCCCAAACCTTTTATGTTCAGTGCACTTAAATAGGTATCTGATTTCTGTACATACTAGCTGAGATGGAAGAGTGGAAGATTGCACTCTTGTTAGGAAGAGTGAGAATTAGTCACAGTGATGATGACAATTGATTTTGAGGAAGGTCTTTGCTGATGCATTTTTGCGTGGAACCTCTCTAGGTAAAAGTACTGCCTGCCTGTGGGACTGATATCTTCAGGCAAAGTGTTAAGAGGAGTAACTCTTTGCAGTTCCTAATGAAGCTCAGGCCTCAGAGATGGGAATTTCCCAACCTGCTGGAATTGCTATGTTTCTGAGCATGCCTGCTGGATCAGGAAATTTTGGGACCTCCTAAGCTTTTGTGATAAAAACCTTAGTGTTCCCAAGATTAGTTGATGTAGGCTGTGAGGATTCTATTGTGAAGTATAAAATATGGGTACCTAAGACTGAAATCTGTGGTGGATCTGTGGCCAAGGTTTGCTGTAGGCACGTGCTCTCCAGGGGTGTGTTGGAGCGGCTCTGGCCAGCGTGGCTGTGCTGTGTGGTGGCAGGGAGTGGGCACTGCCTGGGGCTCTGCAGCTCCTCAGGCTCTTCTGAGCACTGCTGGGGAGCCTGGCACAAGGGTGCTTGGCTTACCAGCTCTGCCTGCTCCTCCCATGCAGTGATGAACTGGCCTGGGAGCATGAGGCAATAACTGCGTGAACATGGCTCTTATTGCAGCTAAGGAAGAAGTTGCTGGTACAGACACTTTTATTTTCTGTTCAGTTGCTCTTCCACTCTGAGTGGAGTGTGTGCATGCTTTTGTATTTAAGTGAAGGTAACTTCTAAGCTTACTATTAAAATTTAATATAGTTTTGCTAGCTCTATGCCAATAGCACATCTCAGCAGAGAATCTGCTTCAGTCAGCAAGGTCTTTCCTTCATGGGTCAGTGTCTATAAAAAGAATAGGAAAAGAGAGTGAGAATGATCTTAGAAACATCATGCATGAAGCACCACCATGTAACCTCTCAAATATATATTTATTTGTGTGTATATATATACATTTCTCAAATATATTTTCCTATATGTACTCTAGCAATGCTAAAGGCATCTATTTCGTGGAGTGTGGACAGCAGGGTAGAGAAGAGGTGGCAACCTATCTTTGAGTCACTTGCCTATTCCCTTTGCATCCTGCTGTATCTCATTTTGCCCCAATACCTGCTTTTAAGGACCCAACTGAAGCCCTTCACTGCTTCTGTGAAGCTGCATTGTTGCATGGATTAGCATTTCTTTTCATTTTCTGCTTTCTGTGTGCAATAGGTGTATTCTGGGTGGAAACATGTGCTACTGGAGAATCACCTGTGATGTATTGGAGCTTCAATTCTTTGTCTGATTTAGCATATTTTTGCTTTGTAATGTAATTCATTTCTGCACTGCTGATCTTATTCTGTATTGAAACAGCGCATTTGTGCATGATTCAAGTTCGTTTCTGGAAACCAGTTTGAATAACTTTCATTTATTTAAACTATTAAAGTAGTTTAAAGTACAGAGAACAGTACCACTCGCTTTCTATTTAAATTGCAGCTCTAACCGTTGAAATAGCCTTGAAATAAAGTATCTTGGGTTCTGCTTGACCTGATTCAATGTAACACTTAGAAAGTAGAATTACTGAAAAGATAGTCAGATGCATTCCCTATTTGGCTCAGGCTATTGAAATGGGAAGGGTATGAGTTTGCCACAGCTATTAATATGGTATTAATCCAGGGTATATTATATATTGCTTTAAAGTCTTATCGGGAGGACTGGATATCCTTTTGTAATGTGTTCTTTTGCTTTTTCTATACACTGATATTTTGTAGATGAGCCATTGCTCAGTATGTGAAGTCTAAATGGCTCTTCTTATATGATCAAGTATGATGTTATTGAATGCCTTACAAAGAGGCTGTATCCTCTGCACATTAAGATTGAGTCTGGTGCTTATTACAAAATCCAGACTTTTCAGATGCTAAATACATGCTCTATCTTACAAGCTAAAAATGGTAGACTCCTGACAGTTTTGGGTTGTTGAGGCTAAATGACTCTCTTATGTCCATCTTTCTCTCTTTTGTCCTTCTGGTTTCAGTTTAGGCCCTAGTTCTTAGCAGTATGAAATGTCTCTGTGGATCCAGATGGCTAGAAAGTAGCAATGCCATTACAGTCTCTAATTTTCTGAATCAGGGCATTTGTTATTTTGACTTTTCCTATAGAATATCACTGTAAAAATATTAATTTTTGACATGGTGATAGCTTATTTTGTGTATTTGATTTGCTGTAGAAACTTTCGTTGGTTATTTTTAGGCTGTTGAGATGTGTACTATAGCTTCACACTACTTAAGCTTGCTTCTACCTTTGTTATTTGTAGGTGGGTTTTCAGATTCACCAAGAAAAGTTTTAAAATCATCTATATGTACAATTGTTTCTGTCATATCTCCTTCATTCCCTGTAAGTAAATAGTTCAAGAATTTCTTGGTTCATTTCTTGTCTTCTGATGAGAATCTCGTAACAACATTGCATGGAAACTAAAAAAAATTTAAACTCTCTTGTCTGCTTTTATGAATAATCAGTCTCCTTCTGTCCTCTAATTTTTTATAATTTATTTTTAAAAGAAGTTGTTCTGCACCTCGTTAATCAATTTGTTGGCAGTGTGTTAAGAACTTTATTTCCATGGCTTAGTCTCTATATATAGATAATTAAGAGTTCCACTCCTGTTTTCCTGCACTCAGTTCATTCAGTTCAGCACAGTGGCTGCAGAGACACAGTTTAGTCCTTCACCCTGTCCAGTGTTCAGCTTCCCACGTATCAAGATTAATAATAATAATCAGAGAGCTCACACATATAGAGGGAGGGAGGTATTGATTGTCATTAAAGTGTTGGGTCCCGTCTTAAGTTTTGCTCCTTACTGCCACAGCACCTAATTGAATTTGGATGGATAAAATTATTTCTAGGCTACATCTGGTGCATGATGGTGCACCAGTGCCCTTACTTGTTTAAATATATAAGCCCTTTGAAATAGGGAACACTAAAAAAATTAGTGGGGTGACAAGAAAAATTATATTATTTTGGAAGGAATGCAGATACTTTTAAGAAAAAGAAAAAAGAGAAGGAAAAAGCTAATAAGCACAGGTAGTGGAACTGTTTATAAAGGATTCATAAGAGAGGTCATGAAAAGCTAATCTCCTTTGTTTAAAAAAAAAGTTTAAAGTATGGAAAGTGAGATGTATGCAGATTAGATTGTTTCTGAAAGAGGTTATTAAATACAAATGTCACTTGGTTTTATTTGGTTAGGTTAGTCACAAAATTGACTACATAGCTATCTGTGTGAACTTGCTGAAAAAGCATGAGAACTCCTTAAACCTTTCCCTAGGCCACTCATTTTCCACAAATTTTGTAGTTTCTGCACACGTGGGGCAAAAAATAGTCTTTTGATCTACATCTTAATTCATGCACCAATTCCAGAATGAAGATGAAAAACTTACTTGAATCTGAATAGGAACAAAATAGTTCTATTGTAGTGTAAGAAAACTTGGTGGAGCTACCTCTAAGAGGAGCATAAACAATGTGCAGTAGATGTAGTTTGATACAAAAATAAATAAATGAAAATAATATTATGTACCTTTCAGGTTTGGGTTGTAGCCTTTTCTGTGAATTGCTAATTATGTTTCAGTGATTGTTAATAATGCAAGTTTATTTTGGTGCATGAGTACATATTTAATTGCATCCATACAAGTAGGAAACAGGTACAGGGTTGTCAGAACTGACAAACACAGAATTGAAGCTGTGTTGTGAAATGAAATAAGGCTTGAATTCAGCCTACAAGTTAAATTGTTTTTGAAAAAGTAGTCAGCAAAAACATGAGCTTATTTCATGGATAAACTGGACCTTATGTTGACGGAGTACTTTTTCAAAATTATTTTAAGAACACTGCAAAACCTTCTCCTTTCTGCAAAAGGTGTGCATAAATATGCACCTGACAGTCCACCAAATTTAAGATATGTTAGGGAGAAAAAAGCAGTCAGATTTTTAGCCACAGTTATTTGAAGACCCTTCTCCCTGCTATGGTCTTTGCATCCCTTGTTAGCGCATGCAGATTCCAGCTCTTGTACAGACAGCAGATAAGGCCACTCCATTGCACTCACCACATTTCCTTTTTTAAAGATTACCATGTAAAAGGTGGGCAGAAACACATCACAACATTAAATCTGCATGTGTTGTCTTATTTTGAAACTGGTGGAAAATTGAAAAAAGATCCCAAACTAACACAAACTTAAGAAAATGAAACAACCCACTTGCAAATAAATGTTGGATGACTCCTTTGCTCTCAGTCTCCAAAGAGAGGATTTCAGTCATGTGCCAGTGGTTGTGTGAGTGTTTCAGAGCAGACATGGGGAATGAAAATCAGATCTCTTTGTCTAAGCCAGGTTGTCCTTTCTTCTTTTGAAATGGACCTACATATACCTCGTAGTTAGGATACTGCCAGTAATTGTTACAGGTAAAATGCTTATTAATTTTCCTATCAACCACTTCTCTCTTTGCTAGTACTCACTTGGACAAGGTGGATTCTCTTTTCTTCATTAATTATGTAGGTGATCAGTGAGAGAACAGGGTCATGTGGAGGTGGAGAGAAGCGGGGGAACTTGTGGAACATGAGTTCACAAGTTTGGCCTGAAGGAGATACGTGTCTTGACAATGTTTCTTGTCCCATTTCCAGTTTGGACAAATTTGTCTCCTTTGCCACACTCTCTACAGTCTTAAGGAGGAGGCTGGACAGCAGAGATCTTTGACATCACAGGCATATTTCTCAAAGGCAGCAGTTGAAATGATCTGGCACTGAATATGTTTAAGGCTAAATTGTGCATATTTATCCTTGGTTGAAAAGGATCATTAGACTATGCCTATGCTCATATGAAATCGATAGTAACATGTGCAATGAGCCTGTCCTCTCTTTTATGGCATTACAGACTTGAGTATTTTACACATAAATAGGGCAAGATATGAAACAGAGTGCATACTACTTTGAGCTGGGAGACATGGACCATAAATCAGGATATGTGTGCATAATTACAAGGTATCAGAACAAGTCCCGAGGGTGTTTTTAGCACTGTAAAATGTTGGATAGACCTGTTTTCCTACAGAACATTATCCTTCTCATTTCTTCACTCCTAGGTACCAGGCAGTTTTGTTGGCCAGATTACTTGAAATGGTAGCAGTGTGATAAATGGCAGCTGCAGGAGTATATTGTGTTTAATTGCACAATCAGAGTTTAAAACTTCTGATTACATTGTGCAAAGACTCTGAACTAATTTTTCTGAAAATGTCTCCAGGGTTAAACATTTTCTTAACTAACATTTGTATGTGAAAACCAAAAGCTTGATTTTTTTTCTGATGTGCAATATTTTGGGAAGATGGAATCACAGAACCATTAGGATGGAGAAGTCCTCTAAGGTCTGACCATTAACCCAACATTGCCAAGACCACCACTAAGCCATGTCCCTGAGAGCTATATCTACCCACCTTTTAAATCCCTCCACACCTGCTTCCTTGGGCAGCCTGTTCCAGTGCTTGGCAACCCTTTCAGTGAAGAACTTTTTCCTAATAACCAGTCTAAACCTCACCTGGTGCAAATTGAGGCATTTCCTCTCATGCTATTGCTTCTTTTCCAGGACTGGCCCCACCTTGCTGCTGCCTCTTTTCAGGCAGTTTTAGAGAGTGATAAGGTCTCCTTCAGCCTCCTTTTCTCCAGACGAAGTGGCCTCAGCTCCCTCAGCTGTAAATTCTTGGCTGCCATTTCAGGATCTACTTGAAAGCCATCAATGAATACCTGGTGCTCAGAATCTCTGAGTGACACAGACTTTTTCATGCAGGTAGTGTCTTGGGCGAAATTCTCATTTCGATGCGCATAAAACGACAGCAACAAAAACAAAAAATGAGGGAAGAGTGAGATTAATAGAAATGTCCCCTCTGCTTGTATTGTCCACTTGAACTACCATTTTATGAGGTGACAGGAGGGAGGAGAGTGGAAAACAAATCACCACTAAAATGAAAAAGTGTGAGAAGCATCTCAGTGGTAAGAAAAGCTGTGCTTTTTTCTTTTTCACATAATGAAAGCTTCTGTGCAGCCTGAGAGTGTGCGTTCCCCATTGCAGCAGAGTTCATGCTTAGGAGTTTAGTTAGAGCTTTTATGTGATTATTTTGCCTAAGATCAGATTTTAACCCTTCAGTTTAGTTAGAATTGATGCTTAGATTCAAACAGAAGGGGGGTGGTTTATATTTTTTTTTCTGCATCACCTGGTGCTAAATCTCTAACTCTGCTCCCAGTGTAATGAATCCAGATTCAGTTTTCCCTAGTTGTTCAGCTGTGTTTAAGTCCTGTGCAATCCCCTGTACTCTCCTACATTTGCACAAAGCCAAAGCAGGATTCTTATAAGGCCTTAAAAAGCAGTGATCCCATGTAATTTCATAAGAGACTAACAAAATTGGTTGAGCTGTCTCTGGTGTTATTCCTGTCTCGGTGTCAAAAGAAACACCTTGGATGGCAGGGTGTTTTGAAATGGGTGCAGCAGGTGCAGTGGTAAGAGGGGATGGAAGAGCAGAGCTACCAAGCTGTCTCCTTTTTCCTTGAGGAAGATAGGAGAGAGGCATCTGAGATAATAGGTATGAGAGATCTTATCCATTTAGTGGAAGAGGATCTGGAAGAAAAAAATTGTCATACTTTTTGCCATGAAACTCTCCACTGCTACTGTAACACCTGTAATCTTCTCAGTGAGTTTCTGAATATGAATTACTTGCCATCCCTTTCTTAAATGCTTATTTTTCTGAAAGTGAAGATAAAAGTGTCTTTTAATGTGTTTCGGAGATTCGAAGGGAAAGACCTCTGCACTGATCTAATTTTCTGAAAGCCCCTCATTGTGATATACTACTAGATTTTGTGGAGCAACTAGCTGTCATTTAGCTTGATTCAGCTAATTTACTCATATCAATTAATTGGATAATGAGCCACAGACAGGCTTTCGGTATCTGAAAACTACTATCTTCCTTTTGCCATTCCCTGCAGGAGAAAATAGAATATAAAACTTCCCCAAATATTCTAAAAACATATTTCTATTCTAATAAAATTGCCACAATGTTATTTGTCTTTGATGTTCAGTATTGTTTTCAAATCAATTTTGACATTCTTCTTCCCTTATTTGTGCTGCATAAGGATGTTCTCATGTCTTAAAATGGTGGGATCACTCATGATGCCTGTGCTTTTGCACCTATTGCTTAAATTGTGTAGCTTGTACTAGTAGTTCTGTAGGTGATAGGTAGTAGATAATTTCAAACTAGATTGATAATCATATAGCTAATTTTATGGCATTTCATTCTTTGATCTGATAGATTAAAAAAAATCAAACTAATGATAGTTACTGCTAAGGATGGCTGGGTGATTTTTTTGTGGCTTGGTAAAGTATTTGTAACATGGCTTGAAATATTTTGAGATTAAAGGTGCTACACCAACTAAAGGGTACATTAAGCAATATGTGTTCTAAAAGCAGCACTTAAAAATAAATGCAAAGAAAATACTTTGCAAAGGTATTAAACATTTAACAGCCTGAAAAATATTTTTTTAATAAACTTACAGAATGGGCTTTGAGATTAACTTCTATGTAGTGGTAATGTTATTCAGATTTTCACATATACTGATAATAACATCAAAACACCTTTAAAGTTCACCTTATGAAACATTTGGGGAACTTTATTACTTCTGGTACTTGTAGTTTTATTATTGGTTTGAATTATTGCTATTTGACTTGCACCTACCTTTTCTTTATGCTCCCACCTAGGTAAATCAGTCTGTTGAGGCACAGTAAACTGTACTGATTTTTAACAAGACAGAACTTTCAGCAGCAGTCCAGGATCTCTGGATTTTTCACACTCTGGATGGACTTCAGGGTGACTGGAGTTCAAGTCTTTTGCATCTTAGAGATACCTCTTCTGTGAGCAGGTGATGTCAAAATGCATGAGTCATTTTATATACTGTCATTAATTTCTATGAGTTTGAAATATCACACTTCCTATGCAGAAGTGCTGGATCTGTAACTTTTGTGTTTGTCCTCATGACAGGTCTCTTTAATGTACAGTTCAAATGTATTCCTGGAGCAAATAAACACACATCTAAAGAAGGTGAGATTTTTTTCCATATTTGTATTATTCTTATTTATTTCAAACCATGTAAATGGTATGTGTTTCGTAGCGATAAGAAATTTACATTAGCCCTGAGCTAGACCTTGACTATTAAGGGTGAATCTTTTAAGGTTTTAATATGCATTAGTATGTGTTTTTCAACAATTAGTTGAAACTCTAAGGGTGCATTTAGTGCTGGCCTGGAGCATGTTCCTGAGGGCTCATTATCCTGTCAAAGCCTCTAAGATATGGACTCTGCAGGAGTGATGTTGGTACTCAGTGAGTTAATATGGAGTTAGATTTTTTATTTTGCATTGTCATAGAAGGGAAAGGCTACAGTAGATACAGATGGAGATGAAAATGCAAGACCCTGGTTCTAAATTTATTTTGGGAAAATTGCATTTGTTGCTCTTCAGCTTTCCTTCTGAAAACTCTCTTGTGGCTTTATTGTCAGCTGAAGTGTTTATTGACTGAGAAGTGCTTGCATTTTAGTGGTGGATATAGTGATCCTGATAAACACTTTGGGGCTTTCGTGATGCAATATGCTGCGTAAGTGTTTGTGTTGTTTTGTGATAGAGTGGGCAGAAGCTTATTTAAATAAAAAGTAGAATAAAACCCACACAGTTTCAGCAGCCATTAGTTTCATTA
The DNA here is from genome assembly GCF_000277835.1 of Geospiza fortis. Taxonomy (NCBI): domain Eukaryota; kingdom Metazoa; phylum Chordata; class Aves; order Passeriformes; family Thraupidae; genus Geospiza; species Geospiza fortis. Next base: position 3,894,412 of record NW_005054336.1, read on the forward strand.
AAGCTAGTACAAAGATAAGAGTTAAATGATTTGTGGATATATACAAATGTCTTAAAGTATAAAAGCAACACAGAATCCAATGCCATTATTGCTGGGAGAAGTGCCAGCATTCTCATTATTTTTAATGACTTCCAAACTGGGCCCTTAGTGACTGATGAGGTAAGCAATTTCAGATGGGAAATATGATATACTCAGTACTGGAACGTGCTGAATGCCCTCAGTTGTTAGGGGCCATGGCTGTGCTGACGATACTGTAAGAAGCAGCAGACAAATTGTAGGTTGAAGGTTACTTCTTTAGAAAGAGAGAAATTTTTTTTCTAGGTTGCTGAATAAAATAGAACAATCTAGATGATAAAAATTGTATGTAATGACACTGCTCATGAAAAAACATTCTTCACTGAAGAAAGGTAGGTACTAAAGAAAGCAATCTTTAGATTCATCCCAATATTAAAAAAAAGGCACCAAACAAAACCTTCAGTAACTGTTTCTGTTTATTGAAAAAGATAAGTATCTTATGAAGATATGGAGGTTGTTAATAATGAAGCGATTACTGTGAGAGTTGCTTACCTCAGAAGCAGGTGGCCTGCAGTTCCCATGTGCCCAATGTCCCCCTTCTGCACTGCTGGATGTGCTGGAGAGCTGTGCCCCTCGGAAATCCCACCAGCACTCTCCTTGTCTCCTGGTAGGGAGACAGTGCTTTGGTGTCTCCTCCTGGGTAGGAGGGAGTTTGCAGAAGGAGCTTCTCCAAGAGGGAAGGATCCCAGCTGGGAACACCCCTGACTGCCCATGGGGCTGCCTGGGCATTAAGAAAGACGTGCAAGTCAGGAGGGCTGAACAGTAAATCAGGGACACCACAAATCCTGGAAGTGTTTTAATGGTAAAAAAGGGACTTCTGCAGAACCTGGGCTCTTTCACTCTGGCACATCTTTTCAGTGTGTAGAACAGGAGGCTGGGCAGCCCCTTGTCCCCATCTGCTGCAGACAGAGAGCCCAAGTCACCTGCTGGCAAGCCTGGGGACAAGGCATCCCTTACCATCCCTTCTGGTTGAGTATACCTGCAGAGAAATGGATCCTATTGTGTCAAATATGTTGAAAATTAAAGTATTTTCACTTTTTTTAAAGTTGCCTATTGGGACTTCAGGCAATGAAAAATATTGCTTGGTCCAGAGCAGGGAAGTTGCATAGTGCAACTCATATGTGATGAAATGTCTGCCTTGGAAGTTAAAATTACTGTGAAGATGATACAGCAATAGCCAACAAACCCACAAATCTGGCAAATTTGTAGCAAACACAAAGTAGTGTTTTTTTCTTTTATTTTTTCTTTTTTTTTTATTTTTAAATGATGGAGCTTGTTGCAATGTGATCCTTTGAAAGCTAAAAATATACCTAGTTTGTATAGATACTAGATAATTTCATTGAATATTGGTCAACTGATGGCTATTAAAAAAGAAGCTAATAGGTGGCCCCTATATTAGGAAACCCATAAATCACTGGTTGCTGAAATTTCAGGAAATAAATCAGAGGCAAGCTCATGCTCTGTCACTCCATTAGTGATCCCCACAGGAATGGGGCACAGTGGTGACCTCACCCCGGAGCCAGTGCTGTGTGCCCACTCCCATGTCCAAGGGTGATTTGCAGGGTCAAGTGTAGATGTGAGAAGTTGTTATTGTCTCATTTATATTTCAGCTGGGAGCCTTGCAGTTGTAATCCAAGCTCTTAGTGCCCTGGTGGCCCTGCCTGTTTTCAGGCACCCCAAATGTGGTCCTGGGCCAGGGAAGTGAAGAGCATCTCTCAGCAGTCTGGGTGGGCTCTGCAGCTGAGCTGCTGCACGTGGAGTTGTGGCCACTGGAAATTCAGGTGAGCGCTCTACTGTATAAATTGTCACTGCCCTCCAGTGTGAGTTACTCTACACACACAGTAATGTCTATAATTAAAATGCTCCCTTGAAGTAAATAATTAAATGAGGATTACAGTTATGAGCCACCAAGTGACACAGGTGACAGGCTTACTTTAAGTAGGACAATTGAACTGTAAATTAAAATTAAACCTCTCCATGTAAGTAGAATATTGTGTTTGGTAATTATCTAAGAGTAATAAGTTAGGTGTGTATACTGTATCAATAAATCTTAAAGATCTTTAGCAAACAGATTTTCTACTTGGTTTTTTTTTTGGTATCTGTATTTAAAAAAAATAGTTCCTAATTTAAATGAGAAATAAAAGCCCAAAGTGCATTTTCAAAGCTTTTTGGCAAAATTGGATAATTTTACTGGAGAGATTTGGTTTAAGTAACACTTTTCCTTAACAAATGCCTGGGAGTTTTTTTTGTTTTGTTTTGTTTTTTTTAACATAGTGCAGATATTGAGTCCTTTGGGAGTGCTTGCTGGAGAAGTGCTTCTACACATGAGCAGAGCATGGGTAGAAAGAGAATGTATCATCAGTGTTAGAAAGTTACAGCTGCTCACTTACAGGATGGGCAATAATTAGTTCTTGATGTTAGAACCTTGGTGCAAGCTCAAAGATTATTTACTGCCAAATTACTGAATTCACTATATTTCACATTTTTGAAACAGTTCCTGTGCCAGGTAAAAGACAAGTTTTATTTTATTCTGTTTTAAAAGAACTAATTTATTCTCTAGGTACAAAGGGATCTAGGTCTTGACAGTCCCTAAATCATGGAGTTATGAGCTGTACAAAATGTTCTCTAGATAGTACAAACATGTTTTTGCTCTTTTTTTTTAAGCAGATCAGTGTTGTAGAAAATACTAGCAGTAAACAAAATTTTGGAAAAAAAACCCCTAGTGTCCTAGTCCAAATTCAAAAACGCTTTTCTGAAAAAAGTCCTGATTTTTGGCAAAAAGAAAACATTTTCCAACAAAAGTGTTTGAAAAACACTGTAAATGAATACTTTAGCTAGAAGTAAGAAAATAAGGTTTTTTTAATAAAAATAGTGAATTGAATTAAGAATAAATTAGCTTTAGGCAAAGTAGATCTTTAAAAATCAATTTCAGGAGTTCTAGAGGCAATCTTAGAAGCTTTGAGCACTTTTAGTACTAACTTCAATGCTCCTTTTGGAGTTACAGATATTTTTGGCTTTGTCCAAGAGAGTAAGGAAGGGTGCAGCTGGGGCTACTCTGGTGTGTTAATGGCAGGATTGACAAATCCTTGTCTGTTTGAATGTCCCTCCTTACAGAATTAGTCTGACTCAGCTCATGGAGCTATTTTGTGAGTCAGAATGTGCTGAGGTGCTGGCAGGTCACCCTGCTCCTGTCGGGCACAGCCAGGCTGGGCAGGGGCTCTGCTGCCAGCTCAGCTGCTCTCACTGACCACAACTGCACCATCAGTGTGGTACCTCGTGCTTAGTTTATGATTTGCTACACTTGCACAGAGTGGGATTTTTATTAAAGGTTTTGTTAAAGTAAATAATCAGAAATTCTGATTTAAAAATCCCACTTAGACTCTGAATAGAGTGTTCCTATATCCTTTGTTAAGCTGTGCCACACTCCTGAAGCAGAGCATCCAAATGCCTCAAAATATTTTAATATTTTTCATTTTATACTAAGTAATTTTTTGCTGTAATTTTTAAACTCCGCTTCTAATGTTATGCTTTAAGCACTTTATTAAGAGAAACAAGAAACTAATTTTGACATCTTTGTTGCTCTCAATTCAGAAATAAAGGAACAGTTCTTTCTTTGATGTACGATCTTAAAACTGGAACAATTTAAATAACTTTTTAGATATTGTACTTTGTTTAGTAAAATATTTAGTACTGTTATGATAGTGTAAACCATTAGACTGCAATTACACTAGCACAGCACAGAGCCTAATAGTTCTGTTGGAACACAGCAGTGATGCATGATTGCCCCATTAGGATCAGAAGTCTTGGAGAACTAAGGTTATTAAAAAAAATGAATCATGGTTGCAGTTGCGATTTTGTTAGATTGTAATAAAAATATCTTATTTATGCATCTAACTACTACTGTGTTAACCTCTTAAACAAGCATTAAAAAAACCTGCAAGAACTAGTAAGGATTCTTTGGATTATGATTATGAAGCTTTGTCTTATTGCAGCTGGAAATCCAGAACCTCATCTGTATTTCCCTATAACTGTTATTAAGGCAGGTTGCACTGCATCTTTCCAGGACTTAAATGAAACTGTTTATACAGATATTTATGAGAGCAGTGTTCTAAAGATTGCAAAAAAACTTTAATTCATGTTATGGAAAAAAGTCTAAATACTTTTTTCCATAAATGCCCAAATGTACAGCCAATGTATTTACATAATTTCAAAGACAATTATAGATGAAAGGTAGGAGGAAGAATTTTCTTTTTGCTACCTTGCTTAGCTTTGAAAATATTTAATAAGAGAGTTTATAGACACAGCCAGGTTTTCTCAGCAACAGGGGAATAAGAAGCATTTTGAAAATAAAAAGGAGATAGGAAGATTTTTCAAAATGAGATCAGGCATTAAAGAGCTGCATTAACACTGGTAGTAACATCTAGCTAATAAAGCTGATTTCATTTGAAATTGCTGGCATTCCTTTATATTTGGGCATGTGGATGTCAGTGGCATATCAGACTGCAAAAAGACTGAGCTAGTCACCACTGAGATAACTGTTGTGTCTTTCACATTCAAAAGTAGTTCAAGTCAGTGGAAATAAACTTTAATCTTAGACTGATTAAATATTGTTTAACTTGCATTCTCTCAAATACGTATAAAACATATAGAATATGGGAACTCTCTGCATTTGGAATGAAACCTGTCCTTAAGTTTATGGGAATTATGGCTTTGATTAATAGTGAGTAGGAATTTAAAAATGTGTGAGCATAATTTAAAACACTCTATTAGTGAGAAAGGGGGTGCATTTTAATAGGGAATTAACAACTATGACTTAAGGATATAAGACAGTGCTTTAAAAAAATGATCCCATTTAAATAAGGCAGTTGAAAATAACACGTTAAAATGTCTTTAAGGTTGTACATTCTTTGAATTTTGTCCATTAGCTTGACAGAAATATGTAAGAAGTTAATTTGTATGAGCTGTGGTACAGAAGTGACCTAGACCCTGTTAAGGGTACTCTGGAATGGAGGGATCTCTGAAATAATGCAGAAATGTGCACGAACCTCAAACATTCAGGGTCATGTCGCAGTCCCTGGGTTTGGACCAGCAGCTGGACACATCCACCAAATTCCTGTGGGCTTGGGACTGTGCTAACTGTCATAGAAGACAGTCCTATGGCTGATAATCTGCTCCAGTAACTCCAGTGCCTTAACAGCTGCCAGGAAAAGAAAAGTAGTCTGAAATTTGGTAGTACTGAAGGAAACTGCTTCAAAAAGCTGCAAGTCTCTTCCTCACCAAATTATCTTTAAAGAGTCCCAGGCAGAATGCCTCAGCATGTGCAACATAGACTTGTGATCTTTTCTGTGTATTTTAGAGGCAAGATCTTCCCTATAATTTAGGATGCTTTCTAACAAGATTTACCTGCCATTGTGCAATTGTCTCTCATCTAGATAATGTGAGAGAACTGCTAAAATGAAGCAACAAAAGTGCTGTATAAAGTACTTTGTTGTGTATTAGTAAAAGTGTATGTAAAAGAGTCCTGTATAGCCTTTTAGGGCAAATCTGAGTCCTTGCGTGTACGCTGTAGAAGCAGTGATAGCTTTAAGTGGAGCTGGGAGTGAATCTGTACGTTGGCAAATGACTGTGGCTGTCTGTGCCTTGGCTTTGATAGCCTCCTCTGGCTGTCGTTCACAGTGGCTGCTTCTTGTTTTCTAATCTCTTCCCACTTTTATTGTTTAAAGTGAACTCTGGCTTTGAGTACTGTAGCTTGATTTTGTTGTTGTTTTGTTTTGTGGCACTCTTGCAAGGCTTTTTTTGCCTTATTTTCTAGAGGAATGAGGTGAATGTGGTGTCTCCAGGGTACTCAGGAACTCTGCGCCCCATATATATCTCCACCTGTGTCCCTGGGGTACCCCCAGGTGCCTTGCTGATGTCTTGTGCTGGCAGAGCTAATCTTAGCACTCTCTTTCTTGATTACATTTTAATGTAGTTAGCTAAGGTTTTTAAGTTCTCTTTGTTTTTTCTCAAATATCAGCTGTCAGAAGCACACATCGGTCTCATGAAACAGGTGCAGTTTTTGAACTGATTTAAATGAAGAAGAGAGAGACATTTGGTAAATATTAATTGGAAGGCACTCTGAGTCAGGAGAGCAGACAAAATGGAAAACCTGATGAATTTGAAAGTGCCCAGTAAATGGGGATTTTGGGGGTCTTTTTTTTGTTGTTTGTTAGGTGATGTACATAGTTGATTCTGTGATTCTGCGGGGCCCTTCATAAGGCTGTGCCCTCTGACTTGTTAATGGATAGGAGCATTTGTTAACCAATTGTGTGGCACCTCTCAGTCATTATCTTTTTCATCAGTGTCCTATTTTTGGGTTCCTTCTGTCTTCTATTATTTCAAAGAAGCAAAAATGATAACACAGGAAATCAACATGATGTTTTTTTTTCCAAGTAGCATAGGTTGCACAAAGCTTACCTTGAAGCATTGAACATGAAGTGAATACAGAAGTCCAAGCCCATTTTAAATGCTAGCTTGGTTTTATGACAATTATATTACAGTTTCCTAATCTATAGACCTGCCTTACAGGAAATATTTGTAGATTAAACTTCATGGATGGTGATAAAGTAAGGAAAATATTCCTTTATTCTATGATGATGCTGAAATCTAAAAAAAATCGTTATTGCCAACATGAAAAAACAGGAAAAATGGTATTTATACTAGCTGGTACATTTTTGCACATTATTCAGTGTTTTTTTTTGTTTATTACTGACTGAAAGGGGAACTTTGACATTGGAAAGAAGAATTCACTGTGTTCACATAGCAAGAAGGCTATTGCATCAGCCTCTTTCCTCCTTGTGACTTCTCTTCATTTGTGAACTCTGTTATTTGTGTGCTCAGAGTTTTACGTGGAGCACTTCAACACAATGAGCCTGCTTGGGGGAGTGGGAGGAATGGCACACTTTTAACAAGTGTCCTTGAGGCAGAGAACAACAGCAAGGCACATTGCCATGCATCATCCTTTATTTATGCATATGGAGTGCAAGGTAACCCACACTGGGGTCTGCTGTGGGAGAAGGCACAGCGGTGTCACGGAGCTCTGAAAGTTCAATAAAAACAGTGAAGGACGTGCAGCTTCTCTGTATCTGCTCTGCATAATGGCAGCTCTGGTTTGTGCAGTGCTTGGACGCTTGGCTGTCCTGGGATTTAGTAAAGGACATGCAAAACCAGTGCATTTGCTGTGCATACTTCATGTGATAGTCTGGAAATGGAGCAAGTCAGAGAGAAATGTAGCTTTTGGGATCATTAAAAATCCATTTTCATTAAAAGCCACATATTGCAGTGACATATTTATACATTCATTCCCTGTCTGCCTATGTCTTACGGATAGAGTAAAAAAAGAGGCTTTTCATAACAATTTTAAAGCCTAAATGAAAGAAAAGCATTCTATTTCCCTTGAATTACTTGCATGCTGCACTTGTTTGGCTTTTTTTCACGCTGTGTTGAATGGCAACTACTCTGCATTCTTTCTTTATCTCCAGTTCCTTTTGTTTCATCTATCTATCATTTGTTTTTATCTATGTCTTCCACCTATATATTTCCTCTTTGTGCTTAGAGTTGGTTGCAAATTATATTTGAGATGCAGGGAGCTTACAATCTGACTGTCTCGATATTATTTTATGAAACCATGACTACCGTAAAAATTGGCTTTACCGCCTGTTTTGTGTTATTGATTCAAGCCCATTTCAGAATTAACTTGTTTGGAATGATCTGGCAATGTTGTGTGCCCTGGGTTCTCTCAGGAAAAATTCATCTCTCATAACTAAATGCAATAAAATGTTCAAATATATCTAAACACAGTTATATTTTGAGTTTAGATGAAAACCTTATGGAGTCAATCAAATATACAAGGTATGTGCAAGTTTTAGTTCTAGACTTACAAGTACTGTATTGCAGAAAAAAAAGTATTTGGAGACCAACTTTTTCCTAGAGAGCTGTCCCTTATGTAGGCTTTATGAAATTCCTAATTGCATCATTCATGTTTCAATCCTGAATTGCTTGGACATAATTTTGACATTTTGACTGTAGAACTGTATCTATAATTTGAGATTATTGCCTAAATTCTTTTAGGGATTTGATGTTTCAGACCTATGTTTTACATTTGTCCTCACAGTTAGGCAGGAATATTTGTGTGCTGATAGTGGAAAATGATCTACAAAAATAAATCTTCCCTCATTAATGGCTTGACTGGTCAAGTTTGAACTTTCTCTTACAAATGAAGAAAATTAGATGCTGGTATAAACAGGAAAATTTGGAACATGAATTTATTGCAATGTTAAAATATCGAGGTGTTAGAAATTGTTCAGTCACATCAGATTCTAGTCCTGACTATCTTTAACTGGCTCACAAAACCAGTTAAAAAATAAAAAGCTCATCTCCAGTCAGAGTTTTCTTCCAGGTACACAAAAATGGGAAGTAAACTTCTAATGACCTAATAATTTTAGCTTTTCTATTTCACTGCCATTAAGCCTGCCTGGGTAAGAGCTGCAGCTCCTGAGTTGAAGATTTCAGGTTTGCTGCTGTCCCTGGCTGCTGACAGAAGCCCAGCAGCTACTGGCACCTGTGCAGCCCTGCCCAGCCCCCTGCCCAAGGTGTCCCCCAATACACTGTGCTCTGGAGCAGATTGGCTTTCTTTTGGCTGGTGGAAAAAAGCTGTATGCCAGCTGCCCTTTGAAATGTTTTGGTAGCCCTGGAACTGGGATACAAATTCTTCCTTTGATTCCCTTCATAGTTTTTTTTTCAAGCCTTTTCTAAGTGTGTATTTTAAATGTGTGGAGAGGAAAAAGCTACCCAGGTGAGTAAACAACAGATGCAAGTCAATCCTGAGAGGAGTGCAGTATGGATAAAGAACTATTATAATTCCTCCCACATTCGTGTTTCCATCTACTTATGAGATGTATACGTGTGCCTTGTTAGCAATGATGTTATAATGCAAAAGCTAAAGTTTTCATATCAGAGGAAACATATATTGTTAAATGAGCTGAGAACATTCTCCCAAGGGTTAGCATTTCTCTTGTATGTGTGAAATCCTACTGAAACAAATGGCCCTATTATTTTAATTGGATCTTTTGGTATTAGAGCATTTTTCTTTGTACTGTTGTGTAAAGAACCTTGTTTTTCTTTTTTTCCTGAAAATGGGAAATGAACAAATGCAGTCGATGGATTTAAACATTTATGCCTTCACCAGTAGATTATATCAATATAAATAGGTGCAGATACACATATATGAGTTAAATTAGTATTTTATTATGCATTCCTCCATTCTCTCTGAAAATCTAGAAACAGGCTTTGCACTTTTAAAGTAAGTATGATTAAAATTTTGCCTTGTCCTTTTGATTGATACACTTTTTGCAATGCTGATAATGACAGGGGCACTTAAAAAATCCAAACCAACCAAAAACTACAAGAAAAGTTACCATTTTTAAGCAAAATATAGTAAAAAAATTTTGAAAAGGGATTGTAAATTAATTACTGCTTGGAATCTGACACTCCTTAGTCATGAATAGATTCAGTTCTTGAGCTGCTCTGTGCCTAATTTGCTTCTGAGTCAGGGATTATGCAATACAATAGGTTAAACTTGTATAGACCACTCTAATTTGTTTTGCAGAAGAACAGAGAAGAAAGGGAGGAACTCTGTTTATCATGTTGTGATCGAAAGCACAATACAGTAGAAATTTTCTGTGAAGATAGGCTTGAAAAATAATTTGCTGTATGTTTGTTTCCTCTCTTTTCTGCAGCTGTTCAATTACAAACTTACTGCTGGTCAGAAAACCAAATATCTATTCTCTAGGGTAGCTACATTGTACTCCAATGTTTGAAGATTTGGTTTCTGTTATAATTGGACTGAAATATTGATTTTTTTAGAGAAATTCTCCTATGCCTCCATCTGAATACTAGTTGAATATGCTCATGTATGTATGTGCTGTATTTAATATATCCATAATATAAACCTGAAAACAAAATTAATTGCATGTATGGAGGCAAAAAAAAAAATTAATCATACAGAAAAGACCAAGGAACGATTTGTTAAGAGCAAAACAAAAAAGTCATAGGGTTAGTATTAATTAAATTTTCTTGTTGGCTTTTTACAAGTCTGTGCATATGTCCTTTAGAAGGACAAATAAGCTTTGAGGAGAAAACCACGTGTAGACTGACTAGTAACCAAAACGCGGCTGAACTTCCCTGTGAGAAGCCGCCAAATGTTGCTGTAGAGCCCTTCAGTGAGGGGAATCCTGTGGGGCTGTGTGCTGTGCTGGGCAGCCCCAGCCTGTCCCGCAGCTGGCAGAGGGGCTGCCTTCAGTTCCTGTCTCACACGTGCAACCAGAGACCGCCTGGTCATCTGTTTGTTACCTCAGAGAAGAAACTACAGCTGCAGCCGCAGGCATGCACTTGTCTCATTTCGGCGGCTCTCCTCTAGTGGAAATGATGGATTTTGTTTTTCATCCCTTCACACAGAATGATCTGCTATTCTGAGCAAATTAATGAGATAACTTGCTACTTACGAAGTAGGTCAGAGCTGCTCGAGGGTGCATTGCCGTGGTTTTTCGGGAGTTATGCTGCTGTCCTGCCCGGCAGGCTCCCGTTGGGCGCCGCTGTCCCGGCTGGAGCCCGGCGCTGCTGCGGGGCCCGGGGCCCCTGAGCCTCCGCACGGCCCGAACGGCGTCTGCAGCTGCTTCCATGGCAACACACGTGCCAGAAAATAAATATTTGCGCCGCTTCCACAATCGTCGTTAGGCTAAGAATTAATTGATGGTAATGTTTTTTCCCCTCGTGCTTGAGAGCATTTTAGAGAAAACCTAGTCGTGTGTATGGGACCAAACAGCATCCAAGGCCATTGCAGTTGGCTGTGCCCTGCCATGGGTTTGGGCTGGGAGCAGGAGCTGATAAAACCTCTCTGCTTTTGGTTAAAAGGCAGAAATCCTGTTCTGCTCTGGAGAGCAGCGAGCAGTATGGCTGTGGGGAGGGCAGGGCAGGAAGGGGCTGTGGGATGGACACAGCTTCAGGTGGTCCTTTGCTGCCATCCTCTGCCCAGCATCCCTGTCTCTAGGTGTCCTCCAAACTCTTCCTGCCCTCCCAGTGAGCCATGTCAGTCCTTAGAAGTTAAATCCCAAGTGTGGGGATGCACTGTGGTAGTCCTGTAACTGTGAATACAGTACTCTTGGCTATATGTATGCAATTTTAGGCTATTGTAAAATAGATAATAATGGATAATTGTGTAAAATAGAATTATTTCTTAATAGTACCTACTAATTTCACTGTTTAAGGCTATAAAATGTGACTTTTAAAACATCACTTACTTCAAACTTTTTTTTAGTTCAATTTCTGTTAACAAACATTTGGATTTATAAATATTTTTGGAATGTATTTATTTAGTTTTTGTAATAGAGGAAAGTTAGTTTACTTGTAGGCTGCTTGCTACTGGTTTTCTTCTTGAGGTGTAAGCTGGTGTGAATAAAGACTTGTAGAAGGCAGGCCAGAAGTTCTGCCATGGCAGCGTTAGCAGCTGTGGGAACTGCTGTCATACAGCATATTATTAGCTCAGCTGTATTGTGTTCATCTATTCTATTAGCAGGACACACTGATTTTGCCTAAAGCCCAAAATGAGGTTTTCTTCTGCTCTTTGGATTCATTATACTGTGCCTACCAGTGTGCCATAAACACCATGAGTAGCAGCTGTCATTTGTCATGATAAGTGAAACTGATGTGTGTCACCAATGTAAACCAGGGACCAAACACAATTTACAGGACAGGAGGTTTTGACAGAGCAGTTATGATTGCACCCCATCCAAAGCAGGGATTACTGAGGTTTTTGAGTCCTTGTTTTAACCATGATTCGTTTTCAGCACTATGAAAATCACTTGTCTGTTAATTCAGAGTGACACAATACAAGAGCAGCTCTAGAACAAAACTTCAAGCCTAGGGGACCAGGAATAGTTGAAATGACTCTTGCTGCTGTATGGGCAGTGGTATTTTGTCTGTAGTTCAAGGGAAGGAAAACAAGGAGAAAGAATTAATGACAGTATAAAATTAGGCCCATTTTAAAGAACTTGGGCTTTACACTCCATGTGTGTTAACACTGAATAGGTGATTTATTTAAAGACCAAAGTAAAATGTTGCTTTATCCCTTCCTCTTCTTTTTTTCTTTTTAAATAACTGGGAAGCACATTTAATGCTGAGGAGTAACTGAGGAGTTCTTACTGCAGAACTTTTAATGGAAACACTGTGGATCTTGTAAAAGACAGGAATTTGGCAGGAGGAGAATAGCTCTCTGTCTTTGGTAATCCCACTGTTCATACTGTGCAAACACTTTCTGAAGGTGGTCTGAGGCATTCTTGTAATTTGATGGACACAATGAACTGAACGAACACCTACCAGCTGAAGAAGGTAAATGAAAAGGGCACAGATCTGTTTGATAATTATTAATTTGCTTGATATCACTGTTCTACCTTTAAATTTGTTCATGAAGAAATTTTCAATTACACTGGTATTGCTGCAAGGAGGAAGTTTAGAGCAGTATTTGAATTGATGACCTGTCTAACGTGCATCTTTTGCTCTTGTTTTTGCATATTGTTTGTTTTATATAGGCTGAGCTGTAACTCACTTAGCAGCTGTGCTTGATCTGGGAGGCCCTTTTGGATAAGGTTAGAACAAGCCTGAAGAATGCTGTACAATTGGACTGATAGATCAATATGTTGGCTATAATGTAGCGAGATGACACATTGTTTATCTTTCTAGAACCCAAACATGGCTTTTTTAGCACCTAATGGCTCTATCAACTGAACAGAGGAGGTTTTAATTTAATAATTAGTGTGCTATTTGTATTGTTAGTCTAATCACTAGAGAAAAACAATGTCACATACCTAAGCTAGTAGTCATTGTTGAATATTGACTTCAATATTGATGTAGTTGGAGGCTGGAGGGTTTTGTGGCCTTTTTTAATATTTGTGTTTAAATTTGACAAATTGTGAAGAAAGGAATGGTTGTATCTTTTCAAGATTTATGAGCATGAAATCAAACATGAGTATCAATAAAGAGTGATGACTGCCAGATGGGCAACAGAATAGTGATAGGTGCTGAAGGGCTGTACAATTTACTTTGCAAAATGAAGTGGACATAAGGGGAGTAATGAATTCTTGTGATAAAGTGTTTGAGTTTTGAGACCACATTTGAAATCTGTCCTGCAAATATGCTCCTTCCAAAAAGTCTTTGAAAAATGGCTAATGTTATATTCCAAGACCACTTACAGAAAGGACACTCTTCATTCTTCACATGTATCTGTGCTGGATTTTTTTTTTAATAACGTGACGTACAGAGGCAAATTTTGGAGACTAAAGGGAGCTTTGCTATTGCCTTAAAAGGGAGCAGGATGGATTTCTGAGCACAGCATTTCAACTAAGCTGAGCTGGTTGTGGTTCTCAATAAACTGCTGAGGCAGAATGGGACCTCTGCTCTTCCAGGCCTTCTCTGTGCCCAGGGCTGACCCAGCAGCAACTTTCAATATTCATGGGTGCAAAAAATTCTGCAAATGATAATGTGCAGCTGAGAGGGCTGTGAGCCTTGAATGAGGCAGTTCTGCAGCAGAGCACTGCTTTTCCAGGAATCCTCTCTGCTCCACCTGGGATGTCATGGTGTGTCAAAGCACAACAGCAGTGCAGGAAAGATGGATTCGCTTTTCTGTGGAAATAGATAACTGGTGTCCTAACTTGCTTTTTTTTCTTTTTCTTAGCAGGGCTTTGTGTTTAAGCTGTGTAGCCCATTTATTTTTCCCATACTGCAAGTATACACTGGAAAATTAATAGAGAGTAAAGAGAGAGAAAGGTTAGAAGAAACAAATGAAATCTTTAAAAGCAAAACATTACTGATATTAGTATTTGAAATATGCATTAGATTCACTTATTTATAAGTGTGTAAAGCAAAAATTTGGACTTCTTTTGGATTTACACTTTCTTTTGGTTTATTTTCCTTAAAGCATACAAAATAATAGGTAACTACATTCAAATGGGAGCCTCTAAACAGTGGTAGATCAGAGATGCCCAAGTTTACTCCAGAACATGGAATTTCTGATCACTTTGCTGATTGAAAATTCTGAATGCAGGATTTTCAGTCTTCTACTTTAAATTTCCACTTACAATCAAGCTCTCTGTGCAATAATCTTTTTATGCCCAGTATTTGTGCTTGGAAGCATTTCCTAACCTATCACAGATGTAGTTAAGACAATAATTTCAGTTTAATGAGCCAGAGATTCCCCCCTGAAAGCAGAAGGGTAACATCATCAGGTTTGTATTTTATGATATGCATATGACTTGTTTTTAACTTGAAAATGCCTACTTACAAAAATCCTGTATCTTATTCAGCAGTGATTTTGTTCTATTGTACAGTGTCATTTTCTTCTTCCTTCATTCTTTTGAACCCTTTCCCCCTCTTCTTTCTTTTCTTTGTTCTACATCCTTTTTATATTTTGTACAGATTTCCCTCCCCTCTGACATTTTTATCATTTTGAGGCATAAAATAGGGCCTCTCTTCTCTGGCAGCTGCGACCCCATCCCCTGCTGCACCAAATTGACACTTCTGCAAGCAGCAGCTCTACTCAGTCACTCCAAGGCTGTTGCTTTCACAAGTGTTGATTTAGTGCAGCAGGGGATGATGTGCCAGCTGTAAAATTCAGACAATAATAGTAATAATGCTTGGGAAAAGTCTTATTATAAGAGGGAAAAATAAAAGGGTGTGGGGAGAAAAGGAAGGAGGGGTCCAGGTGGAGCGAGGAAGGGGAGCAGTGGTCCCTGTGGGGTGGTGGGGCTGCCCAAGGAGCAGTGGGATGGGCAGGAGAGTGGACCATGAGCTAATTCTTCTCTTCCTCCCCACTCTCTCTCCTTACAAGAAACTCCTGTGACTGATGGTGGAGATGTTTTTTGTTTCTGTCTGACTGGGGAGTTATTTTGGGATAAAGTCCTAGTGGAAGTGGGTGAAGGACTTAGAACATGATGAGAGAGTGAGGGACACCTGTGCTGTAGAATCACTTGTTATTTGCAAATGCAACTTTCTGGATGAAAAGATATTTGATATTTTTATTCTTAAGGTGTATATTACGTGTCCATGGATATAGAGGATGGATGTTTTTTATATATATAAATAGCGTGTTGTTATTTAAAGCACATAAATGGAGAGTTCCTTCTAAATCAGTCCTGATTTACCCTCAGTAATGTTCCTAAGGAAATAGTTTACAACTACTTTGTATGTGAGTGTTTAATAAGTTGTCGGCAAGACAAAGCTTAAAAAATTATTGTAGGTTATATTTACCGAACACTTTTTCTTTTTTTTCATTCTCAGCCATAACTCAGCAATTCATTATTTCCATGGCTCTGTTAAACTATTTGTTGGTGATCTTGGAGCAGTAAATGAAACACAGTATGTGCATAATATTGATATTGGTAATGATATGGCAATGTATGGTAAGACAGAACGGTTTCAGATGGACATGCAGAACAGGTCAGTGGAGACTTGAAAGGTGCTCATATACATGTCTACCAAATAGTATTGTTTGCTTAAATCTGCTTACTCATAGCATTTCCAAGATCTGTGTAGAGAGTAGGAAATTTTTCAAAGATTCTTGGGAAGCCTGTTTCTTTTAAGTTCTATTCAGACATGAGTTTGTGTTTCTTTAAATTAATGGGAAATAAGGACATACTTAAAACTAAGCATGTATTTGAAAGCTGGTGGATTGAGGTTATATTTGTCAGGACTTGGGTAAAACTTCCATTGTCTGAAAAGCATCTCCTTTTTAGTATTTAGAGAGATGCTTTGTAACAGGCTTCCACAGTGATCACCTTTGTAATCTTGTTGTTCATCATATTAATTGAAGAAGCTCCTTTCTGATAACCTTTGGCTGTTCAAGATATGTTCCTAAAGCATCAAAGCCTGAAGAAACTTAGAAAAGACATAATAGATCATCCTGTCTGCTTTTTTGCCAGTGTAGAATTATTTCATTGAGAACATTTTTTTAGTGTTATGTCAACTTTAGTTTTTAAAATCCCAAGTGAAAGCTTCCATATCTCTCCTTGGGAGGCTATTTCACAGGCTGATACATCTCACTGTCAGGAAGACTATCCTGATACTCTGCTGAGCTTAAGCTTTTTCTTTCTATT
Source organism: Geospiza fortis (assembly GCF_000277835.1). Classification (NCBI taxonomy): domain Eukaryota; kingdom Metazoa; phylum Chordata; class Aves; order Passeriformes; family Thraupidae; genus Geospiza; species Geospiza fortis. The sequence continues at coordinate 3,910,668 of NW_005054336.1, forward strand.
ATTTCTAGTTATGTCCCTTTTCCTCAATAGCTTTTGCACATGTTAAATATTTATAGATTTTTTTTTCCCTGAAGAAAATTTCTTCAGTTTATCAATATCTTTTTGGTTTTGAAAAACCCACCTAAGACCTTCTAAGCTGAGAAATACATTTACCTTCAAACCATACAAGTGAGATGCTCACCACAGCATTTTCTTCATGTTCTCTTTCTCAGGGTCCAAAGAACATAGGAGATTTCAACTATGAGAAATCTGATAAGCAGCCCATTTTCATCAGTGATTTGAGATAAGTCCCTTTGCTTTCTTTCTAATTGTCAATGCACAGCTCTTTGGTAGTTGTGAGTGAGGATCCCCAACTGCTATTTGGTTCTAAATTTCTCACCTCTTGCTGCTCTGCTTCACAGGAAACCTCCATAATGCTTTGTCTTTGTACTTCTGCAGCTTGCACAAAATTCACTCCATTCTTGTTAGGTGCAACTGTTGAGGTCAGAACTCGGAATACCTCCCAGGAAACAGAAGGCAAGAGAAAGGAGGGTGATGCTCTCCTTAAGTTTGCGGTCTGATTTGGAAGCCCTGGGTTGAATTTTAGCTCCTTTTTCAGGAGAAATTGAAATATGTTCATGCAGGGAAGTGCAGAGAGCTGCAACAAGTTTTCAGGGGGCTTACTAGTGTGGGCCAGTCCTGTGTTTGCATAGTTCAGGGTTGCAGGAAGGGATCCAGCCTGTGCCAGCTCAGAGCACAGGCAAGCCAGTGCGTTCCTGGCACTGAGAGACAGGCTCTGCTTCTCTGCACATCCTTCTTCTCTGCAAGGAAGTAGTTGCAGTCTCCTGCTGCATGGTGGTGGGTATTGATGCTATACAGACCAAAAACTGCAGGCAGCTGGAAAAAAATCTCTTTTTAATGCAATTTTTTTTGTTATTATTAGTTATGAGTGTTCTGGTTTGCAGGAAAGGGGAAGAAATTGTAAACGGCTTACACATCTTTTGGCTGTCATTTCTAGCTTGTTTTCTAAGGAATGGTGTTTGTCTGTCAAACTAATTACTTTTGAACACAAGGAATGTTTACACAGCTGAGTTCAGTGGTGGTAGAGATCCCATCCCACAGTGGCCTTGTGTGGTGGCTTTGGAATCAATAGGGACAGTTTGGGGTGTCCTGCCTGACGAGCATGGTGTGCACCTCAGGGCATCATGACTGTGTAGCACTGGAGCAGCCCAGGAAGGTTTTGTGGGGAAGGAGGGCATGGATGGAGAGTTTGGTCACTTAGGAGTGAGTCACAAGGCAGAACGTGTTGGTTTTCTGCTCAGAGTACTTGAGCCTTTCCTGAGGAGTTTTCAGACTGTTAGAGACTCAGTGCTTGTCTAATTGTTCTCCCAGAATCAATGGCTAAACTTGCATTGATTTCTGCTGACTTCTCATGCTTAGGATTCCAGCTGTACTGTGGAACTCAAGATCCCGGTGTTTCACAGAGGTTCACCTGCCACAGCTGTCTGACACTTCCTGAAATATTGAGGACAGCTTCCCTGAAAGTGTGCAGGTTGGAAACACCACTCCAGGTGCCCTTGCAGCCTTAGTAGGTGCTACCTGCCAGGCTGCTGTTTGTCCATCCATTTTACAGAGAAAGCCTGTGCCTGGTGGGCTCATTCCCACATATTCCCAGGTTTGCATCTCAGAATGGCCACTTGCTGCTGTCCTCCTCATTCTGACTATTCCAAGGCATTTTTACTGGATATTTTAGCCAAGTTTTGACTAAGATTATTTTCCAAAGAAAATTTTCTGTTTTATTCCTTTTTATGTGTCTGATGTCTAGGTGCTACTTTGTATATGTTCTTCTTTACTTGCAGTATTTTCTAAATTCACATCTTTTTCAGGTCTTGACAACAAGATCAACACCTAACACATGTTAGTGCCTTTATTTCTATATTTAATTGCAAAGAGATTACTCTCAAATGTATTTCTGAAACAGGTATAAAGAACAATGTTTACTAGTAAGTTTCCCATAACTTCTTTTCATTGAGAAAAGGAGTAAAAAAGAGTAATGATACTGCACTTCTGCTGACTACTCTGCTTGACTGATTCACAGGGTATTTGCTCTTAACATGTTGTAGGAGTTAAAAAAAATGTGTCAAACTTTTTTTGGCACCCAGCTCCGGTAGATCCTGTTAGAAGAAACATATGGCCTCACACTAACAGTGTTAAAGCACTGCTGAAGTATTGCATGCACGACATTGACAAATTTCCTCTAGGCTTTTTGTTTTCTGTGCTATTAAGCATTCAAAGTCCACTATTTCATTACCACTGATGATACAGAGAGCCTTATTGACATTTTATCCATCTGTTCATAACATGCATTATTAAATGTGAAGCAACTAGTAGGTAAGAGTGCACTTGCCAGCTGTACAATGAATTCTCAGTAGTTTGGTGCCCTCTATAAATTTTCTAGTATTCTGCCAGTTTCTCAACATAATTTGCAATGGGGATTTTAAAAAAATTTTTTACATTGTATAGAGAAAAGTTGCTTCAAATGACTTCTTTATTTTGTTATCCCTAATGTGAAATCTTTAGATATAGTTTCAAAAAGCCCAAGAGTCTTCTAATATACAAATACTGTTGCTAATATCAGATCTCACTAACCACAGTTTCTGTGTTTTTCTTTTTTTGGTGTTTTTTTTTTTTTCCCCTAGGAGCAAATCTGGTGCATTACCTATGAACAGGACAATGGGGACCCAGTGAGTCACCCTATTCATATATTTTTGGAACCCAGAGGAATTGGTTTGACTATTTACAGATTATAACAGTTGGTAGTTGAATGTTTTATTTTCATTCCCAGTTGGTACAATATGTTCACAGCTGATGCTAATGGCTTGCCCATTTGATATCACATATGGTCCACTATTTGGGTCTCCTAAAGCTTTCTTTTGTGGTCAAGCTGCTTTCAAATTTGTGTATGTTTAGGTTTGTTCTGTCTGCTGGAAAGGTGAATATGAAACTCTGAAACTGGGCAGCTTTATAGTAACTCAGCAGTTCTGTTGATAAAGATTCAAAGAATTTGAGACTAAATGTCCCATAAAGAATATTTTTATGTAAAATTGAATAAAAACAAGTGTCTTAAAACATCAGGTGAAACTCTGAAAGAAATATCCTTTCCTCTTTCTTTGTCTTTGAAGCTGTGATTGAGTTACCCTCCAGTGTATGGATACCACTGAGCATCATCAGGACTGCTTTTGCTGGGTGTTCAGTTGTTTTGGAAACCAATTTATACATAATTTGTATTGCTTGAATCATGATTTGTATTTTTATTTGAATATTTCTGTTATGATAGTGTTTTTTGAAAATATGTAAGGATGCAAATTAATTTTTCCTTTTGTTTCTAGAATAAGAGCATAGGAAAAGTGAATTAACAGAATATGGATACAGAAATTAAAATTACAAGCCAGTCTGAAATTGTTCTCCTATGATACAAGGTGTTTATACTGACTCTGAAACATAACTGATAAAGCCACAATATCATAAAAAGATTATTTCCAAAACTATTGCATTACCCTCTGAGAGCTAAAATTCTCATTTATTTGTAGGAGTAGATCATAATAGCTCAAATTCCCTGAGAAGTGAACCTTGTGTGATAATTAAGCAGGATAGTACATTAATTGTCCTCCACTTCACCTCTGGATGTTTAACTCCTTATCTAGTCAACCAGCAAACAATAATGCTCACTTATTTGTGCCTTACAGTTCAAATAATTTTTTTAACTAGGTAATTTATTTGAAATAAAGCAGAATAATCATATTGATGTGAAAGGGACATTGAAATTATGTTAGATTACCATTACTTAATACCATTAGGTGGTTGGATGTGGGGTTTATGGTTGTATTTTTTAGCCATGCAACTTTAGCTGAGTAAGAGCAATGTGATTTTGCATGCAGGAATATTTCTCTAACTAATGGGACAGATTTGCCAGTTTTTGCCACATGGCTTCTGCTTTCTGCTGGCCTTGCTCTCACTGATGCCTGTTAGGAGAGCAGGAACGTGTGTGTTGGAAGTGTCACCTGTACCTGAGACATCTGGCTCCTGGTGCTGGATTAAGTCAGGCATCTGGTGATAGGACAGAGGCTCTGGCTGTTCAGTTTTGGGGGAAATAGTGCATTTGCTGGTTTAGAGTCAGCCCCTGGAAGAAGACTGAAATGGAACTAAAGTAGGAGGCTCTTTCAAGTTCATCAACTCAATATTCAACCTGGAGTACTAGGAAAAGAAAAACCCAACTAAATCCAATGGTTTTGCAAATGAAACTAATAGATGGGAAGTATATTCTGCCCTCTACTATAAGCAGTTTCGGGGACTTAGAAAATGACAGAAAACTTTAGCATGCTAAGAAGTTCACTTGAAATGTCTTTAAAAATGGACTAAGGGAATCAAATTATTAATGAATGATCTCAGGAATGGACTGAGTGCCTGATGATGTGGTAAAAAGTATTTCTTAGGCAGGACTTGGTCAAAATTTGGTGAAATTTTGGGTACTCTGACTGTACCCAAGAGAGTTAAAGAAGTTGGTGATGTTGTCTCTCTCAACTTAGTAGATAGAAATGGAAGATTGTGGAAGAAGAATTTGGATTTATTGAATGCACATTAAGTTATATTCAGGAAAGAATGTATTTCTCGTAAGTAGCACTAAGTGTTAGGAACTGGAAACAATACTGTTGAAAAATTATTTTTGGGGTCTTATAAATAAATCCCAAGCTCACAAGGCACCAGGAGCAGTAACTTGTTTGACTGCAGGTATTTGTCAAAACAAGAGTGTAACAATGCAAAAGTTTTCATAACTTGGGTGTCCTGTGTCACAGGATACCATACAGCATATTCCCAGGAGTCCATACCCATCAGATTTGGGGTGGCTCAGCCTGCTCTGAGCACACTGTGCCAGCCTGGGCATGGTGCTGCAGCTGTGTCAGCAGCACTGTACACAGCTGGGCATGGCAGAGCAGCAGGGAACTGCAGAGACAGCCCTGCTGTTCATTGTGTGCCTTGTGCCCTCTCTAACACCCTGCCACCATCTCCAGAGGCAGTCACAGCGTGTCTCTGTGTGCTGGACATCATGTCCTTCCCTCTGCTGTGTTGACTCTGGCCTCACTGTGGCCTTGGGGCATTTGCTGCAGGATGCTCATGTAAAGATGGGTTTTGCAGTGTATCATCGATGCCAAGGGGATTCTGTTGGAAAGAAGTGTTACACTGATTCTAATGTCTGACTAAAAAGATAATTTCTGATTGGTACATGGAGAATTATGTATGTCCTGGGGGATTTTTAAAATTTGTTAATATTTTTTATTATTGTTATTATTATTATCATCATTATCATAGTTATTGTTATTATATCATCCAAAATGTGTGAGTGTTCTGGCAGAAGCATGTTTGTGTGGTGCCTCCATTCTCTCTGGCCCGTGCAGCTGGCGTGAGTGGCAGTGTTGGGCACTGCCCTGCCCTCGGGGGCTCCTGCCCAGCACACACTGGCAGCCTGTGCTCCTGTGCCTCCTCAGCTGGAGGCTGGCACCCACCTCAGGCCGATGGTGAAGCTGTAGTCAGACCCTTCAAAGAGCCACCAGAATACAGACCTCACTCTCTACCCAACAAATTATATTCTTCCCAAAGCAATAAGATCTTTGTAGCTCTCCACTAAATATACTTTCTTCCTGTTTTGACAGAGGAAGAGCCCGAAGCTGGAGCTTGCTGAGAACACCATGTGGAAATGGTTTGCTCAGCTGCCCATTGCTCAGCAGGGAAAGTGAGGGGTGGGATGGACTTGATGAAGGCAGCTTCATCTTGAAAAACAGTTGATTAGAAAAATACCATCAAATTGTAATTTATCAGCTCTAGATATGTTTTAGGGAGTCCTCTCTCATGAATGGGATTAAATTACATATAGTGTTAACCCAGAGTCTTCTGCAACAATGTAAATGAGTTGTTAACGTGGTACTTCATTGCAATAATAACTCAAAGCTACTAGCAGGCTTGATGGGTCTGCAATAAATGTTTTATTATTTAGGAAAAATATACTCTACAAGTTGCAATGTGCCATGCTCATTCATGCTGTAAATCAACAAAGATCAGCAGACTGAATAGGGGAAATGAAAAGCTTATTTAGGAACCTTTCAGATGAGCAGAAATGGCTGAAGTTAACTGCATTCATTTTTCTTTACTTGTCACAGTTGCCACTTGAATTTCACTGCTAAAGATTGTGGGTAGTTTTGCTTTATGAAATTATATCTATGAAAACAGTATTTGCATTTATATAGGCTTAGTTATAATAAAGTTAAACCTAACACACCCCCTTGCCTCCACAAACAAACAAATCAACCAGCCAACCAAAAACCTCTATGTTAAAATAATATTTATCTGTCACTTTTCCTGGATCTGAACAGGATTCAGCTAAATGGTTCCCACTGGCTGCTTTAAAAACCCAAAGCCTGTGACCCTGTGAAATGCAGGGATG
>NW_005054336.1:3917152-3939266 GCF_000277835.1 Geospiza fortis
CTTCAACTTCAGCTCCCCTATAAGGCTGCCTCTCTCCTCACCAGGGTAAATCAAGGGTTTTCTATAAAAATGCTCTTGATGTGGTATGAGTTAAAGCACAGAGTGGTGACAGGGGCCAGAGACTAGGAATTAATATGGTCCTCCTCTGTGGTTATAAAGTGCCTGAAATCAGCTCCATTACCATCCTTTCATGTTCCCTAGCACCTGAAGATCCTTTCTTGAATTTTGCAGAAAATGCAGATCCTGAATGCTGAGCACTAGCTTGTCCTGAAAACAGTACATGTTTGAACATGGAGTAAAACCTCTTGCAAAACTCTCTACATTGATGTCCTTAGAGAGATATGACTTCTTTGGCTGATCCAGGGGAAGGAGAAACCAGGACAAGAAGACAAGTGAGTTAAGATAACTCATCCCATGCCTCTGTTTAGGCTTGAAAAGGACAAGGTTTTTTAGACCAACTTTGGAAATGATTCCCCTGCCCTGACTTATGCCCCAGAAAGAATGAAGAAAACATGAAAATACTTTTTGAAGGATTTGCCTGATGATGCCACACCCCTGGCCATAGGTCTCCAAAGGGAAGAGCTGCTTTTTATTGGGCAATTAAGCTGGACCTGCCCAATGAGGATGGCAGCACGGATTGAGCATATGATGAGGATGCTTCAGGATTAGACTGGTATGGTTATGCACAAGGCTCTGACTGCAACACTATCCTGAGAAAGCAGCTCATGGGTGGAGGGAGCAGTAAGCAAAAAGCCAGTTAGCAGGGTTCTATTTAGGTTTGTGCCTGCTGGTGTGTGTGTACTCAAATGTGCATTTATACGAACAGGATTGTTTATGTGTGTACGTCTATATACAAATGAAGTACTTTTTGTTTCTCTGTAGTCATCTGCATATTTGTTCTGGTTTGTCAGGTGCTTGTGTCTGCTACTGAGTGGATGCTTTCCTTGGTTGTGGAGTTACTTACTCAGCTACAAGATTCACTGTCTATCTCAAATATCCACTCTCAGTAGGTCAGTTTGCATGACTTAAACATAGCATGATTTTGTTGTGGTGCCCAATGTGCCTACAGGAGAGGAGCCTAATCTTGTAGCCAGCAAAGCTGGCTCTGTGCTGAGGAGGCTGCTGAGACTAGAGCTTGGATATGATGAAAATAAAACAGTTTTGCTGCAGGGGTTGCTCCACTGACTTGGTCTTGAACCTGTTGGGTTGAACTGATGGTGTCTCTGGTGTCAGCATCCCATAGCTAGAAGCAGCCTTGAGGCAGATGCTCTGCGCTGCAGTGAGCGGTGGTGGGTTGGGTGTGTTCCTCCGGCCCCTGGGACTGCTGCTGCTGGCTCCTGTGGCTGGACAAAGCTGAGGCCTGGCCTTCACGTCTTGCTGAGGAGGCTTCAGGACTCTTACCCTGAATGTCTCGCTTTGAGTTTTAAGAATATACACGAAGTGCAAGAAACCCTTAGAAGTGGTGTGTTACCCTCCCCTATTTTTGTCAACCATGAAATTGAAATTGCTTTGCCCCTTTGGAAATAATGAGTGGTTTGTTTGTGAGAATAGTATATGCAAAAAAAAAAATTAATTTGGAGACCTGTCTTAGACTTTCTTCAGATAGTTATCTCAAGCTTTTGTCATCATAATCACTTTAAAAAAGGCAAACATAAGCCAAAGACTGCAAAGGAGTTGCTGAGATAATGTGCTGTGAAAGGTTTTCAGTTTGCTTCACTGAGAAAAGTTTTGCTTCTTAAGCCAACCATTTATATGCTTAGGAAAAGTCCAATTAAGATGACTGAATTGTAAGTGTCATAAAATAGAGAAGGCAGGGGACATTTAATTATAGCTGTGCTGCCAGGCACTAATAGAACAAAAGAAAAAATGTTCACCTAAGGCACAAAGTACTGCCTAATACATTTGCTGTAATAAAGGGACAATATATGGTCTAAACACACTCTTCCAAATAGTTCAAAAAGCTGCACCTTCTGATTTCCATAAAGCTGTTCTTCCGATTATCAACATAGTTTAAGAAAAAGAAATATCTTTTTAATATTGAGACCTTCAACTTTGGTCACAGGTTGAAAAGGAAGCGTCATGCATTAAGACAAAAATGTTGCCTGAGAAAATGGATTTGTGACCCAGAAGAATGTATAATTGATGTGTGTGGTTGTCTGAATGGTAAAATAACAATAGTAACCATTAGAGATGAGAGCTGGAACTAGTCAGGCAGTGAGGCAGGGTGTATTTTATAGGTCATCTGGGCTCCATTCAGATCTACAGGTTGCTATTCCTTCTCCATACTTGAAAGCATTTAATAGATTATTACAAAAGGAAAAGGATGGTATGCAATAATGGTTTAAATTGAAGCTCTGTATATATATCACCACTGTGTGACTTATAAATGGATGCTTCATTTTTAAAATTCTCCCATGACCTACTTGAAAATTTGCCAGAGTATCAACGAATTAAAACAATGCATTGACCAGCAGCAAGAGTAAAAGACCCTGAATAGTACAGTAGAAACCATCAACGAATTAAAACAATGAATTGACCAGCAGCAAAAGACCCTGAATAGTACAGTAGAAACAGTTGTTCTGTTCTGTGGCATAGACAATAACAAATAAGAAGTCCCCAAGAAAATTTGTTCTAAAGTTGTCTGTTCTCTTCAAGGCAGATGAACTGGTTTTCTTCTCTTTTGTTTCATAATGTTAAAATAAGAAAAAAAGACAGAATGTTGGAAAGAGGTTTAACTGTCAAACAATCAAAGCCAAAAGCACGTAATAGTGAAGTCAAATTCAGATTCCCTTCTTGCCTGAAAAATGCTTCTTTCGTATCGAATTTGATACAAGTTAAAGGGTGGAGAATCTTTTGTGCTTTGTTTCATATGAACATAAAAGTTATATTCCTGCTTTTAATGGGTAGTATTTTACAAATGTAATGGAACATGATTTTACCAGGTTTCCCTAAGGGAAAGTCATAGCATGATTACATAGGCAGTCCCATCTCATTTACTATAATGCTTACAATATAGATGCAAATATACTTATGTAACTCAAGTCAGAGGTAGATTGAATAGCATTCAGATAATCATAGAGCAGTGCAGATGCTGAAGAAAGTTTTGCAGGAGAAATGTGCATTGAGTGACTGGTCCCTTGCAGCCACATTTGCCCCCAAGTAGTGTTTTCCTGCGAGGCAGAATATTCAAGCTGTGCCAGACAGAAGTACCTGTGTACAATTCGCCACTTGAGGATGAACATTTTAGCTTGTCCCAGTTGATAGCATATCCCAGCAAGCAGTGACAGTGGTAGATCGAGGGGATGGGGACCTTTGTGGCTTGCAGTGCTCCCAGCAGCAGGGACAGCCTGGCAAGGGAGCCATCCTCTCCTGGGCAGAGCTCTGGCACTGTCCCTCAGGGTAATGGGCTGCAGGGTGGCACAGAGGGGCTCCATGGGCGTGGAAGGAGGTTTAAGCCACCTCAGGTAGAAGCACAGAGTAACAGAGCTGGGAGTGTAAGGATGACAGTGTGCTCTCCAAACTCCTTGCACAAAGAATTTTTCGGCTAGAGATTAAATAAATTTTTCCATTTTGAATAATAATGATTTAATGTAGTGCATGCTGTAATTCTCTCACTTTTGGTATAAAATGCAATTAAAAATCTGTTTTATAAGCTAGTATGAAGGGTCTTACATTTATGGGAGTTGTAGGGGTCCTCTTTCTGGGGTTGCTTGATGAAACAGATCTGTAAGAAAAATGATCTCTTTCTTCTTATAGGGGATGATTGAACAAATTTAAAACATTTTACTAGACATGTGAGATGGAAATATTCTCTATTTCATGAAAAATGGGTAGTCTTTCACTTTTTTTTTAAATGCCAGATTCTCTTCTCAGATCTCTTTTTTAATCTGATGTAGATCACCACAGAGAAACTATTCCATGTTTTCATCTAAGTGGTATAACAACTTAGTGTACATAAACCTAGTCTTGATGCTGGTTATTTGGAGATGCACAGAGAGACAAATGTAATCTGCTTGGAGTCAAAGCAGAAGAATTTTCTAGAGCTCTTCTGCAGGACCACTGGCAGCAGAGCTGCTGCTTCTGCACCAGGTGTGTGGAGGTGTTGCTGTAGCTGGCATGTGGATTGCAGGTGTGAGAACAGCAGTGCCTCTGGCAGCTGCTGCCTCCTTGGTTGGGCAGATTCTTTCTCATTCTTTCTGGGGAAGGTCAAGAATTAACAAAGGCCTTAAAAAATTGAAGCTCAACATCTCTCTGTGTTAGATTTCTTTTAAACTGTTCCTCTGTCAATGGTAATATCTCAGATCCATAAGTAATAGCAATAGATAGGTTAGCACAAAATCTATGTTGCAGGTGTATGCTGTGGAGAAAACTGAATAAAGACAGTATTTGGAGAATTAGTTCCTTTTTATTTGTATTTTAGTTAGAGCTCTCTTTTCCTAGCACATTTGGAGCTAAACTATCTCTTAGCAGTCAAGAGGAATCTTTGTTTAATGTATTTTTGCTTTATTTTCTTTGGATTTTTATTTGCCGCATCTCAATTACCTGCCAATACTCAGAAATGTGAATCGCATCAATTTCATTTTAGTCAAGTGTAAAATTTATCATTCAGATAAACTAACATCACAGTCAGTATCAGACTGAGGAAGTGTTTGCTCTTCCTTGCTCATTAGTTAGCATTTCATCTGTGAGTGTGGGATGGATAAATTGCAGTGTGTATTTGATTTCACCTCTAAAAATGTATCTTCTTGTCATGATTTAACTGCAGACAGCAGGTAAGTACCACTTAGTACCTAGGGAGATGGGGAGGGGAAACAGGAAAAAGGTAAACCTCATGGGTTGAGATATGAAGAGGTTAATAATTGAAATAAAGTTTAAAAAAATAGTAATAATAGGAAACAGAGAGGGGTCTAAAGAAACACGAGTGATGCACAATAGAGCTGTTCAGTTCACCACTGTGTGACCGATGCCCAGCCCGTCCCCAGGCAGTAATCAGCAGCTCTTGGCCAACTCCACCCAGTTTATTTACTGAGCATGACATTCCATGGTGGGAATGTCCTTCTGGCCAGCTGGGGTCAGCTGTACCAGCTGGGCTCCCTCCCAGCCTCTTGTGCACCTGTTTGCTGGCAGAGCATGGGAAACTGAAAAAGCCTTCATTTACAGTAAGCACTACTTAGCAACAACTAAAACCTCAGTGTGCCACCAGCAGTGTTCTCATACTAAATCCAGAACGCTGCACTATACGTGCTTGGAAGAAAATTAACTCTCTCCCAGCTGAAATCAGAGCACCTCAGGTGAGTGAGGTGGGTACTCCAGTGCTGTGCCAGCCCAGCTCAGGAGGACAAAAATGCCTTCCATCCCAAATTTGTCCCGTGAGAATGCCTTGTTTCTCTGTCTTTTCATCTTTAATAAGACATTTCCAGATGGAGTGTAATACTGAAATCAAGTTTTGCTTCTTTGTTTGCTTTTCAAGATTAGCAACAGCTTAGGATGGGCACTGCAGTTGGTGATCCTGTCAGGTGTCTCAGGTTCCACACCTGCTGCTGGCATTTTCCTCTGCACTATAAAAGGGTGCCTCTGGGTTTGCTGTTTGTAAAACAACTTCAGCTGTTTTATATAGGACATTTGTAAGCCAAGTAAACTGGTAATGTGGTTTACCATCAGCAGAAATTCAGTAAAGGAGCCTTTTGGTTAACTAAGCCTTGTTCAATTCGTAGGAGAATTCAGATAAATTAAGGATATATGTGAAGCAAGTGCACCAAGCCTACAGTGCTTTAAGCTCCTCTGTGGATGATCTAATTCAAAAGGAAAATGGATGTAGTTCATGGTAGCTTAATCCTCTTTACAGTGAAGTCAGACTACTTTACCTCTCAGTGAGAATATCCACAGAGGGATTTAATGCATTTTGACTTACATGCATTATCATCATGGGTTTAGTTGGTTTATCTTAACTTCCCTGGATATTCCTTTGTAGAAAAGCTAGAGACATAGATATCTAGTGCTAACTTATTTAAAGCATAGTCATGTAGTCATGTCCTTAATCTGATATGGGTTTTAGTGTAACCATGTTAAGTGATAAGTGAGAACTGCTTTGTTAAGGGGTTCATATACATTCTCATGCCCAAAGGATAACAAAGTGGGTTCTTTATTTGTGACTGTGCTACCCAGAAATAATTGAAAAGCCTCAGTGTAAGTGGTTGGCATCTGTTTGCATGCTGGACACTGCAATGCCAGTGACTCCTCAGACATAATTACAAATTCTGGAATTTAAAGCTGAGGCTCAACAAAATAATTCAGGTGATTACTTTTATCTCAGTCCATCCTCTGTGCTGTTTTGCAGGCCAAAGATAAAAGGATTCGATACTTTGGAGGAACTTTGCCTCACATGGTTGTAAAATCAGCAGAGTGCTGGAAACACCTCTCATCTTGTGTGGAGACATTCAACCCTATACCTGATAGGGAGGAGAAAGCATTGAGTAGACATTTTTCCAGTCCTTGAAGCAGTTTTCTTTGAGAGAATGACATTTTTTTATGCCAGACAGTTGGCATCAGCTGTCAAGTTGGGTCATCAAGTTGGGTGAACTGGACAAGACAGAGATGGAGACATGCAATGCTGTATGGTGTCATCAGAGCTAAAGATTTTGAAATTCTTCTGCACAGATTTCACCCCTGAAGTGAACAGAACACACCAGGGATATCCAGCTCAACTGTTCCAGCTCAACTGATTCAACTGGCCATGTTGTCTTTTATCCAGGTTGCTGTTTTCATCACATGACAGGAGATGCAGAAAGCACTAGGAGAACTACACCACAAGAGAAGTAAGGAATTCTTTGCAGGTTTTTAAAACCCTTTGTCTTCTGCAGTCTTGTTTGAGTAGTTGACTTTATAGTGACTTTGGCTTGAGCTGAGGGTACTAACAAAGTTGTTATATAAAAGCATTATTAGTATTTGAGGATTTAAGCCTCTGTTTCAGGAGTTCAGGTTTGCTGTGTCTTATGTTATTTTTTATTTTAGCAGTGTTTGTGTACCATGCTTTTGTAACTTAATGCATAACAACTCAAGTCAGTTAAGTCTATGGCATTAGTGAAACTGTGAACCACATAAAAGACTAAATTGCTTTTTCTCTTTCTGTAATTGCCACTACAATAAAAGCTGGCTTTCCTGTAAAATTTTTCAGAGTTAACCCCTGCAGAGCTCCCAGGCTGATGAGGGAGAAGTGTGATTAGGGGTGTGTAGAAAGGTGAGAACAGCTGACTAACAGTAATTAGGGGTGCTTGAGGGCTGTAGGCAGCAGAGGGCAAAACTTGCAGCCACACACCCCGGGTCCCAAATGAATTGCAGTGTAATGAGAAAGGGTCAGCTGGGGTCCCTCAGGACAGCAGCTTTGGCAACCCTGCCCTGCTTGCATCCTTTCCAGTAGCCCTGCTGAACATGCCAGGGAAGGATGGGAAGGGCATGGGGTAGATGGAGCAGTTACGACTGCAAGCAAGGAGGAAAAAGGGAATAATTTTTTTGTATATTCTTTATGGCCATTGTTTTGAAGAATATTATAAATACTGGGGAATGGGAGGGCAGGTGGGTCAGTCCTCTTACATGTGTCTGTGGGCAGAAGTTTCAGCCAGCAGAGTAATGGAAGGATTTGATGGATGTGGAATATTTCCTGTGGGATAGCGATGCCTCCATATCAATCTTAAATATCAAAAAATCTCCTTTTACAGCAACACCAGCAATGAGTGCTTAAGTATAATAATACATAAGTATAATAATTCACTGCATACCAAATGTGGGTAATGTAATACATTGCAAAAGTTAAAAAGAGCACCCACCAGAGGTATACAGGCATTGAATTAGTTTTACAAATCTAGTTTTGTTTTTAGAATGTAAAAAATGCCATATCATTATCATCTGAGACTGTCTTCACTGGGGAGATTGAACATACTTCTTTGTGGTATTCACTTTGCCAAATAATACAAATACTACCACTGATGATGAATGCTTGCTCTGCTTTTGGGTATGATTTGTCCTGTTTATTGTTTATTTTTTTCCTTTTCTTCCTATAGAACAGAATAATAATTTTGAAAGCATGAAAAATAGAAGATTTTTTAAATGTCTTAAATATAATTCTGTCTGGATGAAGGTTTGAAATGAGTAATGTTCTGTTTTTAAAAAGGTTGCTAATTATCTAAATTTCACTGTGGTTTAATTAGCAGCATCCACAGTAGAACGTGGGAGGTGGTGCTTATCACCTGCCAGGGAAAATGTTGTCTTCTGAGGAGGGTAAGTTATGTCAACCAAAATACCGCCTAATTTTTAGATCTCCAATACCATTACCTCTCAAATCTTGGTGGGCAAGGGTGACTGAGCCTTAAGTGATTAAGAGAGTGGAGAACAGAGGTATTAGTGTCATGACTGTCTCTGGGCAGGTCTGAGAGCCACCAGTATCCTGGGTTCTTGCTGTGGAAGGAGATGGCTCTCATTGAGCATTGCAGCCAGCAGCTCCTCACAGTTTGAGCAGAAATTAAACCACGTGGCAGTGTCAGTATTTCTACTGAATCATACTCTGTCTCCATGTTATGCCTTCTTTGTTGTCCTTGTTAGCTGTTTTATAAATGCAGCCTGTAATTCTCTTTGAAATGTATCTGATAGGTAAAGGAGCTGGTACAGGGAGAGGTCGTTTGTTATGGACAGCTCTGCCCATAGTAGCTACAAGCATGGAAATGCTGGAATTGCCTTAATGAGGTGGCAGTTCTGAGCTGGAAGTCACTAAGGTCAGCAGAAAGGTGACATTTAATGTCCACTGAATCAAACAAAACAAGGTTGGATCCTTACCTTAGGTTAGACTTGGTGAAGTTTCTGTAATCCGATATAATAATTTTATTGCCAGCTCTGTGAATTTCCAAGCACTTTTGTTCTTCCTCCAGAGAACATTTTGGTATTATTGTGGTATCCACAATAATTTTAAATGTATTAGGTAAAGGAGGAAAGCTAATCTGCAGGTCATAGGTAAATTATTTTAAATTGAGTCAATCCATGAAAGCTAAGCCAAGAAGACCAAAAAAGGCTTTCTATTAATTATTTTGATATTTTTATGACAAGCACGCAATTCCAATGTGTGTAGTGGTACTGTTTAGTCTTTCTGTAGTCCAGTTTATTTTTGCATGGCATGGACACGCTCACATAGGTACCAGTACTATTGTAGGCTTCATTCAGTGCACCTGGTGCATCTGTGGACATGGTGTGAGGGAGATTCAATGAACCCCATACACCAAAATTTATTCCTTCAGGCATTCAAGAAGGTATAGAAATATCATTATTACATGGCTGAACATGGTTTTCCAGAAAAACCATATTTTATGAGGTTCTGATTTTCAAAGCATATTTACAAAACAAGCTGAAGAGAAAACCTGCAAAAAAAAAGTCCCCATTCTAGGAAATACTAAAAAGCAGGGACCATGTAATTTTGTAATTTTCATTCCCTTTCTGTTAGCTTTTCACTTTTCACTTGTGTACAACTATCTCTGTTTCTCTCATTGCTGTCCCATGGGAGTGAGTGACTCTGGCACAGTTCCCTGTGCTGCGCCCATTTGCTGCTCCAGAGGTGCTAATTGTCCTTTCCTCTCATAATGTCTAATTGATCATATAATAACTTCAACCCACACCACAGCTCTCCAACATGCTTTTGCTGGAGATTGAAACCTCTGTTTCAGACCTAAAGAATGGCTGCTTTGCTTGTGTATTTCCCCCCCAGCTCTAATAGTTGGTCTCATAAAAGATATTACTTCTCTCCATAAACCTTGACTGTCTAGCCTACATTTGTGTTCCTTGGGGGCAGCAAGCAGGAAAACAACCTCTTCAAGCCTGGAGTTTCCTTATAGCAAAAAATTGTAGCTATTGAATTATAGTTTTAAACATTAAACTACTTCCTTGACCCCATTCCACTGAATTTGAAGATGCATTGGTCTTAAGAATGAAACAGAAGGATTCCCAAGATTTTCCAGCCTGATGCTGGACTGAGTGATCCAGAAGATCCAGAAGTCCCATCAGGGAAGTTCTTGAACACTTTAGCCATATTTTTAGTGGGCTGTGAGGAACAAAATGTCCTGTTCAGATGTGGGGACCCCCAACTCCAGCTGGGGCAGGAGTCCCACTGTGACAGTGCCAGCAGTGTCCCTCCCAGAGAGGCCAAAAGACATACAGGGTGGATGGGGACAATCTGTGCAGTGCTGGTGCCCAGCCCTTACCCTGATGTGTCACCTGCAGGGAGATGGGAGCAGAGAGGAGTAGAGCAGGGCCATGTCCATGGCTGTCCCCAAGATCACCAGTTATGAGAATTGTGGCTTTGCCATTATAGACATGTTTTTGCATTTGGCTGTAGTGTGGGGCACAGACCACCTGCTGCATCTCTGTTTGTGGGCATGATTTGCTCATGGAAGACTGTGGTATCCTTTGCACAGCTCTTAGCCATTGGGTGGAAATATCTGGAGGAGTGGGTTTCCCCTTACTGTTTTCTAGGCTATTCTAGCTAGTCAGTCTTGCCAGGTGAAAAATCTCTAAGCTGTTTCTTAAACCAGACAATAAAATATGATGCAGCAAACTAAGAGTGGGTCTGATCCCATGCTAGGGCAACCTTCTGGGTCATTCAAAGCAGTCAGACTTGATCCTGCTAAAACTGGTAGTTTGGAATGTGCGCAATCCATCCATATTTTTTTCAAAGTGACTTTATCAATTGGTTGACTTTAACTTCTGACAGGAGATATTGATGTAAGAGATTGGTAAAGTTTATGACTCATGAAGGTATTTGCTTCACTTACTTGTAATTTCTAGTGCAAATGTGTAGTTCGCCTGTACTCAACTGAGAAAGAAATGGCAGTGTACAAAGTAAGTAGAGCAGATTAATTAAATTGACTGTTCTTGTTAACTCTTTCTGCTACTATAAAAGCTAACAACATTTTGTAAGATTAAAAGGTGACAAGATAAAATGAATTGTGATTTCTCATTGCTGTAATACTTTATGGGATAGTCTAGATTGATACTTAATTCAAAACATAATTAAAGATTTATATGAATAAGTGTTCATTATGTTAAGAAGCGTTAAAACATGGTTACAAACACTCTTTAACTGGCCAGCCACACGACATTGTTTTGACTGTTACTCTTCATTAGACAGTTTTCTTGGTGGGTTTTCTAGCAGTATAGTTGGAGCGTGTAGTGGTGTCTGATATGAGCTGGTGAGCAGAGAGCCCAAGCCATGCAGCACAGTCCCCACCTGCCTGTGCAAGAGGCAATCCTGACACCTAGCTCTGCTCATGCTGCTTCAGATCTCCCCATATTTGTGGCTGTTGTGTAAAATTACCAAGTATGTTCCTAATTCCCCAAATTTGCTGATTCTCACTTTCCACAGAAATGCTTCTTGTCACTAAAAGCTGATGAGGAAGGATGATTTAAGGCACTTGTCCTCACTCCTAGCTGCACTGCAAATGCTTGGCTTTCAGGTCATGCTGGTCCCACCGAACAGCAGGGTGAAACACAGGTATGGAGGGACTGAACTTCACACCTATTGGTACTGGGGAAATAGACAAAAGTGTAAAATAAAAGTCATTGGTACAAGATGACTTCCTTGCTTTGAGCTGTGAAGTTTTGTTATCTCAGCCTGTCGCTATGGAGCCCTCAGCTATTTGGTGTTTGAGGGCTTCCTCTGGACTATCAGTCATCTGTGGGTCAGTACTAAAAGTTAGTGTTTTCCAGACTTTTTTCCTCTTCCAGGGTCTGCACAGCAGCTCCCTGCCCCAGTTCCTGCCCTGCTGGGGCCATGGGGGTTGAGCAGCGCTGGGTCTGGGTGCAGCTGGCAGGGAGGCACAGCCCCAGCCGGGCTGGGCTGGGATGCAGAGCCTTGCATCAGGTGTGCTCTGCTTTTACTGGGCTGCTGCAGTTTCCATTGCTGCTCTGAGCCAGCCTGCTCTCCTCGCTGAGCCCTCACCCTGCCCCTGCCCGCCCAGAGGCTGTAACAAGGCCCTGGCTCCCTCATTGCTTTGCTAATGGCTTTGCCTCCTTGCACAGTATGTTAGGAAGTAGTGTAGGGTGTGTTGGAAGGCTCAGAAATCAGGGTTTTTAAACACAACTATTCTGCCATTGCCCAGGTAGTGGCCAATGTAGTGCAGAAGCACAGGCATGTGCTTCTGGGGAATAAAGACTTTTTTTTTGTCTGCTTGGGGTCTGGGCTGACGGTGTGAAGCACAGGAAGGCTCTCCAGTGAGGAAAAATCTTATCATGACAGAGGGCCCAGGAGGGAAGCCTTGCTGTGGGGTCAGAGCTGTAAGAGCTGGTGGCTGGCCGATGGCGGTCACTGGTAGGCACGGCCGCAGAGCCAGGAGGCCATCAGGTGTGGAGCTGGAATGGCAGCTGCAATCACTACATCACAGCACCAGCCAAGGAAAGTCAGTGTTGGAGTGGCGATGGGCAAACAGCAGGGCCTGAGACAAAGGGAGGAGCGAGAGGCGCTGAGTGGGAGGCAGCAGCAGAGAGCAGCATGGAGCCACGCTGCCGGGCCCTGGGCCTGATGCAGGGCCAGCCCTGCCGTGGCAAGGCAGTTCCAGCGTGGCTGGTCTGTGTGGGGAGCTCTGCTGAGCGCAGGGACACGTTTTGTCCCTCGGCAGTGTTAGTGGGGATCCTTGGTTCACTTGGCTTGTGCAAGGTGGCATCCAGCCCCGTGACAAACGCTGGCCGTGCACTCGCCGTGCCAGCGAGGGCAGCCATGGCTGCCTTACCCCTCTGAGGGCTGCCTGCTCTGAGATTGTCGCACTGCTGATCTATTTTGCTGGGTTTTAACCTAACAGAAGGAAAGCCTTCAAGTGCTGCTAAAAGGAATAAAATTATAGTTGTACTTTAGGGAGTAAAAATGATGTCTTTTGGCTGTTGTACTGTTATTGCAAATTGTGTGTGTGTGATTTATCCTAATTAAAAAAAATATGACAGACATAAGCCACAGAAATGTCTGTAAATGACACAATCTGGTCCTGTCTTTGTTTATCACTATCATAATGCATTGCTGGCCTCCTAAAATTATTAGCCTTTGTGGCTTGCTAATAGCCACAGACTCGTTCTTGTGAAATGGAGTGGTGTGCAATAGTAAAGGAGAACGTGAACATTTCAGTGTGGGATCAACATTTCACTTGATTATGCTAGATCCTACTTTATTGCTTTTAAAAAAGTATTTGTTTATTTTCTGTTTGTTTAATGGACAGAAATTTTCAAACTTGTAGTTTAAATACAGAAATCTGGAGGGGGGTTCAGAATTTTTCCTTTTTTGGAGCAAATTAAATGGTTCTCCATTACATAAGACTACGCTATCAAATTAATACCAGTCATTTCCCCATGTGTGTTGAGTGAGTTTTCAGATCAAACCAGACCTCTGAAGGCATATACACTGCTGCATTGAAGAAAGATGCTGTGATATTCTGTATCAAAAAGGTTAAACTCATCGGATTCTATGTAAACACTCATTTTACCCCAGCTAACCTGTAAGATTTCATTTTGCTTCATTTATCTTCTCCCTTACCCTATGCTAAACCATTCCCAGCTTCGAGGAAAGAATCATGTCTCCATTCATTTCCTATCTTGCTGAATTGCCTTCGCATTTCCTATCATCTGCACATAATCCTATTCTCTCCATTATTGTCTTAATACCAAGTACAGCACAAGATAATGGATAGGCACTGTAATAACAGTGTGGCCTGTAGGAGCCCCTCGAGGGAAATATCTTTGACGCTGGTAGAATATTAATGCATCCCAGGTCCCTGATCTTCCTCTTTCACTTCATCTCCTGTTTTCTAAACTACATAATGACTTTCATATACATGACAAAAGCATTAGAACAGAAAGACTCATTGATGAGCAGCAGGGCTGTGTGATATTAAGAAGCACTGTTCTCAGTTCTTTGTACAGTTTTTGACCACCATCAGAGACAGTGTATGCAGGTAATTTCTGATTTGAATAGATACAGGCATAAAGAAGCATTATTGTACTGTGTTAATCCAAATGCCCATCACAGGCACTGCGTGAAAATAAATTAAAATGTAATTCTTCAATAATGCATCTGTCTACAGGATGATTTTCAGCAGATTAAAAACAAACAACTTGATATCACTTAGAAAGGCTAGTGGATTGTTTCTGAGAAGCTTAATCATCAGCAGATTATGAATGGAACAGTAAATCAAAGCAGGGTATGTTAAACAATGTAGATTGTGTTGTAGTGGCAATTTACTGTACATAATTTTTTAATAAAAGGGAAAAATTGATTTTTGTGAGCGTAAACATTGAATCCTATGAGAATTTAGCTGCTGTTATTGGAAAGGGGAATGTAAAAAATGCTATTCTTGTCATGTAGGAGCAATAACCTTTCATTCCTCCTACAAAAAACCAGAAGTTTGCTCCCTTTAGGGCTGCCTTTAAGCATAACTCCTTTTCTCATTTTTCTTTCCTTTTGTGACATGCTTTGTATTTTGCTGTAATATTTTGCAAATATGGTATGTATTTCTGATTTATACTTCACCCCACCCAAGGGTGTGCAGCCTTGTGAAGGAGGGGAAACCCCCAAACTTTCCTTATGCCCAGAAGGAGCTCTCCAATTTCACACTGTGAATTTGCTTTTGCTTTTAAATGGAGATCTGCCAGCAGACATCCCTTGCTGCTTGTCTTCAAGGTCTGGCTATCACTGCTCCTGGTGTTGGGTTTTAGGTGAAACCTCAGGCTGGGGGCTCTGCAGCAGCCCTATCTTCCCCTGCCTGCTGCCAGTTGCTGTAGGAGCAGAGCAGCTTCTGACCATCAATCATTGCAGATAATATCTGAGGAGAAAGGGAGAAATTATTTCAAATCAAGGGAACTGAGTTAGGAGCAAGAGCCAAGCAGCAGTCTGGTACTGGCAGCATGCTGGACAGGAGAAACACTGAAGTCTGGAAGAATCAAG
Organism: Geospiza fortis; assembly: GCF_000277835.1. Lineage (NCBI taxonomy): Eukaryota > Metazoa > Chordata > Aves > Passeriformes > Thraupidae > Geospiza > Geospiza fortis. The sequence goes on from NW_005054336.1 coordinate 3,932,112, forward strand.
GATGAGAGCTAGTCCTGATGGAACGAGGTCTTGAGATTTAAAAAAAATTGCAAAAGTACTTGACAAATAATTATATATTAGATGAAAGATTAAGAAAATTTGCACAAAATGCAGATACCCTATGCTTTAAGAAGGTGGCTGTTTTCCCTTGTTAACTGCTAAGTAAATGCTAAGAAGCATCTTCTAACTTCAGTGCTCAGTCCTGACCCAGCTTTGCAAGGGGCTCTGGGGAGTCCAAGGAAATGTCAGGGTGAGTGACTGAAGCCGTACTAAAAGAAATCTCTCGCAAGAGTAAAAGAGGAGACAGCCTGTCTATTCCTGGGCCTACTGTTGTTTTATGCTCTAATTTTATTTTCAGCTAATTCATTTGATTGATTTCACTGTTTTTAATGTTATTTCTTCTGTTTTGAACTCATGTGCACTGTGAAGTAGTTTAATATTGAAATATCCTGCTTCTGCATTTTAAACTGTGCTCAGCAGGGGGGAAAAATACACATGGATCTTAAAGACATTGTACTGTACATCAGAAACCTGAAGCTGTCCTTTTGGAACCTGGTAAAAACTACATTATCGAGCTCTGTTACTATCATTACAAATGCAATGCCTTTTCTTTCACATGTGTTTACTTGCCAAGAGAAAAAATGACATCCTGCCTGACACTGGTAGTGTGGTATCCCAGTATATGAGACTGTAAACAAGAAGAGGTGAGAAAAAACTCAATTTCTGTTAGTATTCACTTAAAAATTGTTATAGTCTAAATTTAAGTCCAGAATCAAAATATTAGATTGTTTCCTTTTGTCTTCAAAATGAGTCTGGTGAATGGCTTTTGTTACTCTTCTATAGCTGTCCTAAAATGAGGAAAGCACTTGAAGATCATACTGTAAAACCAGTATCTCTCAAAGTCTCTTGGAGCCTTGTCACCAGCATTTGGGGAACCAGAATTTGGGGCACACTAATACAACCACTCTCTGGAGGCTTTGGGTAGGTCCTTGTTAGCCTGATAAACCAAAGTCTGTTTTATGTGCGGAGACCCTTTATAACTTTCCTTGTATTTATTGACTTCACTGTGTCTGTCACACTTTTGTGTGTAATATAGTAAAGTAGGAATTATTACTTACATCATGAATACAGGCAAGTCCATGACCCGTAGCAAAGGCTGGAGACCTGGTGTTTTTGGTTTTGCGTAGACTTAGATCAGGAGACAAGCAGATTTTCATCTTCAGGGACACACAAAACAAAACAACAACAACAACAACAAAAAACAACAAACAAACAAAAAAACCGGAGGAAAAGTAATGGCTTGTTGGTTTTGATTTTGGTTTGGCTTCTTTTATCCCCTCAGTCTTGGAAACCCAAGGACATCATGGTCTCAGGCTGTAAGAGCTGTTAAGAGCTGGATCTTGTACCTTGGATTGACTTTGTAAGTGAAGAAAGACTTGGAATGGTTCTGATTATTCTGTATGAAGGATAAAAATTGATGTATTTGTTTTCAGCCTTGGTTGTAGGTGAAACCAGGACAGGCAGGACAGGAGTCTGCAGCAGCCAAGAATTTGTCTGGGTCATGAGAGCTGTCTCAGAGTGAGTGAATGGGTCTTCCCTGGGACTTAGAGTTGGGTGGTTGTGACTCCAAAGATGGTTGAATTCTGTTTAAAGAATTTACTTGGCTCCTGTTTGTTGGTTCTGACTTACTAAATGCTGCTAATTATTGCAAGCTATTTTTCTTACTTACAATCACCTTCAGATTTTTGACCAAGAAAAACCTGTCCTTTGTAGGGCTGAAGTACAGCTTTGATGTCTTTCATATACTAGCTGCATCTCATGACTTCTAGCATATGGCAAAATTCTTTTAAATTGACTTCTAACAATTAAGTGTAATTTTGTAATTACGAAACTGTTTTATTAAACAAGAAAAACTGTGTTTATGACCCATTTTTGACTTCTTTTTTAATATTTAGAATTATAAAGTTGAAATTTGCAGTTTGATTTAACTACTATATCTTGGTTTACAGCTTGTTATGCCTCTTCTTTTAAAATGTATGTTACTAGCAAGAAATCTAAATAAATTATCATAAACCTTTTTCTTGATTCTCTCTAAATATTTCTACTCTTAGACAAAAAGATTCCCTTCATTAGAGTGTCTTTGATAGCATCATTTTTCATATCTTAAGAGGTACTGCATGTGTTGAGTAAAATACGCTTGAAAGGATTTTTTTGACTGATAGTAGTTTATGTTGTTTCTAATCTTAATCCAGGCATCACTAATTTTGTGTTTGCAAGTAAACACGATAATGAATGAGAATCCTCCTAGCATTGTAATTGATGTTGCTCTTTTGTATCCTGGGTTTCAAATCTGTGTGCAATTGTCAGTGCCCTATAGAAATGTTAATTATCCTGAGTAATCCTGTTTGCCTTCATCTGGCTGGAGCAATCCTAAGCAGTAAGAAGGTAGGTCCAAGATAGTTAGAAAGAAATACAGCATTAAAATGATGTAAAATACCACACTGGTACAGTTGTAGCCAGGATAGGGAATGGTATAGGACTGGGGAGAGGAGCATAGGCTATAAAAATGGCATGGGATGTATTTGGTATAAAGGAAGGAGATTACCTGAAAACCAGTAATTTGAAACCAGCTGTAAAATGGAGAGCTGAGGCCACGGAATAACATCTTCTCTCCACCCAGGCACTTGAAGGGGTCATTTTCTGTTCCTCCCCATGTGCACAGGCATTTTGTGGTGGCGTAGAAAGGAAGGAAGATGACAGACCATGCTTTTGGCAGGATGGCTTGTGGAGCGCTGTGTGTGCTGCTGGGCACTGAGCTGGCGGCAGCGCGGCATGGACAGGAGGGTGCAGCTGCTGCACCGTGGGGCTGGGGAGCTGCATGGGCTCTGCTGGTGCTGCTCTGCAGAGAAATGCATTTGCTGCCAGCTGCATTTCTGCTTGACTAGGCAGCTTCCTTGGGATTTTGAAGTAGAGGGAGAAGGTGCTGCAATATCTCCCGCGGCATTTGTCCATAGCAGTCAGACTTCTTTTAGAGATGGTGGTTGCTACTAAGGGTAAGGTGGCTGCAGTGCAGCTGAGTCAGTATATTCAGACAGTTAATCTGGAATGTGTTGGTGCACCAGGCTCTGCTACCTGTAGGACACGTGAACATGTGTTGGTGAGCAGGGTATGCAGATAAGTCCCTATCAAAACGTCAGTTCACAGTCAAATTGCAAGTTTAGAAGTCAGTGTGAAAAAATTAACCTTGTCATACAGTAAAAAATCATACTCATGTATTTGCAGAGTGGTAGGTGTGCTAGAAAGCCTGTTATCTCAATTATGGAGTCCTCTGAGGTTCATTGGTGTGGAGGGGGCACTCAGTGGATTCTGAGAAAAATAAACTCTGAATGTTGTAATCGTCTGAAATCATACAGAACTGGATGAGCTTACTTTAACTTTGAATCAACATTTGTGAAACTTTGGACCAGTGTGTTCATGATAACATGGACAGCAGACCTCGTGTTTTACTGAGAAAAGAAAAGTTACTGCTATAGAGAACAAAAATGGCTCTTGCAGTTACTTTTTAACGTAATTTTTTGGGCTAGTTGATACATTGTTGGAATGCTTTGCTCATGTCATATTCAAATTTAGACTGCAAAGGCATGGATTTTTGTAGGAAGACCTTATGTAATTAAATTTAGAATGCTGTTGAATAATTTGTGATACTTAATGATTGCTTTGTGGATTATGAGGCATGCTTAACTACTACTATTTTCCCTCTTTGTTATTTGTTGAACCTAGGTTGCACAGTTCTGTTTCTTCAGGTTGCAACCACTTTGCTGTGGTGTCTTCTGTAATCATCCATTTTTCTTTCTGGAGACAGTGTCTTGGATAGCAGAGTGGAGGCAGAGCCATTTCTGGTGAATTCAAGCGAAGTGGAACTTTGCTGTGTAGCCATGCTGGGCACATTTCTAGAACTTCAGCAGGTACCTGCCATTAGCAGGGGCTCTGCCTCAGTGTGCTCATTTCTGGTGTTGCTCTCTCAGCATTGTTTCCTCAGAAATGTGCGATTACTGTAAGTTGCCTCTCAGACACTGATAAAGGAACATTATTTACTCTGGTGCCTTCTAATTTCAAAACTGGAATACTGTAATTTTTTCCTTAATGGACTTCCAGGCCTTACTCTGTGGAGATTAAAGGAAATTTTAAAAATTTACCAAGAAATCTTTCATGGGCACCAAATTTTGCACTCACATTAAACCAACTCCCCATACTCCCTCCTGATATAGTTCCTTTTTTTTTTTTTTTTGGAACACAGTTGATCTCATTAAAAGGCATTAACGTGTTTTTAATCTCATAATCAAATTAATCCTGTTGATATTGTTTGTATCTTTGTAACGCAATACAGAAAAAAAACCCCTGTAATTTGGCCTTTTCAGATTTTCAGTGCAGCTAAACTGACATGGTGAATTGTACCAACTCTCAGGCTGTCAAGAGATGCCCTGAAAAAGCTCTTAGCCCTGATTATCCATTGGAACAATGGCTGTGTCTCTAATTTTAGACAGCTGCAAGCAGGGTGACTCTGTGAAGAAGCAGGACATTTTGTGCTGCATTCTCTTCTCAGGAGCACGAACTCTTCTCTGCTTGCTTAAAGCCCTGCTGTTTACAAGCCTGAGATCTTCTTGTAAACATGTGCTTCTGCACCGTGAAGGCTTCAGCCTGTAGCACTGTCCTATTCACAGAGAGCAGCCCCAGATCCCTGCCTCTCACAGCACTCGGTGCCCTGCTGTTCGCACCTCTGAAATTCTTTTATGTAAAAGCTGCGGTGTCTGACTGAAGTCGCGTTCTGCTGCCCTCTTGCAGAGAATGCTTCGTGCGAGCATCTCGTTTTTCCTGGGTAACATTTTCTTTTCTCAGAAATTCAGAATATAAATATTAACTTAGACCACGCTTCCTAAATCAATGACGTCTTGTCGATGGGAGTTAAGTTTTCATAAAAACACCATTGTCAGGCAAGATTTTGTGCAGCAGCTACTAACTAGATAGGGGGAAATTGAAACTGTGAATAATTTTTATCTACATATCCCTGATGACTGAATTGCACACCTGTAACTGAGGACACTTCTTGTAACACTGCTTTTAAGTGGGAAAGTTACTGAATATAGAAAAAAAATCCCCAAACCCTATAATCATAAAAGAAACTGAGTATAGATTTGGAAAAGGGGATATGTAAAATACCTAGTTTAAAAAAGAAAATAAAATCCTGTGTAGAAGTTTCAAAACTCAGATGAGCATTGTGTGTGGAGTTAAATCATTCCCAGAGGCAAATGCTGCAAGAAAATTATTCTTGTCATTTCCTATTCACTTCCACTACCTTGATTTTAAAATCAACTCTTCTAAAATACATACATTTCAAGCTGTATCTGCAGTGTGCTGCTGTGTTGCATCGCACTGGGGCAGGCTGTGCTCCACTCTCTCCTAGGTGGGAGATGTTTTAAATTGCTCTGTCCACCTAATGGGAGTGATGACTGAGAGTAGATGTTGTTCGTGTATCTTAGCGACCCACTCATTGTCTTCTGTTGTGATTCTTTAATTTCTAGAGTGTATTTTGGGCATTGCTGTTACACAGCCATCTGGTAGCTCTCAAATTTATGGAATCTGCCAGGGGGACATGTGCTGACATTCAAAAAGAGAGTAAAAGACTGTTAACCAAAATATTCTTCCCTTTGTTTAATAGTTAATAGTTGGCTTGTACTTGTCACACCAGAAAATTCTTCTTTAGAAATAAAAAATCAAATTAAAAAGATGTCATAAGACCTTCTGTAATTCATCAAGCTGTCCTCCAACTGCTGGCTGACCTGCTTTCATATGGATATTCTTACCATTACACACAAAGTAGTCTTTGTGTGTAGTAAAACCTCTGTGGAATTGGTGCTGCAAACCCTTGAAATGTGCATAAGCAAAGCTGCGTGTATTACCTACTTGCCTTCCTGTATGAACGTTTTAAAGACATTCCATGAGGGTTTCCATCAGATGGAGCTCTGCAGTTGGTGCTTCCAACCCCTGCCAGGATGCAGAATCTCCCCACATGCAGCTGCCATGGCAGGTCTCTTCTCCCCTGTTGGCAGTAGCCCCGAGTCCAACACAAAAGATTTACTTTTTGTATTTGATTAGCAAACAATTAGTTTTTTTGTAGTATGCAGAAGGCACTAAAAGAAACTGTTTTGCCTAATTGCATCTATGCATTATTTAACTTTCTACTTCTCGTTAGTGGTGTAGTGAGCAAAACCTGCATTTCCATATAGAAAGCCGCTAAAGCCAAACCCTTTGCACTGACACCAAAATTAATTTGTCTGAGTTCTCTGGAACTCAGAGCTGGAATATTAGTTCTCTGGAACTAATGGAAGCATGAGGAGAGCCTTCCCCCTGCAATCTTTTCTTTTGCTGTCTCTTATGGATACTAGAAACAATTATGAAATCTTTCAGTGCTAAATTATTTTCGAGATGCAAGTTGGTTACTTGCATTTTCATATAATTCCTAGAACACAAGTTCTGAACTTTTACAGGTTAAATTACCATACTAAGGCTAACTACAATTCAAACTTGTATTAGATAGAGGTACTATTCAGAATTGTGTTGTGGTAACCTGCGTGTATTTGTATACTGCAGAAGCTACAGTGATTCTAATGCTACTGAGGATTTAATACCAACTCTAAATCATTGGACATAGTCATATGATCTTATTGTTAATTCTTTCCTTCTTTCCTTCTTGCCAGCAGAAAGACACTTGGCTAAAATGAACCGTAGCCTAAAGGGTACTTGGGAGGCAGCAGGACAATAGCATATGTGGAGCCATTTCCCTTTCATAAAACCTCTGGGTAAGCAAGAGTTTGCCTATGATGTGACCGTGCTAATTTGTGGTTGATTGCTGAAGCAAATCACAGCTTTCTGCTGTAAATAGCAATCAACAAATCCCTGCTGGGCACATGGTTGAGGTGCATTTTCCCATCCCACGCTTGCAGCAGAGTGCAGCGCACTGAAGCTGTGCTTACAGCCTCAGCGGTGGGAATGCAGCAATTTGAATGGTCTGGAGCAAGAGACTCTTCCTGCTGCTTCTGTGGCAGGGTGCCCAGTGGCTGAAATGCTGCACCTCACTGCTGCACTCACTGACTGTAG
>NW_005054336.1:3939287-3950250 GCF_000277835.1 Geospiza fortis
GTAGGGAAACAAGGCGGGGTTCCCAAAAGGAATTACCCTTCTCCATGATTTTGTGCACTGCAGTGAGGCTCAGTGTGGCACATCCAGGTTGGGACAGGGTGTACAACACAGGACATCACTGATACAGAGCTACACAGAGAGTGCAAGCCACTGGCTGGGGGGGGATAACCTGTCTGCTGAAGATGCTGCTGTCATTTCATGATGTTGTTGAGAGCATAGAAAATAATACTTAAGAAGTGCTTAAAGTAGACAGCATGCAAGTGAATTGTAATGCATCGAGGGGAAAATGTGATAAACTACTCAGCCTTTGACAGTACTCTGTGACACCTCAATTTTTGGAGAAAATTATAAGCTTCTGATAAAATAATAAGAAAAAAAGAAGAAAACAGAAGACTATCTTTCATCTGCTTCCATCTCTCTAGATCACAGGAGTGAATACTGGTATAGGAGCAAGAAGCAGAGGGTAAAGGGAGGTTGAGATGGGAAGGATTGTGATTATACCAAAAAAAAGTGGATATAATCAAGTAACACAGTCAAAATTAAAGAAGAAAGAGAACTTTATATATGCTGCAAAAAGAAGAATTAAAAGATTGGTGGCCTATAGTATTCCTCCTGGAAATACATAAACATAGCATAAATAAATAAATATATCTATATTAGTTTTTCCAGTGGGGATACAGCAAAACTTTTTTAAGGGATGAGCTGACAGAATAATAATGAAGAGTGTTGCTATAAATTCTCCTAAAACAAAGGGGGAATTTCACTAGCATGACATTCTAAGGAAATTTAGAGCAGAATTCATTTTAGAATTATCTTTGCAGGTTAACATGAGCATGTCGAAGGGAAAATAGGCAGTAATGGTGTAGTGGTTAGATGTGAACAAGCACCAATATTGAAGTTAAAAGCTAGCAGAAGTACTAGGGTAAGTAGAGGACCATTAACTTTCATCTCACTCATTTCCAGTCTTTGAAAGGAAGGTGAAAAGGTAGGAGGAGAAAGCAGTACTACAGAAAACAGCAGAAAAAATAACTTGATGAAAATTTACCAGATCTGTAGAACTGGAAAGACTAAAGGACGTATTCCTAATCAATAGCACCTCTGAGATAAAACAATGGAAAAGACAGTGAAATTATTCATCATCTGAGATGGAGAAAAGAGTGAGAGAAAATACAGGAAATTATTAGGATAAATATTAAGCCAAGTTCTCGGTGGTATGGTTTGCCCATGAGATTGTGTCTGTGCTCTGTGATGTGCCATGTTTCAGTAGAATGCAAAATTCACTCTTGAATGAATTTTGAAAAAGGATCTTTTCATACCAGTACACTGGGGTTCTCTGTCATCCTGTGCTTAAACTCTGCTCAAAGCCAGAATATGCAGGATAACCTTTCTCCTTACAGGGTAGGGCCAAAAGCTTTCCAGCAAAGAGTAGGATAATTTTTGGGAGATGCAGTTGAATATGCCATACTAAATACAACTGTAGTTTGACACAAAATTTGGGAACACTCCTCCTGCTGGTATAAGCTTTGTGAAGAGTGGGATGTACCTGGTGGAAGCTGTGAGACTCCTAGTGAAATACATTGGAAAGCCACAGTGCTGTGTTAGACAAAAAGGTTAGGTGTGACCTAGAATTTTCAGGCCTAAAACATAGACAAAATGAAAAAAGAAAAATGCAATTTCAGTGTCTTCAATGAAAACCTTTCCTGTGCTCAGACCATTCAATCTGTTTCATCCATGTAATGAATCAGTGCGCATGGTATACAGAATGGAAGAGTAACAAAATTTCAGCTAATATCAGCAGGTGTTAACCTGTATCACAGCACTTTCTGTAACCTGATGTAATGCTGTGTGTTTAGGGTCCAGTGGCAATTACCTGTCCAGGAGGAATTGCCCCTTTTTCCACAGTGATGACAGTGAAGAAGTAGGGGAAATACTGGGGACTGTTAGTAGGAATGTTTTGTGTTCCTCTCTTATATATTGCCTATTGGGGTTGGAAATTCCCATGCCACATTTTTGTAGTCGATATGTGGAAGAAAGCAGGTGGGTGTGTGGGGAGTGGCTGCTGTGCAGGAGGCTTTCACTCCACAGAGTGTCAGCCTGTCAGTGCCTTTGTAGGAGCTCTGCTTTATGTTGCAGTGTAGAGAGCTGCCAGGAGAGGGGGGAAAATGGGGAAAAAGGAAGTTTGGTTAATAAAACAGACTTGTCCCTTGAGTGAGAAGCATGGGTGATGTATCACGGCCTGTACCAGGCTGTAGAGCTGTACATCCTCAATTGCATATTAAAGATTAAGAAAAGACTCCAAAAGCCTAAATTGCTAGTCTCCTGCATGTATTTCTGTGAGCCTGGGTTTGTGCCATGGGTTCAGGCTATACTCTTTCTTGTTTACACAACCACAGGCTTCTTGGAGCATCTGCCTTTTGCTCACACCATGATTAAATTGTACAGGGGGAACATGTGTTTCTCAAATCTCCCTGCAGCTCTTTGGATATGACTGTTTTAATTTTGACAAGAGGAGGCAAGGGTGCACATGAAAGTGCACCATTCCGAGTTTGTTCTTTTTGGTGCTTTCATATTGCAAGGATCAATAATTTACCTCCTGTCAAGTGAAACCAGGAGATTAGTTGCATTAATTTTTGAATGCTTTCTTAGTGTGTGTAAATTGATCTTACCTTGCTGAAGTCATGTTTGCAGCCTTACAGTACTGTGGTGGCAGGGGAGCTACATTGAGCTGTACTGGCTGAATGTACAGCTTAAAAAGCACAATATGTGAATAAACATAGCTGTTATAACAGGAGGCAGGGAATCGTCAACAAACTTGTGGTTTGATGGGGCTGGGCACTGTTTTGGTTTAGGCTACTTATCAGATTTTTCCTCCAAGGTAATGTTTCGTTGTTGTTTGTTTTCTTCTCAAGTACATCCTCTACTCTTGGTTTAGCTCATCGTCTATACATATGGCACAGAGCTTTAGGCTGATTTCCAGTGCTCTCAAAATGGCCAGTCAGCCCTTACCCAGCCTTTTGTGATTGCCACAGTTTTGTGTGTATGACAGGGGTGCAGAAATTCTGTGCTAATGTTCTGGGGGGAGGGGGGGTTATGTTTTCAGCTGAACTCAAAGCAAGTGGTGCTGCTCATCCTGAGCACCTCGTGCTGATGTGCTGTGTGTCTCTCACCCTGTAGGCACTCTGTGGGTCTCACCCTCCTGCTCCTGCCTTGCTGCCCAACAGGAACGTGGCCTCAAGTGCCTGTGGCTCCTCCTAGCTGACCACATGGTTCTCTGCCTGCAGGTTTGGGCTCATCCCGGGGCTTCTGGTGCTGAGGAGTGCTTGCTCTAGGAGGGGAATGATGCCTGCCCAGGAGTGTCTTTGGGTGAAGCAGAGGTTCTTCACACCTTCACAAGAGGCTCCATTATCCCTCTGTAAATACTATGCCTAGTAGATATTATTGTGCCGCATAAAACATTCCTTACTTACATTATTCTGAAAAAATGCTGGTGATGATCACCCACCAGCAGGCAGCAGTTCCCTCTGAGTTGAGAGGCATCAAACACCTGATGCAGCACTGCTCCCCTCAGCAGCTCAGGAACTGCCCTCGGCCCATGGCCCTGCTCTCTCTGCTGCCATGAACAGATGTAATTCTCTGATCACATCTTTCATTTGTGCATTGATTTTGAACTAATGATGTGGTTCTGTGTGCATACCTAGGGAAAAAAAAAAGGAAATACTAGAACTCCTCCTTCATTTTGGATTGTATAGCTCAGACCTGCTGTGGAGGTACTGCACAGAGCACTGCTGCTGTGCCTGGGTTTTTATGAAGTCATTGGAAAGATTTAATTAAAACTGTTTTCTAGATTTCATCTTCTGCAGGAATGGTCTTTAAAGATTCTACCCGTGGGATATTGTTTCTCCAATTTAAGGTATTGAAATGCAGAATATTATTCTGGTGTATTTATTCTGTGGAAATCTAGACTTAATTTTTTTCCTAAACAGTTTGCCATTATGTGGAGGAGGCACAGTTCATGTTCTGCAACTGCTATGAGAGGTGAGATTGAAATGAGTTTGATTTGTTGCTGCATTTTATCTAAAGCCTGCAGGTAACTTGGCCTCATTGTGTCTGAACACCATAAGTATTTATTGTTTTTCCAATAAAACATTTCCATAGGTATCACTGTCACTTATATTGTTCTGTATTTAACTAAAAATATGTTTTCCTCCTTGAGATTTTCTCATGTTCTGGTCACAGTACTTCTGCTCCATTTGTCCACACAAGCTATTCACTCTTTGTCTGGTGCTTGCTGGCAGGGTTTGTTTAGGAATTGAATATTGTGATGTATTCACAATATATCACAATATTCAACTGGGTGTTCCCACAAGTGCACCATGAAGGCATAGCTCTTGCACTGCCATTGCACCAGCACTCAGATTCCCCAAGTTTCTCAGCTGACAATCCAATGTTTTGTTACCTGTGCTGGTGCTGTAATGAAAACACCCACTGCGCTCCTGTGCTGGAAGTCCCATTTTCAGACTCAGCTTCCCTCAGCTCTTTTCCCCACACATTATCCTGGTTTTGCAGCCTCCTCTGCTTCAGGGAATTTCTCACCACATAGTCAATTGATGTTTCTTACTGAAAATTGAGCCACAGTAAATATCTGACATGATCAATTCTGTTCACCCACAAAATAAGACTGGTCCTTTTCCTCAGATCCCAATCAATGCCTTCTCCTTTTAATTTGCTTTACTTTCTACCTTACACTTACTTATTTCTGCAGCCATATTCCTCAGTTGTTCCCTAGCTCTGTTCAGAGCAGTTTGTACCTCTCCTGTGCAGAATGCCTCCAAAGTCAGAAGCTCTTTCTTTGGGTAAAATGCAATCCTTACGTCTTTGCAGATCTTCTCCCATGCCAGAAGCTCTCCTCCCTCTCAGACACTTGTCCTGGTCTAGCCTGCTCCCATCTCTGTGATACTCTTCCTGTTCTTGCCTAGCCCCAGGCCTTGGTGGGGTCTGTCAGCCCTGCATCTTTCACCCTTCCACGCAGGTGGACAGGTCCCAGGGGATGCAGCTGCAGGGCCATGACCAGCTCTGCCCACCCTGCTGGGGAGTGACCAGAGAAACTCCTGGTATGTATCTGATTTTAAACTTTTGATTTACATGGACAAAACCGTACCAGCTCCTACCCTTACGGTATAATTTCCCCCTTTGGTTTTCCTTTTCCTGTATGGCACCAGTTCTGTATTGTTACTCATTTTATGTATCCTTTATCATATTTGTCAGTAAGTCTCCAGCAGATACAAAGCAGCAGGCTCTGTTTGCAGCAGTACAGTTACCAGAGCTTGGCAAAATAGCAGTGCAAAATCATTTGCATTAGAGCTAATAAAGACAGCTGGAATGGGCCCCAAAATATGTTCAATAAACCAATAAGAGTGACTGCTGTTTATACTCCTACTTTAGCAAAACTAACTGGTTTTCATTCAATGTTTATAGTACTGTAATTGTGTAGTGTGGTATTTTCCTGCAATTTAAAACTAATATAATGGTCAATGCCTGTCTTTAAATGCCGACAGTTTGCTAACAATTTCCGGTCTCATGCCTTGTGCATTTTATTTCCTCCATATAAGGGGAGGGTGAATGTCTCACCATGTACTTTGCTGTAACTCCTGGTAAATGCTGTTTCTTTTATAGTGGCCATTATAGCTATCAGTTTGGGGAATAAAAGCACGTTGTGTTTTTTTTTTAACCGAAATTCCTGTATTCAGAATTATCCAGAAACCTTCTGGAAGAGTAGAGAGATAATAATTTAGGAAAAGAAATATGTGAATTAACCAGTTAATGGCATTCTTTGAAATTCTAGATGCTAACATACTGCTGTAGCTTCCTTCTGCATTCCCTCTAGCAAGTTTAACTTATCTATCCCATGGAAATGATTTATTTAAAATAGAAGTGTCAGACCTTGAGACAATATTATCCTACCAAATCTAAATGTCTTGGAAATACGTGCTTATTCTGAAACATGCACATATTGGCTTCCATAAAAGAACATGCCTATTTTTTAGCTTGCTTGATGCATGCCAGCAGTTTTTTATAAAGAGGATAACTGATAGACATTCTTAATAATAATGACAAATAAATAACATCCCTTTCTCACAATGCTTGACAATGCAAGGATACTGTACAGGATTATATAAGCAAAAGTAAGGGGCAGAATTTTCCTTTACCCTCTGCCATACATGAAACAATAAATCCGTCCATACTAAGTTCATTTAGCCATATTTTACATCTTCCAGAACTGGAATTGTGTAGCCTACAAAACAATTTATATTTTATCTGTACCATCTAATTAATTAAATGGCCCCAGAGTACCAGACTCACAAATCTCGTTAATAGCTGAATACAGAAATAAAGACTGTTCAACCCTACTAGAATAATATTTGCATATCTCCACCTGCGATGGGTAATAAGTACCTGCCACAAATCAGAATTATGAATTTTGCACGCCTAACAAAACCGCAGGGGAAATTATACCTCAGACATTCCATAATAATTGCAGCTAAGCTGTTTAGTGCCATCCACTTATTCTGCCTGAAATGTTTAAAGCAGCAACAGTTGTAAATGAATTCAGGCACACATTCAAGAGAAAATGTTTTAAAAAGTTTTTCTGTCTTGCCATATGTAATTATCTTTATAGAAATGTTCATCTACAAGTTATAACATGCTCACATTTAAAATTGCAAATTGAAAAGTAAGCTACTCCAATTAAAGTACATTTTATAAGAGCATCCTTATAAGTTTACTATGATTATACAGCAAACAGTTTGGGCCATGTTTATCCCATTGATCTCCCAGAATTGGTGATCTGTTCTATAAACAACTGCAGCAAGGTGTTTGATTTTTCAGTGCTTCTTTCCGCAGTAACAAGTGATTCCTGGGGGAGAGTTAACCATTAAGGCTTGGACAGAAACATACTGCAATGTGGGTAGTCTTTCATAGGCTGGGGAATTGGGACATTAAAGTAGGCAGAGTGAGTTTCCTCTGGTTTGTTTATTTCCATGACACAAGTGGAAACTTCATATGTAGTATAGCTGGAGGAACAGTGAGATGCTGGTGGTCTCATCTTCTGGTTGGGAGGGTAAAGGAATGATAATGCCTGACTTTACATTTTATATAATGATAGGATTTGGAGAGAGCCCAAGAGTTCTTTAGAAGCACAGGTTCTGCTCAGTCAACTGCATTAGGACAACTCTGGGAGCTGGTTCATGAACTGCTTGCCTCAGGAACAGAGGTTGGTCTGTGGATGTGGTATGGACCAGCCACTGTGTGTGAATCTACTGCTTGGGCACTATGGGACAGCTCCCACTTTATCAACAGATACTTAAGAGCACACAGTGCATGTTCCAGCTCTGTCTTGGGTGAAGGCACAGGGACATGGGACAGCACCTGTCCCTGTGGGATCCCTGGTCCCAGCCTGCCACTCTGCAGGAGCTGGCAGGAGACACAGCTGTGCTACTGCAAACATGAGGCATTAGGCAGCAAACTGGTGGTGACAGCCCTGTTGCCTCTTGTGATATGTATGCATGAATTGTTATATTATAGACTTTAGAGAAGGCAACAGACCAACAAAAATAACTCCTCCTTCACTCTGGGTCTCACTGAACACTTGGTGGTTTATGAAGAGCTAGACTTCCCCTTTTTGCAACAGAGGTGAACAGAGCCAGAACTGCAATGTGAACTGTATTTGTGATCACTGAAATCAACTTATAATTTTAAAGCTAGCCTTCTGATTTTGGAGTATTTTCTCTTAGTAATGCATAGCACAAGCAAACCTGCATATGTACATTAAGGCTGCAGGTGAGAGTACACTAGAGGGAAGTGAGAGGGGAACCCCATTTCCATCAGTTGAGAAGGGCAGAGACAGCCCAGAAGAAGGCATTTGGGAGATGCAGATCAGGCTGTCCATGAGGAAACCATATCCTGGAAGGGCGCTGGCAGTTTGGGTAAGCATTTAAATGCATCCCTTTGTAGATGAGCAAACTCACCTTAGGGTTAGGTTTATGTTATTTTAGCACCAGTCACTGTGGCCTTACAACATGCAAATATAGCCTCACTGTAGTGCTTGCTGTCATTCTAGAAGAGGAGCAGGAGAAGCCGGGAGAGGACTGCTCCTGGAGAGGCAGCGGTGCCCTCTGCCAAGCCCTGCCAGTGACACGCAGCCCCAAGGGAACAGGCCCTGGAGTACTGCAGCTCCTGAGCCTGGAAACTTCCACATCTGTATGCTGGAAGGGGAGCACTCATTTTGCCAGTGTTTTAGTAAAGGATTAAAAAATAATTAGAGTTTATATATGTTCAAAAGGAAGGGGCACGGTGGAGCAAGCCACAAGAAGATGATTAAGTCAGGTTGATTGGCTCTGCCTAGAATGACAGCAGTGAGTGTGAAGGTTTAGGAAAATAACTGATAGCCTATTACCATGATTAAATGCAGCTTAACACTTCTTTTTGTATTTTAGAGGACCAACAGATGAGGTCCCTATGGATTTTTTTTCCTATTACATAAAATGGCTATAGAAGCTGAACTATAATCCCTCGCTAACTTACACATTAGCCTAGGGCAATAAGGATGTTTTTATTGCAGGCAGATTTCATGAAAAGTTGTTCAGTTTTATCTCTGAGTACTGTAATGTGCTGAAGGCATTTAAGTGTCCTGTTGGGACACTCTGTCCTGGAAAGCAGTTACTCTCAAAAGGACAGCAAGGTCATTGGAAAAGCTGTATTTTCTGCCAGAGGATCCTGCCCTTTCCCCTCCGTTCATCTGCCACTTTTTTATCTTGGTTGTGAACAGAAGCCAAGCCAGACTGTCAGACTTCAATCTCTGCTTGCACTCGGATGGATGCAGATCCAGCACCAGACAAACATGGTTGAAAGGGAGGCCCTGGTCCTCTGGCCTGCTTCCTCCAGCTTTGCCAAGTCCTCCTTCTTCTCCTCCTGCCAGTAGTAAAGGATCCGGTGCCTCTGCAGGAAGGTTTCAAGTTTTCACTTCACACCTGTTACCTGGGCTGTTCCCCAAAGCAGCAGGCTGGTTCCCTGCCATGAGTTGCCACTTCTCCTGTCTTTTCTAGAAGCAGTTAAAACCTGCAACCCAACTCCCATCATCTTAACTTGATTTTTGAGAGAACCCTTTTCTCTAACCGTGGCAAATGCAGCAGTAGTTCAACCATCCCTTTTCCCACAGCTCTTGCTGTCCAGGCTGCCTCCCTCTGCCCGTCCCTCCTGGCTAATTCCCTTGATTTCACAGATAACATAACTCACTTGTAATCTTTCACCCATTACTTGGTATCAGACTGCAACTGTCTCTTGGCTCTCATTGTCATTACAGGATGGTTACATTTTTATCAAGACCTTCATGCCTTTTCCTCTTATTCCTGCACTTTCTGTCCCTTCAGCTGACAGTGGCACATCATAATTACCCATAAACCTGGCTTTTAGCTGGGATTCAGTGCTGCACATTTGTTTCTGTGGCTTCTCTGGTTGGAGGACTGTTGGCAGTTCAGGGATTCTCTCTCCCTCTTGGGTGTTCCCTGCTCCCACACAGAGACTCCATTTTTCTTTTGGATTTTCTTGTCCAGTTCCATTCTTGTAGAAGCTCAAATACATGCAAAAGGTGTGAGGGTGTCCCCTCTCTACAACCAAAGACTTTATAATCTTTGCTAGTTGCTAATAGCATCAGGAAGTGCTAATTTACTGCTATGTCCATGCAGCAGTGTATGGTCTTAGCAGCAGTGCTGCTTGGGCTGAGTCCCCTTCCAGTTGTATTCATATCAGCTGGCCTCTGACTGGAAGGCAGATGAGGAACTGGCATTAGTGGTTTCTTTCCATAAACTATTGTGCAGAGAATAATCTCTGATTGATGAGGTCATGCCCCACTACTTTACAAAGAAACACATGTGTCTTTCCTAGGTTTAAACATAAGGCCATACTTGGCAATCAGTCAGCAGTTTCTCATTGACTGTGACTGGCAGGGATTTTTATTATGCTTATTTTTGGTTTTGTTTCCTTCGTTTATCTAAATCTAGGAAATACTCCTATTTAATCTTTCAATCTATAAAAAGTACGGATTTCATCTTATAAGATGCTTTAAGTATGTATAATAAAATGATGGTTTTCCCTTTACCTTGCACATTCCATTCATATTGTAATTTTTTGTTCGAGCAGTCCGTGTTTCATTAAAAAACCCCACACTATTCATATTTCTTTCATCCCTTATAAGATGTTAGAAGCAATGTTGCTTTGATGAAATTTGGCAGGTAAGAGGATCTAGTTGAATCATCTCAAACCCCTGGAGTTTTGGGCCTCCAGCTATTATAGTAGAGCAGCTATGAGTATTCAGAAATTGGTCCTTTGTTTGCGCTGCATTTCCAAGCCATCTGTAGCACACAAAAGCCACAGCTCTCTTTATAGTTCAGAATGAATATTTAAAAGTTCAGTTTTAGGTTTTATTTGTAGCACTTCACATCTTCCTATCCCATCTGTCTTGTGTCTCAGAACAGTTACATTGTGCTGTACTAGGCAATGGCAGTACTTGGTCTTAGAACCACAGGTAAATGGTGGTTCCTTTCCATTTGATATCAGAGTGTGTAGTGTGTGATCAGGATCTGCACTGAGCACATGTGTTTATTCCCATGCACTACATTTTTATTTGATTATTAACAAGCAGCTGCAAATATCAGGTCATCCAGTCTGAAACTTTCCTGCATGTGCCTGTAGAGTGGCAGAAGAAACAAGCAAGTGCATGAGTGCTGCTGGCCTCATGGTGTAGCCTGGCACCGTGGCCATCACCCGCCCCAAACTGGGGAAGCTGTCCTTGGACCGTGTGCTGAGCCTCCAGCTCCACAGCGAGGCTGGGAAGTGACAGGTGCCCTTGGGAAAAGGGAAGGCTCGAGGATACATCACAATGAGAGGGAACTCGTGTCATCTGGTGTGG
>NW_005054336.1:3950260-4023200 GCF_000277835.1 Geospiza fortis
TCAGCATATGCATTTGTATATTTTCATATATATGTTCTGTGGAAAATTTAGTAAGAGCTTCTCTAAATTGCAGGAAAATACCTCGTTGTAGTAATTTACCCTGTTAGAGGTTAATACTGTTAGAGTATTATCATCTAGTTGTATCAGGTTCAGTATTTTGTATCTAAACCTTAGCTACCTCTGTCCTTTTTTTTTCTCTTCTACGTTTAACTAGACACTTCAAGTCATCTCTTTTGAGTCAGAGGTATGAACAGAAAAGCAAGATATCTTTCAGAAAAAAAAATGAGAATCATCTGCCTCCCGTTAAGTCATTCTTCAGTTTTGTTAAATTGATCATCCCTTGTTTTTATTTTGTGCCCTGTCCTGGGCATGGATGGGACATCCTGGTGCAATGTTTGTTAGACTCTTGAGGTGTAAATGAATCATTGCCCTTAATGGAGTTCTTACTTTAATATTTTTTTAATATGGAAGTATATAAATTTATACTTGTGTATGTACGTGTATGTGTGTGTATATATGTGTATCACCATGCCTTTCTAGAAGAAGGAGTGAGATGTGTATGTTAACACATATCACTATGAAAAACTTTTCTATCTCAACAAGACCTTAAATATAGCAATCACATTGCAATTCACCATGAAAATTCACCTAAGAGTTATGTTGTCTTCATATGAAATAGAATGAAAGTGAATGAAGGAAGACTACAGTACCTGAACTGAGGTTCTGGGATTAACTAAAGAACAAGAGCTTGTAAAGCCAACAGTTGAGGTTCTTCAGTGTATATTATATATTGCCATCTCATCAGATAAACTTAAAAAGGTAAGAAGTATTCATGTTATTGTACTGTCATTATTTAATAAAATTAAAAATAATTGTTTTAGAACAAGCAATTCTGAAATATTTGATATTAATTGAAGGTAGGCTGCATTCCCATGAAGATAAGGGGTTTTTTTGCAGTGGAGGGCCTTTTCCTAATGAAAGGCAGCCTCACCTTTTGGCTTTGCATTTCATTACATGTTCCTAATTTTTTTTGCTTAGGCTTTAAAGTAATGAACTTCTCTTTTCCACAGATCTCTGTCATCTTCTGCTAGTGCTCCCTGGAGAATAGATGGTCAAAAAGTGAACTGTTTTTCTGGTTGCATATCATATCCAATTCTTAAGTCTGTGCACTGCCTACACAACCATTGCTGTTGCTTCAAACAAGCAGTCCTAAGTATGAGAATTCCACTTCAAATGTTGTTTTGTTTATTTATTATTTGGGGAACTTTTGTCTGTTATCACTTCATGAGGACTGAAAAACATAGACAAGTAAAATTGTATAATGCTCCCAAAGCACTTTTTACTGTGAGCAGCTCACCTCCCTTGGCTGCAGGAGTGTCATGGGGATGAGCAGGTGATGCCTGCTCAGAACTTCTTGTGGCTGGGAAAGAACTGTGCTAGAGGTAAGGAAGGCATGATAAAGGCATTTATTGTACACTGTCTATTGTGTCTATCTATTGCACGAGGGCTCTGCCTTACACTGCTTTTGTATGGAAATGGGAAATAAGCTTTAATATTCAGATTGCAAAATCTAAGCTATAAAGAATCTAGAGGAAAGGTGAAAAAAGAGAATAATTTAGCTGTTAGTTTCATTTACTTTGGGAAATGAATGGGGCAAAAGAAAGAATCTATGGGGGATGGGAATGGAAGCTTTTTTGGCTGGATAACCTGAGTTAGTTTGTTAAAGACAAAACTTGCAGTGTTGTTTGTTAACATGAGCTGGCCACTGTTAGCTTGATGTCATGTTTTTGCAAAACTCTTCAAGCGAAGGCTTTTGCTTCCCCAAAAGAAAGAAGAATTGTCACTCTTTTCCTCATAATAAAAGTAGAAAACATAATGGAGCCTCAGACCATGTCTTGTGAAGGAAACACACTTAAACCCAAACATAACAAAAAAGTGTTTCTCTGGGGAGCTCTGTACCCTTTAGTCTCCAGCTGGCCTGCCTTGCCCCATTGGAAAGGCCTGAGCTCCCCAGTGAGCAGTCAGGGCTCTGGAAGCATCTGGCAGCCTTTGCTCTGACTAATACTTAAAAGTCTCTAGGGCTGCCTATAGTCTCTAGAAATTTTTTTTTCATTTATTCTTTTATGAAACCTTTGTTCCTTCCACAGAGTTGTGTGGCTGATCTATTGTGAATCTTTGTTCTATATGGTGTTTTTAATCCTTTTTCTTAGTGTGTGTAAAAAGCTGCAAATTTTCTGTGCCTTGCCTGTCCTTATCCTCAGCAGTGAGGTTCCTTCCACAGCAGTAAGTCAGCAGGGTGGAATGACTGCTCTGCCTGGCTGCTGCCTGCCCATTTGTGCAGGTTGTCCAGACCTGTTCAGCTTTTTCTGCTCTGTAGTGCATTTAAATATCAAGGTGGGGCAGGTTCTAGTCCAGGATTTCTTAAAATGGGAACCTGGACTTAGGTACCGAAGTAGATTCAGGAATACTGAAGCTTTGACTGCTCTCAAAAGAACTTCTTCATAGTTTAAGTTTTGCAAGAGATTGTTTTTTAGGCATCTCAAGCATTAATTTTAGTAACCTGGTTTTAGACACCCAGATTTTTGGATCTGGCCCTGATGTTGTGTAGGTACATGGTGTAGTCTGTCTGAGCAGAAAGGTGCTGGAATGGGTTTCTGTCCTCCAAGCATACACATGCTCCCCTCTCCAGCCTTGCACACCAGGAGTGCACAGACAATGGCAGTGTTTCTCACCGAGTTTGTGCTGTCTGATGCCAGCCACAATCCAACTGCTCCAGTGTAAATCAAAAAGATTTAAAAAATGTGCAGGTGTCAAGTGCTGACAGAACAAGCAATCAAAAACACAGGATCTGTAAGATCCTAGGAGAACATCTAACCTGCATTTTAAAATTAATTCCAGCTGGTTTTTCCCTCCTCTTCAAAAAGCAGGACCTGTGGCTGCTGTGTGCCTGGCCTGAGAAAGCCAGCACATGTCTCCAAGGGCTTCTGAAATGTCGTTGTATAATTTTTCCTTTAACATGAGCTAGGGTAGCCTAGCCTGGTAGGGACCAGTTTCTTTGGGTTAGCTAATTCTGAAATATTCAGCAAAGTTTTTAATTTTCAAATATTTTGTCTTCCATGTCGTTCAGTATCAAGCGGTGCGACCAGTTGGGGTGAGAGGAGAAAGACAGTTATCTTTAAATTCTGAACCCTAAGAGGCAGCTGCTTTTCCTGGCCAGTTGTCAGCACCATGGTGCTTTGAGGATGAGGAGGGCTATGTAGAATGAGGCAGAACATATTTTTGCTGTTCCAGCAGCCTGGACTTTCTCCCGTAGAGCAGGAGGTGTCCCTACCCCCAGCTTGAGCAGTGTGCTCTGGTGGAAGAGGATGGGCAGAAGTGTGGGTCCAGCTGGGCCACAGCTACAGAATGAGGTTGAGCTTAAATGCTGTTTTGTCAGCACTTTGTCAGGCTGGGACTTGCTCACTCTGAGTGTGCAATTGCACTTCCACACTTGATGTGGTCTGTGCTAAAGGCTGGAAGAGGAAAAGCTGAAATAGAGAGACCAAGGGCAAGGATGAAAGTCCTCATCCAGAGTATTGCTGTATTTGGTTTTTTTACCCGCTGTAATTTGTGAATGGCCAGGTCAGGTCAGAAGTGCCTTTCTGTGCAGCATGGCTGGAGCAACAGCCTGAGTCCTACTCGGTCTGGTGCTGCCAGCCTACCTCTTATCCTTGTCCTCCATTAGGAAGTTGTGTAAATCATCTCAAAATCGAGAGGACAAAAAGGTTCATTTGATGTCTCAGCATTAAGGTTCAAAATATCTAGAGGATACTTTAAAATTGTTGGGTTTTATTCAAATTTTCATTGTGTGATCAACATTTGGTACCCTGTAGCTGACATTTAAATGAATATTCATGTAAATTTTGTAAAAGAATAAATGGTAGACAATAGGAGGTTCATTGGTAGTGATTATGGTTAATGCTGAAAACAAGAATATGCACCTCAAACCACATGTGTGATTTTCATAGATCAGTTTATGAAGTTGCAGAGAAGGAGGATATTCAAATATTTACTTGTTTTTGTAAACCCAAGGAGATTTTTAAACCACATGTTCGTGTACTTCCAGAATTCCATCAGGCTCCATGTATGCACTTCTTAGTCCTTAAAACTAGTAAGATGTCATTAAAACATTCATTGACACAGCCACTGTCTACGTTAGCTAGACCTTCAACATTATTAATTCAGCTCTCACTGCATTTGCATGCAGCACCTCAACTACAAGGCTTTAATGCTGTTCTCTGTTTTGTTCTGCTGTCAGGTATTCAGCTCTGGTGTCTTCTTCACTGAAGAATTTCTATATTACAGCTCTGAATACAATCTGTTTTGTATGCTCATGAACTAGCTCTAGGACGCAACCCCCCTGTATTTTATATTCTGCACTGGTTAATTTTTCATTCCTCTGGCACCTTGGTGAAAAGTAGTCAACACAGTTAACAATATACATTGTGCAACAATAAATATTTTATTGGCTATATAATCTGCACAATTCACAAGTTTGATTTTTTGCTGGGAATTTGAATAAATCTATAATTTTGAATATTTGGTGAAAACTATTTTTTATAGTGTGCACTATAATCACTGTAAAATGAATGATCTGGTTTTTAATGGGAGCTGTAGACATTACCTTTACTTTTTTTCCTTAACATTGCTAAACTCTAATAAAGCTATTTTATAGGCAGAGTAGTTTGGAGCAAGAAATACAGGGATTTCACCCTGGGAACAGTATGTAATTCATATACTAGTAAATTACAGTGTATTCCTTACACAAGATAGCTGTAAGGAGTGTCTTTTTTCAAATGTGTCTAAATACTTATATATCTACTTTATATATGAATTTGTTGTACAGTTTTTGGTTTTGTTGTGTTTCTTGTTTATGCTGTTGGAACAAACAGATTTCTTTATTTATGTCTAGCTTGTAGTTCCTGTGCTTGTCTTAAGCCCATTGTAATTAAGGAAGAAATTCTGTTCTTTTCTACCCCAGCATTTCCCCTCTATATTGTGTTTCTGTTCCTGGTTTCATATACAGGAATGTAGGGATGAAGATTGCTTGGTTTCCTTATATATTAATAGATTAGGTTTTTATTGTTGCACACACCTAGAAACTGTACTTGATCCGGGAGACAAAAAGATAAATTACTCTGTATGCAGGGTATTGAACTCCTATCACTATATTGTGATATATTAATTCTTTTTTTAATGCATTCATCCTCACTGTGTGCCTATGAGATAGGGAGTCTAAGGCATAGTTATCTCAAAGATGGGGGATTAAGCCACAAAAAACCCCTAAGCAACTTGACTAAGGCTGCACAGTGTGTTTGGAGCAAAATAGAGAGTGATCAGAGCTCTGAGTGGTGATGTTAAGTATGGGATCACTCCCCCTCTGTTCCAAGGCTTCAGCTCTTGCCTCAGAAGCTATGCTTTCATTCTGTTTGAATAAAATTCCATTTGAAATAAACCAGTATTTCTAAATGAAAGTATCATAGTCTGCAAGCCAACCAAGGGATTTTAAATACCATTTTACTGGGAATGTAATTCCCCATCATTTTCCCCTGTCACTTCTGTGTTTTTGGAACTATTGACCAAGTCTCTTGATGGGGCATAGCAACACTGGTGCCCATTTGAATATAAACAAGATTATGACAAGAAGATGGAGCAGCTGATTTTTGTGGAAGGATTTTAAGCACATGGGGAGAAAAACATTTTCATGTCCTCCAAAGAATGAGTGAAAAAAGGAGAAAATGAACAATGCCTATCAGAGCAAAGTTACTTAGCATAGCTGGCTGCATTTAGGATAGTGAATACTTTCCAGAGAGGAGTAATGAAAGCTCAGGTGCTCAAACAGTTTGAAATGAGACTGGCAAATGTGTTCAGAAAACAATCTGTGATTAAAGAGTGTCTGTTCTGATTATAATGTTTGTTACTGTGAAAGAAACTCATATTTGGTAATGCAGTGGTTCCAAAAGTGGTAACTTAAATATTGATGAATGTTTGCAAAATTCTGCAGTAGGCGCATGGTTTAGAATTCCCTCAGGTAAGAGGAAGTATCAGTTCTTTCTCCCAGATGAGGATAAATGTGTTTGGTGTTGACAAAATAGTTGTCTTTATTCTTGTAATGGAGGACTTCAATACTGCTTCTTTTAAATGTCATCTACCTTTCCAATATCTTTCCACCTTCTCTGCTCTCAGGATGAGCCTTACTGAACAAAAGCAGTTGTTTTGTCATCTTGCTTCTTTGTGTGAACTCAGTGACCAGGAGGTGTTTACAACCACTTTGAGAGTGGTTCTTGTTCTGACAGTCCCCTCCATGAGGCTTGCTGTCTTGCCACTGAACTGAATGGGCTGTGCACAGGACACTGCCTTCTGTTTTAGCTGGGAACTGTAACCCACAGATAGAGGAATTCAATCATCTTCCTACACTAAGTAGTGCAATTTATTTGCTTTTAGTCCTATGGACCTTTGTGAAAACTCCTTCTGCATTTTCTCCCTTCTTTACTATCCGACTTTTCCGGTTCTAATCATCCTTTCCCAGCTCTTTCTATTCCTTGTTAAAGATATGACTGTCACTGAGCTGCCCCTTGCTTATCATCAGCAAACCCACCTTTCAGAAAGATATACCTTTTTGGCATGTGTGAAGTCAGTAAGATTTAGCCTTGTCATCCTTTATGAGAGTCCCATCATTGACTATAACCCCATGGTTGGCTGCTGTGTTATGCAGAACTAGGCAGGCTGCGAGGATGTCAGATGTGCTATTGAGTCTGTGCTTTGACAATTGGAAAAGACACTGAGAATGAGATTTCACAATCCCAGAAGACCTTTGAGTGATCAATGAATTCTGAGTAAGTGAACTAGTAAGTGAACTTCTGCTGGTAGAAGGGCAAAATCAAATTAGATCCATCAGCTGTTTCTGTCCTGGATAGCCACTGTCACCTAGAAATTATACAATAAAAAAGTAACTAAATATGATGTATGAGACAGGGAATCAATGATGTGTTAGAATAAATGTAATGTAGCAGTAAATCAAGCATCTAAAATACAAACCATAATCTAAAAATGTTGCCAAGGAGAAGACATTTTCTATTTTCAAAATTCATGAAAATTAGGACTGAACAGACTGGGGAATAAATCCTGTTCAAAGTTCACTTAGTAAACTAGTGATGTTATGAGACTGAGCTTTGATACACTCGTGCAATACAGGCTCATCACATTACAAGTTGGCATTCTGATGTGAAAACGCTTGTCTCATTATGAATAATTGACAGAACACATGATGTTATTCACTACAGGAGCCTATTAACTGAGCATTGGCAGCAGGATATAGTTGCCGGGAATAGCCTTAAATGTAAGATAAAGGGTATTAACTAATCCTTGTAGTTTCCATTCAGCTCTAAGGACAATGGTGACCTGCCATGATGGGAGTAGATTGCTGTGGTCAGTCTGGAGAGTGCCTTCTCAAAGGCTGTACTGTACCCTGAGGCTCCTCAAGTGTCCAACATTCTGCATTTAAGGAGGGAATTGCTATTGAAGTGGGGCCACTGTCTACAACTAGTGTTTATTTAATTTCTGTGAAGTGTTGCAGAGAATAACATCCCCTAAAGATCAAAACCGCTTGTGCTTGGCCATATGCCCGTGTTCTGTGATGTTCACCACTTTCTTCCCTCTCTGCCTGACACGTCAGTGAACGTTGGTCATTGAAAGAGGCAGCTGAGTAGGGTCTGGTGATAACTATGGCTTGAGAAAGTCGAAGTCATAATTCAAGACTCAGATCTGAATTAACAGCTTCACATCATAAGTTATTATGCAGAGAGGTAGGAGCTAGAAAATTATTATTTTTGTTTGTTTATTTTGTTTTCTTCCCCTAGGAGAAAGAATTATATTCGCAACTTATAGCTCTAAGGTCCTTAATTGGTTTACAATCAATCTGCAATTGTTCTTTGTTCTTCAGGGAGCAGAAAGCCTAAAAGATCCTGTTTTATCATTAAAATAATCAGATTTATAGAACCTGTATTTTGTAATCAGTATAGTCTGTTTTCCCAAGTGGCAGGCAATATTGATGACATGTCTGCAGAAGGTGAGTTAGACCAAAGTGCTGAACAGTAGCAAGGGTACTGATATTGGTGAAACAGAGTATTCTGTGCTGGAAGGGAGCTTGGAAAGGGATATATCTTCTCACCTGGGGAGAGGGAGGGGAATATTGTTTTTCTCATTCATGTTAATCTAATTTATAAGATGGTAACTTTGTGTCAGTTAAGTTGCAAGATGAATTTTTTTCCTAATAATAAAGCAGTTAGAGACTTGTAGATGTACTGAGTTATACAGCACCTCTTGCATCTCATTATGATGTAGTAAATGGTCCCTAGATACTATAGTATATTCAGACCAAATCTATTCTTCACTTCTGTTCTTAATTAGCAACAAAAAGATAAATAATTTTGCTGTCATTGCAGCACCATAATAACCAGGGCAAGGCAATGACCAACGAGCCTTGCCCTGAATCCTGTAGCAATAAATGTTCAAACAAAAAAATCCCACTCCCCAACTTTGATTAATTAACTAGAGATGAATGATTTGGCTGTCAAAGTCTGTCAGTGCCATGCAATGAAAATAAAATCAGTGGCAGTGCCCCGTGTGTGAAGCCACTCATAGTATCTAGCCTTAAACATTAGCACTGAAGCTCCAACTCCAGCCTGCTCCCCACCCCCATTCATTAGCTTTCTAAATCCTCCTGTCTTTGTGGAATCACTGCAGCAAGTTGAAAATGATATATGTAATGAAAACCCTGTCTGCCTAGTGCAGAGAGGTGGAGAAAAAGCCTTTGCTTAGCAGCCGCTGCTGTGCTGATTCCAGCAACGATTAGTGCAGACTTTGTCAGAGAAGCTCACCAAGAGCAGAATATTAAGGCACAAAAGGGAAACTCATTGTTTCTAAAGGTTTGTCTCTGCCTGGCTGGTTTTGTTTCCTTTTTGGGTGCTATGACCAAATTCACATAGAGACTTCAGTGGGAAAGAAATACAGATGCCTTTGAGGCTTTGTTGTAGTTTGGGGCTATTTTCAATACTATGTTATAAATATGACATTATCTTTTCAGTACAGGTACCTGATGAGCAAGAAACCATTCAGTTTTTGCTTCAAGTGCAGGCAGAGGGAATGGCACTGCATCAAAGTGCAGTCCAGTTCAACCCAGTAAATTATTGGCATGGGGAAAATACCAAAAGGTAAATGTTTTTGAGTTTTTCATGAACTATGTACACACAACCATATGTTTGTTATTTTAAAAAAAGATTTCATATGTAAAAGATTTTCTGCAAAAGATTTGATTTTTTAGAAGCATTGGATTTCCCAGTGCTGATCTAAGTCAATGACAGTGTGGGTGTTCAGCATCCCTGATGCCAAACTATAATTGTACCTGATAAGTCAGGGTAAGAAACCTGGATGTTTAATTATCTAATGCATAGCAGGGGACTCAAGCACATTCTGACATAATGTGAAACAAAATCTGTCTCATAACTACAAAACAGTGGCTATTTTCTTGGTGGGAATGTAAATTTATTATAGTCCAGATGTAGCATAGCCTAACAGGCCAGCAGTGCAGCTTTAGGGCTTCCAGTTCTATGACCATCCCTTTGGTTTCAATGAATCTACATGCAAGCTGTTGTGGTTTGGGCACAGAAGGTTTTGAGATATTTGCATTCACATATACACAACCACATTTTTCCTTCAGGTGTCTGGACAAAATTTCATCTGTTTCTGAAGCTCTTTGGTGTCATGGACTGTAGAATACATCTTGGAGCCAGATGCTGTTCTTGACTGCTAGACTTTATAGTCAGATTGTGTTGTTAAAGATGCTTTTTAATTGACTTGGTATTTATCCCACACACAGCATATAATCCAACTGTTGTTTGTGTTCTGGTATACCTTGAGGTGCCCA
This sequence comes from Geospiza fortis, assembly GCF_000277835.1. Classification (NCBI taxonomy): domain Eukaryota; kingdom Metazoa; phylum Chordata; class Aves; order Passeriformes; family Thraupidae; genus Geospiza; species Geospiza fortis. The sequence continues at coordinate 3,960,225 of NW_005054336.1, forward strand.
CTGAGATAAAAGCTTGTTTAATACCCAACATGCTGGAAACTTGTATTATGAAAAAGTCCTTTTTGCCCTGAAGAGTTTTATAATTTTCAACTAATGTGATGTGAAAAACAGGAGGAAGGAAAATGGATAGCACGGAGATGTGAAATGAGTTGCCCAAGTTCTGTCAGCTGGTTTCCAGCTTGTAATCCAGTCCCTGAGCAATGAATCACACTGCTTACCAAAGGCCAATTTGTGAAGGAATGAGCTCCTACTGGGAAGCAACAGGCTAGTACATGCCTATTGACTTCCCTGCCAGATCCTCCGTGTCTTGGCTCAGTGCTGTGCTTTACTGCTCAGCACATTGTCCAAAAATGTTCACAGCATAGCTCAGAGGTAGCAACAGACTTTGAAAAAGCCACAGATGACCCTTTTCTCTGTGTGTGTGTATTCTGGATGCATGCACAAAACTCCTCAGGATGGCAGAATATTATTACAAACAGTTACAACTACATTTGATTAATGTCTTGTCTCAAAATCCACTTTAAAAAAAAGCCTCAGGTATTAAAATGATAGACATGTAGTGCTAATCAAAATGATGCATATTTTTAGGATACAAGAACTCTGGGCTAACAGTGCTCAGTCTAGAAATGCTTGCTTTTTCTTGTAATCAAAGATGCACATTTACTTGTGCAATCTTAGCATCCGACTTACTGAACCCATTGGGCTTCTGTTGGGGTTGTTCAGACATGGTCAGATATTACTGAAGATCAGGCGACTTCTTGTTTTGAATTGAGAAAATATGGAGATATTCTTACTTCCAAGTTCTATGTCTTTTGAGCTATTGTGATGCTTAATAAAGATTCCTTTGAAAAGATTAATTCTTGTTAAATTTGCTTTCTTTTCCATTATGGTTCCTTCATTGCATATACTACTGATTTTTTTTAGTGAAAACATCAAAAATGTGTTTATGCCAAATGCTCTCAAGTTAGGAATCCTGTGTTCTGTGGACCGTAGGATGTGCTGCTCTGTTGTCTTTTATCTTTGTCCCCTGAAAATTTTATTTAAAAATAGCCAGAGAGAAACAGATGACAGCCTAACAAAAGGTCCACACTGTAGTGTAGTGTGTCCCCTCCTCCCTCCCTGAGCCCCTTGTTCTAGCAAAACTCCTTTGCTTTCTCCTTTGATTTGCATCAATCTACCTTCAGAATTTTTCAAACATTGCAGTGCATTAAACGCTACAGCAGATGGTGCTTTTTGACGATGCCTTTCTACATGAAGCAACATTTTGTAGTGTATGCTGCATTATCAAAAAATCAAACATGTAATTATGCAAATATGTATGCCTTTATAATAATCAAGTTTTATTGTAAATGGTTGATGCACATCAATTTGATCCTGTAGTGCTGCTTTAAGTGCAGTTTAAGTGGCTTTTCAGTGTACCCAGAGGCAACACAAATGCATCTCTGGAATATTAATAAAATTCTGAATCTTTGAGACACCAACTGGTACAGCATTGCTTATACTGATTGAAACTAAATGCTAATCCTTTTATTTTAAAAAAAAGTCCCCTTTGTTATTTAAAACACTGATATTAGTGTGATATAAAGGGCCATTTTATCTTAAATTGTATTGTAATGTAGTTGTTAAAATAATGTCTAATCATACTATATTCAGATTCGACAATGTAAATTTGATGAGACAAGAATCCAATCATTTTGCAGCCATGAAAACAGAGACGTATGTTAATATGTCCAGTTGTTCTAATTCTGTAAATTTATTAAGGAAATATCTGGTTTTAGATTTTAATCCTGAAGGCTTCCAAGTAACTGATTCCTGAATGCTCACTCAGAGATGGTTTTGCTTGTGAAATTTAATAAGCTAGATTCTTGTGGGGAAAAAAATCAGCAAGGATTTTGACATCCATAATGAAGTGTAAACTTTATTACTGATCTGGTCCTGCCTTTTATAACCTTGGTTAACTTGGTAGGGCTACTGACACCCATCTCTCTGAATGCACACATACACATTCTGCTGGGTTTGAACCAGCAGACGGGCTGTGGATATAGATAAACCAAGACTGTAAATTATGTTTTGCCTGTTTATTCCTGCTTTTCTGAAAGCAGGGCACGAGAGGAGCAGATTGCATTGTTCACAGGGAGAAGGCAGTAGCTGCTATACCATGTCCATCTTACCAGTTCCAATAGGTTGGATGTTTATTTTTTGGGTTTGCTTTGTTAACCTGAAGGCAGATAGAGAAGGCAAAGAAATGAATATGCTTCCATCCTTGTGCTGCCTGTACTTTGCTCAAAATTAATTTCTTTAAACTTAATGAAGCTTTATAGGTTGAGCTTTCAGTCTGTAAAATTTTTGCCTTTTAATCTGTTTTCAGTTTACCTTCCTCACCATCTCTCTTCCCTGATGTTTTTGTTTCATGCAGTTGGTTATTGTCTCTGCCCTTTGTCCTTCCTCCACCTCTTTCAATGACATTTTTTGGTTCCTTTCTGTGCTTGTTTGTTACCCCTCTTCACTTTCCCCCCTCACAGATTTTGCCTCCTCTGTCAGCCTTTTGCTCCTCAGTTTTTTTCTCCAAATGTTTCTCTCAGTTTCTCCATTTGGTTCCCTAGTCCTTCCACAAATGTGTATTTCCTAGCTCCCATTCTGCTTTCCACATTCCCGTTCCAGGTTTTACTCTGTCTGATTTCTGTGTTTATCTTTTTTATTTTGTCCCTGCTTTTCTCGATTCAGATTGGTTTAAAATAGTGCAGGAAAAGCTGCTCTTGAGAAATTTCATCCAGATTGCTCAAAGAGCAGCTGCTGTTCTGGCACTTCCAATACTGCATCAAACCTGAGCCCAGGGGATAGGAGGCCCTTAAAGGATCAAAGTGCAGCTTCAGAATCCTACCCAAAATATTGGCAAGCAGAACATGAATATAAACCCACAGCCATGAGTAGCTGAAACAGTTTTGATGTGATCTGGTATTTTAAGGGTGGTATTTAGTTTTGGTTTGTTTTTTTTTTTTTCTTCTTCTGAAATAAGGATTTTTTTTCTCTCCTTATTTAGCATTCTTGAGACTCCAAAACAGGGAAGAGACATCATGCATCTTGAGAAGGCCCTAGGGCCCCTAAAATTTTCAGTACATTTTTGCTGCTTTGCTTAATATATAAACTCATTTAAATACTAAGTTTTTAAAAGCTATCACAAGAAAATTCTGAGTCAATAAACTTTCTGCTCTTACTGAGACTGCAGATTACTTAAAGTAATTAGAGATGCTGAAAAACAACTGAAAGATTTTTCTGAACTGAAAAAAAGCTCTTTAGGAACTTCAAATTAATAGAAACATTTTCATAAAATAATGAAATAGAAATATATAAAGAAAAAAATTGTTTAAGTAAATGGCTCCTGCCTTCAGGATTTGTGAATAAATTCTTGTGTATGCAAGTGTGAAAGTAAAGTTTATCAGCAACAAAATGAAAATTGATGACTTCCCATGTTTTTCAACTGTGAACACTGAACTTGGTTCCTTTTTAATACTATAGTTTGTCTCATTATCTTAAATTACATTAATGGTAAAGTTTCTTGCTTTTTAAAAAGTACCCATTTAAATATAAATTCTGTATGTCTGTAGCACTGAAACAGAGAAGCTGCCTGAGTTAACTTATTTGATTATTCACAGAAGAAGCCACCCAGATTCCTGAAGTTCAATGAGCAAATGGTTTTTATCAGTTTCGTAAATCTGTTTGTATGTGAAAAATCTATAAGTACTATTACCTTTTGATTGCATTTAGTATTCAGAAACCAAATGATTCCCTGTTCTGATTCTGATTTTTATTTCAGTTGCATGGCATTTCAAGCTTAATTTAAACACAATAATAACAAAGTCTATGTCTAATGCCTTGATTTCATTTGTAAAGCCACCTAGACAGCCACACACTATGGTAGGTTTTTTCTTACTAGCTATATGTCAGGAATGCTTTAGACATACTTCACCTGCATTTTTTGTGGGGCAAAGCCTTGATTAAAAGATTATAGTATTTCAAGGTGTTTTTGTACAAAAAAATTGCAGGAAATCTTAAAAAGAAAAATTCTTAATAGGATAAGTCTTGATATATAGACTTGAAAAGTATGAGATGATAGGCAATGTTCTGTCTTCAAAGAAAACATTGAAACTCATGGTCAGTGAATACAGTATTTCATAAGATGTTTGTCTTTTCAGGCTGCATCAGTCACATAACAGCGAATAAACCGCGAATAAAACACAGCTCAGTAATTGCCTGGTGTTTTGTTCTATATATGCAAACATCTGATTACTGGTGTGGTTGTAGCAATCTGGTAGGAATCCCCATGCAAGCACAGAAGCTTGGTCTAGGCACAAGGGATTTCACTTCTGGCTTATATGCAATGCTGTATAGGCTGTTCATATCTCTTCATTTGCTTTATCCTCTATTCTCACTACTCTGGTAGTCTGTATTAGACTGCAATTAAATCTTAGTTACAGATCTTGAAAAGAGTGTGAACAAAGCTTTCATGTGGTTTGGCAGAGCCAAACCCCTTAAAAGGCTTCAGCTGCTTAGCAGCCACCTCCCTGTGCTTTGCTCAGTGGCAAGGCAGCTCACCACTCTGCAGTGAGGGTATCTGGTACCTGCCCAGCAGATACTCCTCAGTGCTTCACTGGCTGAATTCCTCACAAGACCTTCAAATGAACACCCATTCTCATAATAATTTCTTCTGGTCGGTTGAAGTGCTTTAACTCTGACCAGAACTCTGGTTCTGTTTACTCTTTTGATGATAACTTATCTGAATTCAAACCATAAGATGTGTCAGTGCAGGTGTTTTTAAGAGAAGGTGCCAGCCTTAATGGCTGCATTGAAAATAAATAGATTATTGTAATACTCTTTAGAGGAGAAAAGGTAAAGAGTGACCCTGTTTATGTTTTATTTTTTAATGATCCTACTAAATCCCACTCTTTGCCATTTCACTCTTCTTTTAAATTTCTCCACAGAGAAATTTAAGTGTTATATTTAACAGAGATTAAAATCAAGAAAAATATTTTTTCAATGGAGAAACTGAAGTGCAGGAATACATTATTTTGTACTGATTAATTTTATTCTAATTTTTTATATATTGCTTACAGGTGCAGTGAAAAAGTATTTTTGTCAGTAAAATGCTCTCTGTGGAATCATGGATAAAACCACATTTTCCTCAACCAGATTCTTCCAGGGAAGCCCAGGTGCCCTCCATGCAGCACAGTGTAAAGGTTTGGAGCCCTGGTATCAGCCCAGATGTGAAAGCTGTCCCTGCAAGGCAGAGACAGGCTGGGCACATGTCTCTTCTCAATCACAGACGCTCCAGCTTGGCTCAGCCACCTGCAGCCTGGGCAGAAGGATTTCTCCTTTTCCCAGGTTTCAGAAGAGAGCCAGCATCCATCAGGTGGTGTGACAAAGGTGATGGCAGTCTCCGGATTGGGAAAAAGGCACAAAGAAAACCTTTTGTGAATATTTACATTATGTTGTTGGGCTTTTCCCTCCTTTCTACATGAGGAGGTAATAGAGGACTGTGTCTTCTTTAGCGTTTATGGGAGCAGTTGCAGCCACTCCCCACAACTCAGCTTATAAGAAAATGAGTAAATAAAAGTTATAGGAACTAGTGAAATAGTCCTGAAATAACATCTGCTTCAGGCTGTGTTCAAGGATAGCTGGGCTTGGTAGGATATTAATTCTGTCCTTTCCTTGTAGGAGTAAACTTTTGAGACCTGAGAAATTCTGCTGAGAGCCCTGGACCTTGCCATGACATACTGTCTACGCGAAGAAAACTAGTAGCTGTTTTTTTTAAACTGCAATTAAGTCAATGTTTCTTGAGAATTGTTTAATTAAATAGTATTTCTAAAAAAAATCCTTGAAACCCAACTTTCTTCCAAATGCATCCCAGAAATCCCAGCTGCCTGGTGGCCTGTGCCTGGCTAGTGGTGTAACCCGTGCATGGTCACTCCATTCACAGATGGATGTCTCTGCAGTGGGGAGCCTGGCTATGAGGGACAGCTCCATCTCACTTTTGGTGGAAAGCATCAAATTCTGACTTCTCAATATTTGTCTGAAAGTACTGAAGTTCCTTGTTGAACAGAATTCATATTTTCAGACTAGTCCTGTGTTTTAAGTCTGTATTTTCTTCTGAACCTAAAATTCAGATGGAATTTCTAAACTTGTTTGTTGCTATGTTCTTAAAAAAATGTAGGTTGAATTTCAGGGACATTTCCACTGCTACTTTGTTCAAGAAGGATTTATGCTCCTGAGAAGTCATATTAAGTCATCTTAAAGGAATTCTTTGGCAGACTCTCACGTTGCATCTTTGGGTTTTAACTTTGAAATTGGCAGAAGAGGGGTTTTTTGTCCTGTTTCCAAGCAAAATGAGACCTGTGTGTCCAAGCTGCTTTTCTTTGCTCCTCTTTTTCAGTGTCTTCCATCAAATAATTGCTGAGCCAGTTGATCAATTTCAATCAAGCGGGACAGAAGGAGAAAGCTGTGAGACATGAAGTTTAGGAAGAAAACAGGTTCTTCAGTATGTCCAAGGGTCCTGGCAGAGTGCTTTTACCAGGGCAAACGATCACAATGCCAGGAGCTGGCTCACCAGTCATCCCCTAGACTTTGCAGCAGCCCCAGCAGAGGCTGTTACCTGCCCCAGTGGAGGGGTTCAGGAGGGATCCTTTGGGAACTGGCACCTCAGGGGCACGGGAGGCCCCTCTGCCACCCCTGGCAGCACAGTGAGGTCTTTGTCAGGGGATTTGCAGTGAGATGCTGCTCAGGAACAACTTGTTATCTTGTGCTCGGGTCTGGCCATGTAACTTACTTCACATGAGACCCAAAGAACATACCTATCTTGGCGTGGCTAGGTTAGCCAGAACTGACAATTAGATGTTAAATAATTAAATTGTTTTAGCTATTAATTGTAAGTGAATGTTGTTTTTAATTGCACTTTAATAATGCCATGCCCTTTATAACCAAAATTAATGTTTTCTGTCTCTCTGTTTTTGAAGTACATGTCAGTTTAATTAAACTATTAATGGTAGACAGATTTTAAGTACTTTATATTCTTCATTAAATTGTATCTGCTCAACAAGCATAAACAGGAAAATAGACTCAGAAGCAGATTCATGTTCTGCCTGATAAATCATTCATCATCAGATAAGATGATGAGGCATGCTTGTTTTTCTGTAGGCTCACAATGATAAACAAATCCACTTTTGTATTGTAATATTTATTGAGTTCATAGAAAAATAAACAAGGCTGTTCACTTCTCATATCAGCAACAGGCCTGAAAGCTGCTGTTTGCATTTATGACTGGTCAGTCAAGCAATATCTTGATGCTCTGAGGGCCAGTTTTAGTTCATTTTGTCTAGAGTGCTTGTTAGCAGAGCATTTCTCTGGTCTAAGATATAGTTCTTTCAGGGCCATTCAACTGCAGTAACGATGAATATTTCTGCTGTTCCCGCTGTGTTACCCAATTGTGTGCAGAAAGAATTAAAATAGCTTTTGATTTGGCAGAAATGATACATTTATAATGCAAATGTTGAGTAAGTCTCAATCCTGGTAGGACTGTAGGAAGGTTGATGGAAACAATTTTCTGAAGATTGTGAAAGACAAATTATGGCAAGGTCATTTCTTCTCTTTTGGTAAAGTCTGCAAATCCTAGTGGGCTGTTAATGGGGTAACAAGCAGAAATTAAGAAACACTGCAGCAACTGCTTGTGATACATTCCTGTGCGTATTATACAGGCAGACAAAGATGTAACTGGTTATAATAGAGACAACAAACGTCCTTCCTTTGTGTGGCAGATCAATCAATAGCCAGGCATGTGATCTTGTTCACTATTATGTTAGTAATGAAACCTTCTTGTGATGTGACAACTGTGGAATAACATTTGGTCACAAAGCTGGTGTTAACAAGCACAACTGGCACTCTGGTAATTAGACTGATTCCTGGTCTACTTTCACAGATTGTCGATAAATGCAGTAAACAACAGGCTGCTTTCTCTCAGAAGAAGTTATATGAAGTTGTCATCCATTTGACGGTATGTACTGCATTCTCCTTCATCTTCTATCAGATTCTGCCTAGGTGGGGATGTGCATATATTTCACTATAAAGTAATGGATCACAATAGAAACTTTGTGTGCATTGTTAAACAATCACCTAATTAATGTCAACCTTTTTTTTCTCTAGGGAAGAAGCTGATTTCTCAGTTTCAGGTAGGCAGTTAGATGGAGATGTTCTTCCTCAAATTTTCAACATTCTCCCCTCTGATACAGCTGTGTCTGCTGTGGACAGCCATTTATATCATTTAAGGATAAACTGAAATCTTCAAAGCTGTGGATTACCCTTGATTTAAAGGCCAAGAGTATAGATCATATACAATTGTAGTAGAATTTTTTACATTAAACAAAATAACTACATTCAGCCATGGATGTGCTAGCCAGCTTTTCCATCACCAATTTGTGGTTGTTATGTCAAAACTAATTTGCTGTTTTGCTCTTTCCACAGACCTGCAGTAGTGGAAATCTGAACTGTAGTTTGGTTTTTTCACCCTCATGGTGGAGCAAGAAGGAATGAGAGCTCCTTCCCTAGGCCCTGTATCTCCTCCAAGCCCACAGCCTGGCTCTGCACATAGGAAAATATGTGAATGCTGTAACTCTGTCTCCTCAGCTTCCAAAGCAGAAGAATTGAATCAACTGAGGTATGTCTTGGGAGCTTTTCAGTTTATTTTGCATTGGCTAAGTGGCAAAGCTTAAGCTGGAGGCAGTGTAAACCAGCAAGGGTTTCTGTGCTTGCTCTTCTTTCACAAGGTACACTCAGAAACTGGAAACAGTGCAGAGGGGATGATGAGTAGTGGCAATGCCATGGCATGTCTGGGCACTGGTGCTTCATGGCACTTTGCTGAGATCTGCTGAGTCCAACTCCATCCTGATTTCAAGGGTTCTTACTGGTTTGATTTGACCAAGAGGGGTTTCGTTCTTGTACTGGCCATGTTTTGACCACTTGCTGAAACTAAATTCACTCTGAAACATCAAGAGAATAGTGAGCATGTCTTCATGGCCATTATCAATTATTGCCAGATTGTAATTCCCTTTGTAATTGACAAAAAGCGGTGAGAAGGAGTGTTTTACAGTAGGTACCAAGTTTTATGCAGGTTTAATGCAGGAAGATGCCTCATTAGCAGTCAGTAAACATAAAAACTAAATTCACACTCATAAACCAGGGAGAGGTTTAGGACACATTCACTGAGCCATAGGTATCAAGTTAGAGGATATAAATAGCAGTGAATGCAGTATGCTAATCTGAATGGTTGGAAATTAATATCAGAGGTGTTTGCTGCTGCTCCCTGCAGAGCAGTCTCTGTTCTGACAAACCACTGAGAAAGACCAGTGAGGCTCTCTAAGGCTTGTAGGTTTGTATCCTACAGGCTCCTAGGAAAGACCTGTGGAAAGTAACAAAAGAGTGCGTGGGATTTTGTCTGATGGGTAAGAACAGTGTTTAGGGAGGGATTAGCAAGAGGCCAGTGGGTGCACCAAAATGCCGTGTGCTCAGAGAAGAGGCAGAGTGACAATCTCTTCTGACTTGTGGCTGGCTGTAGATGGTGGTATGATTTTGAGTGAGACCTCATGTCACACAGATTCACAGAATGAGTAAGGTTAGAAAGGACTGCAGTGGATTGTCTGGTCCAACCTCCCCGCTCAGACAGAATCATTGTAGAGCACACTGTGCAGGATTCGTCCAGATGATTTCTGGAATTTCTCCAGTGGGGGAGACTGGAAGGCAATCTGTTCCCGTGCTTGGTCACCCTCACAGTAAAGTTCTTCATATTTTGTGGAACTTCCTGTACGTCTGTATCTGCCCATTGCCTCTTGCCCTGTTGCTCAGCACCCCTGAGCAGAGCCTGGCCCATCCTCTGACACTTCCCTTCAGACACAGACAGAGAGGGATATGATTCCCTCTCAGTTGTCTCTTCTCAGCTGAACAACCCCAGCTCCCCAAGTCTTTCCTTGTGATTTGCTCCAGTCCCTCCATCATCTTTGTCAGCCTCTGCCAGACATGCTCCAGGAGCTCCGAGTCTCTCTTGCTCCATCGTTCTCTGCAACTGGAGGGACAGAAATGAGCCAGCTTGTGCTCCAGATCCCTTGACCTGTTGACCTAAGGCCCTGAGATCCCTCTTGATTGTTTGCAACCTTCTTGTTGGGGCCTTGTCACTGCCTGCCTGGAAATCCAGTGCAAGGTAACACTTGATGGGCCCTAGCAGGCTGGGAAGGTCCTGGATGACGTCTCTTGTGTGGGCCCCAGGGAGGCAGCACAGCTCCCTGTGGGTTGGGTCTGGTCAGCGGCTGGGCCCTCCATTCCTCTCAAAAGGCAAGTCACCAATGACTACTACCTTTCTTTTTTTCTTCATGGAGGAAGTTTTGATGCAGGGGGTAGGCTGCCCAGCCCTAGGTGACACCTCCATCTCGGCAGATCATCCATGTACGCATTTCCCCAGTCCTCATTTTGGTGGTTCTCAGATATCAAGGCCTACTTATTTTATAAGGGTACCTGGGAAGGCGAGTTAAGTCAGGGAGGGATTGATCCCCCCACCCCAAGCAGAAACACATTTTCCCTCCACATAGTCCTTCCTTGGTTGGGAAGGCACTACAGGAGAGCTAGGTCTGACTTCCTTCTGAAAGCAGGGTCAGCCATGAGGCCAGACCCAGTTACTCAGAGCTTTGTCTGGTCTGCTGTAGTGAACCTTCAAGAGTGGAGACGATGCAGCCTCCCGGCGACGCTGCTTCACTGCTGTTCTCCTTCCCAGAAATCACACTGAAAGTAAAAATGTGTCTTTTCAATTGTTTCTCCAGTTTCAACTTGATTTTGTTTGGACTCAGGGCTTCCCAGAATTCCGCATAGATTTCTATGGCCAAGCCTCACATCTGTTCATACAAGACTCAAATCTGCTGCTGATGCAACACTGAGATTGCATTGACCTGTCAGTGGGAGTCCATAAGCAATGAATATTTTTTTTTTGCTGCAGGAAGTCAGAAAATAAAACCTTAGCTTCTAGAAGAGACTGGGTTCAAGTACCACTAGCTGCAGTAGGTAACAAGAATGTTTGTGTCATTTAAAAAAGAGGCAGTTGGTCAAGAGCATGTTGAAAGTATCACGCATTTGGAGAAAGAGCCTCTGCACTTGGGAGGTAACTGAAGAAACAAGACAAGGAGATGTTTTGCCATTCATATAATTTAAGCTCTGCTGTTTTGAGAGGGTTTCACCATGCAGATTACTTTGTAAAATGATGACAGTGCAGAGTGTTTCCAGCACCTGGCTGGAAAATCTTAGCCATGGCTGAGCTATTCAGACCTTGTCAATGCACTGCTTGTAGAAAAGGTTTTTGTCAGGAAAAAGCACAGTGTTCTCCCTTCTTAGGAGCATATTTCACATTCTAAAGTGATTTCTTTGGTAACATTGAATAAATTCTAGTTTACTAGATTTGATTTCTAAAGAAATATAAGAAACAGAGTACAACTAAGTGACAGATAAGAAGCCTTGGCATTCTGTGTTTATTTCCCATCAGTTACTTCCATATTAAATTGTTCCATTTACAAGCTAGTATAATTTTTTTCCTAAGCACCTGCTGCTCTGTCTAGTTGTGGAAAATGAAGCTCAGTTGTTTATGACCTGTGCTGTACTTCGTCACTAACCTTCACCAAATGTACAAGTTCTGGAATGAGAATACAGCTTCACCAGTGGTAGCACAGCATGAGGCAATGTATAATGCATATTACTGTGGTGCACCTGTGCTGGCTTTCCCTTGCTTATTGGGATAAAAAGTGTGCTTTATTAGCAGGCAAATAGGTAAAGCTTAAGAGGCCAATCTTCTGTGCATGGCATATAGAGCTCCCATTAACATAGTGAGTAAAGTGGATGTATTTTGACAAGAGAGCAAGGACTTAAAGGAAGAGATGAGTGCAGAAACAAGATGACACTTTCATAGTCACTTTTCTGACCAAAACGGAATGTTTTGAGTCTCTAAATGTAAAGATTGCATAATGTGTTTTTATTAGTTATTAACTGTCAAAAACCTAGTAAGGAAGTCAGGTGTAGTCTTTACCTTTGAGAGAACCAAGTGCCAACTTCTCCCCAGCCTGTGCTTAAGCCTGTCCTCAGTAAAACACCTCTCTGCCACCTTTCCCACACTCATAACAGTTATCTTCTTGTTTTCATCTTCCCTGTGGAAATTATTAATTAAAAATTCTTTAAGAAGAAAGCTTTGTCGCTATCTAGATACCTCAGATTTTTTTTTGCATCTTTTGAAGGCTGTGGATGCATGAAAGAAGGTGGTGAGAGAAGGATGAAGATCACAGATTTTCCTCTGGTGATGCACAGAGGTGCTGTGCTCTGTGATCTCCAGCAGCCTTTTGTGTCATAGCCCATGCAGACATGACCTGCTGTTGGGGTGGATGCTCTGGGATGGCTGGAGGGAAGAGACCAGCCTCTCCCTGAAATGACAAAGGTGGTGATTCCCCAGTGTTTAGTGTAGGCAGAGAATTCTCTGCATGTCCTTCTTCACATGTACAATGTATCTGTCTTCCCAATTTCTCACAGAGAGTTAGATTCTGAATTTTTAACTTGCCTTGATAAGGCAACTACCCAGAAGAAATGAGAGATCAGCTGAGGAGGTTTCTGAACTAGGTTTGCTGGGGAGCCTTAGGCTTATTCTGGCTTTTCAGGATGCAGCAGTAACCAAGAACATTTATTCTCATTTCCACTTGGCAAACAAGATTTTTTTTTTCTTCTCTTTTCTTTCAGCTATGGGCTTCATTGCAATTACTTTTTTTTCTGTCTTTCCAAAATCCAGTTACTGAAATGCTACTTTTTGGATGCCCTTAGCCAATACCCCGAGTGTCCATTTAAAACAGCTAGACAGATATGATGTGTAACAGCTTTTTGGTTGAGTGGCAAAACTGAATCCAACCCTGGATGAACCTGAATCAGGCAGGTAAATAAGTCTTTTACAAAGTTTAACAAAAAAAGTTTTTTATATTCTACATCGAAGGAAAAAAAGCTTAAATATTTGATTATTTCTTTCCCAGTTTTTTAGTAGGTATTTTTTTCAATCATGACACATTTTCATTTCTTAGTGGTAAAGCTATTTTTAGGAAAAAACCTCACTTAGGAATCTCACTTTGGAATCTCACTTTTCATATAGTAAAAGCTGTTTCAACATTTAAAAAAGAAAAAAAATCCCTTGTACCTTGTCAGCTGAAGCTCTGTCCTGTACCAAGCACGGTGGCAGGAGCTGCCTGCCTTGCTGAGAGCCTCGGGGTGTGGGTGAGGGCAGCCCAGGAGCCCTGCCCAGGGATGGGTGTGCCAGACTTGCCGTGCCCGGTGTCAGTGACCTGCTCTGTGCTGCGGGCTGGGCTCCGCACCCCGGCTCCAGTGAGGTCTGGTATTTACCAGGCTCACCTCGCTGTGCTGTGTTTGTGTTTGTGAAGCTCTTGTGGTACAATCTAGGCAGGGCATGATTAAAGAAGGCGACACAACCTTCCTGCTGCCCAGCTAAGTTTCATGAAGTTCTTGGGAAATTCAAAGCCTGGTTATTTTTTTAGTGTGTCTGCTGGGGAGATAGCTTACTGATACATTTGAGATATTTTGTCACTTGGAAACACTGAGCCAATTTAGTTAATGTTTTAATTTTTGTTGGATTTATAATTGTGGTCATGTGTCAGGAGGTCAGTTTAGACAGCTTGGTAAGCTGGAAAAGCTAGCAACAAATCGAATCATGTGAATATCCTTTCATTTCAACGCCTTTTTCTCTCCTTGTTTCAAGCCCAGAAGGAGGTCTTAAAGTTGATGAGAAGATAAATTCAATTATACTTAAAGCTAACTTTGGCTCTTAGCTCTCATACTACCTTTCCCCATCTTTGCCATCCATCCTATTGCAATCATTTAGATTTGCCCCAATAGTAGTTTGCCTATTAGCTTTGCTAATGAATTTACTACTGCAGAAGACCACTTGCAAGGCTGTCTTAAACATAATGAATGTAATTATTTAGCACAAAACCAGGGCAGCATCTTTTTCTCTCTTGACAAGAATAATTCTTTATTCTCTCATTAGCTATGTGCTTTGGTCTCAGTAAACTAGTTATTGACCTGTTCATTTAAGGAGCTTCTCTCTAAATGCTTCTTCCCTTATTTAACTCAGACAAGTTCCTCTAATTTCCCCTCACCATGCAATGCTAGCTCGTAAAATGTAACCATTGTTCATTTGTTGTGAAGAGAGCTGGAAGACAGGAAGCTATTCTTAGACGGATGCTCAGCCTCCTGAGCCCTGCTTGCTTGTCCCTGGTTATAATGGATACAAAACTGTATGGGGCTTAGTAGACATCATGTAAACTCTATAGGAAATCTGAGCCAATGAATCATGGAGACAGACCCCCACTGAGCATTGTGTGTCTGAATAGACTGCAAATAGATAGAAAAGCAGCTTAAGCAAGTGGCTTTCATATGACAAGAATGCATAAATTAAAAATGAATTGGGAGTATCTGTTGTTTTAAAGCAGTTGGATTTTTACTTTCTTTATCATTTTCCTCTTGTAAGAAGCCACTAATTGCTCAGACTACACTGAAGACTGATGCAGAGCCTGTGCATGTGTGTGGGATTTGTTGCTCTTTAGCCTTCTCCGCTGTATTGTGCTGGCTCAGCCTGGCAGTGCCATCCCAGGCTGCCTCCCCAGCACCTGCACAGCTTCCCCTTCCAATCTAGCAGTGTCTCTTGGGGCATCCTGGGAGGCTCCCACCTGAAACATGACAGAGATCCCTGGGGAATTAGGAATCCAGTGGTGTCAGGTCTGTAGAGGTGCAGAGCCACAGCCAGGAGCACACACCAGCTGAACTGAGGTTATCCTTTGGCACAGGTGGCAGCCTCTCATCTCACCCTTGCAGAGCTCAGGGCTGAGCAGCAGTCTGTTGCTTCCAGTTCTCCTTGGGCCATTAAGTCCTAGAATTCCCATCAGATGGGCCCTGACCATCAGTGAATGGAAGCAGGTGGCATTTCCAGGCAGGTTTCTCCTGAAAACAGCCATTGCCTGACCAATGGGGACATCCCAGGGGCACCAAGGTACAGAGCCTGCTTGGTCTCAATCCCATCTGCCCTAAGTCAAAGGGTGGGCTGTAGCTAGAGAGGCTCAGACCCAAGGGCCATGTGAGCAAGACAAGGATGAGGAGAGTGCAAAAGGACTGGCAGTTATGGTACAAGCTCACCTGACAGCTGGGAAAGGGACATGTCACTTGGACATGATGCCATGTGGACTATGGCTGCTCTCATGCCTCCTGCACGTGGTGAGCTGGTCTCACAGACAGGGTTATGGTGCGCTCAGGTCCTAGAGAGCAGGGCCAGGTGTTTGCAGGAGGAGTGCTGCACCTGGCACCCGCTCAGCAGCAGCAGAAGTCATCTCTCCTCTGAGGCTGCTGATGTGGTGGTGGTGGTCCAGGAGCTGGGGGGTTCAAGGGCTGGCAAATGTGGCTCTGTGCAGCAGCAGACTGCTGTTTTGTTGCTTGCTTTTTGATTGTTTTCTAGCTTTTTTTCTGTGCCTTTTTGTTAACTTTGCTATTTTCTGAAATGAAATATCCTGTCTCTAATTGTTCACAGATTGTGATAATAGTCTGCAGGCAGATGGCCCATAGTTTGTGGTCCAGCAATCATATGAGAGAGACAGCAGCCCTCAGTTGTGTTTATAAATACTGGTGCTGAAGTGTTGCTGTTTCTTGGGGCCCAGTATGGGCTGCCCTCCCTCCTGCTGTAATGCTCTGGGTTCCTGGCTGTGTCCCTTGTGCCAGAGGCCCACATGAGCTCCCTGGCTATCTATAATCTGTATGGCCTCTGAGGGGTCTCCACATGGGCCCTGGGGGTAGCACCACTTTGTCTAGGGAAGCAAAGAGGTCTGTGTCTTTTCAGGTGGGAGGAAGGTGACACCTGAGGGACCTGCCTGAAAACAGAGGGGAGGAGAACAGGCACAGCAGCTGAGAGACTCAGCGTGGGGGGCTGACACCCTGCAGTGAGGGCAGGCTGGAAATGAGGGGCTGTGAGCAGCCTGTCAGACTGTGTGTCCCAGGGACACATCTCCTCCTCCAGCACCTTTGCTGGCAGTATTCCAAAGGCCAGTGCCAGGAACGGCCTGTCTGAAAGGGGGCGGCTCTTTGTCAGGCAGCTGTCCCCAGTGGGTTGGGGAGCAGCTCCAGGGCAGCAGGCAGAGGCATGAACCACCCCGTGGATATGTTTGGGGTTGTGGTGTGTCTGTGCTGTGACAACTGCAACAAATCTATGGAAACGTGGCTTGCGCAGCATAATGTAAAAAAAAAATCTGATTTTGTATTAGAAGTGAATATAAATTACAACTTACACACTGCAGAAAGTCAGTGCAAGGTATTTTACAAGGGCATGTAGTGATGGGACAAGGTGTGGTTGTTTTAAACTGAGAGAAGATAGGTTTAGATCCGGCATCAGGAGGAAATTCTTTACTGTGAGGCTGGTGGGACACAGGAACTGGTTGCCCAGAGAAGCTGTGGATGCCCCATCCACAGAAGTGTTCAAGTCCAGATTGAGCAGGACTTTGAGCAACCTGGTCTAGTGCAAGGTTCTCTGGCCATGGCAGGGGCATTGGAACTAAATGATCTCTAGGATCCTTTCCAACCCAAGCCAGTCTATGATTCTATGGTTTATATTTAAGAAAGGAAGATAAGACACTGGGCTTTAGCTGACTGGCTTTCTCAAAGTTATTCTTAAAATTCTAGTATTTTTAATAATAAAGCTTTTACTCAAGCATTTTATATGAGGCAGCTTACTTTCAAGATGTTTTTCCATATCTCCTAGGTAGATTAAAAAAAAAGGCTTTATTTTCAGCCAACATTTGTCTGTTTGAATGTAATTGTGCTGCAAAAACTTAGCAATAAACACCTTCACCTTAGGGAAAGGTTAACAGTTTCATTGCATTTTTATGTTTAAATAACGATGCTTTAATATGTCTTCTTCTTGACTGTAATTCCAGTTCTGTTTATAAGAATAACTTGTCTTGCCAGTGCATGAATGCTCAGATAAAAATTAGCCAAATTGTGAAGAAGTCTACTGTCAGTGGAGAGCAGGTAGCAGGACAAAGTGACATGACTAAAAAAGTCTTAAGGCTGAGGTTTAGAAGGCTGTATGTCCTAATTCTGTTCAAAACTGTTAAATTAGAGGTTCTTTGGGGCTTATTGGTGTGTGTGATTGCAGGACCAGGTCTCAGTTCCCTAGTCATGACTCACAGAGCTGCCCACCTTTGTGTGGCTCTGCAAAAGATGGGAGATGTGCAAGTTTAAAAATGGTGTGTGAGGCACTAACTGATGCCCTGCAGTACCTGAAAAGACTTTTCTTTGGATCTTGTTGGGGAAATTGCAGGGAGTTCTCATTTTTTCTTGACTTCTGCACCCTTAAAGGCAGTATTAGTTTTGAATGGCTGCATTTTTCTATTGACCCCAAGCATCACTTGTAATAGGAATAGCTGGCAGGAATGTAAAATGTATGGAACACAAGCCCTTCTCAGTCCTCAGCAGAGGGAGCAGTCCTGTGGCACCATGTTTTTCCAATTGGTCAATACATTTCTAGCTCTGATAGAAAATTGGCTCTGTTCTTTGCAAATCCTCGTTGGTTATTTCATGTGAAACATCAGTAAGGAAAAAAAACCCAGCATGATTGCAGTCACTTAATTCTACAAGGCTCTTTCTATTTCATAGCATTCACTGTTTTTCTATGAAAAATGGTTTGGCACTGAAATATTAGACTGTAAATTGCAAGAGGAAGATTAATATATCTTATATCTTGGCAAGTTTTCCCAGTATATCACTAGCACTGAGACCTAAAGTTTAGCTTGTTTTTCGAGGTTTGATATAACTCACAGAAACTTTGATTTGATGCACACAATTGTACTGTCTCTCTTCTACTTCTCAACTCGTCTT
Source organism: Geospiza fortis (assembly GCF_000277835.1). Taxonomy (NCBI): domain Eukaryota; kingdom Metazoa; phylum Chordata; class Aves; order Passeriformes; family Thraupidae; genus Geospiza; species Geospiza fortis. The sequence continues at coordinate 3,978,204 of NW_005054336.1, forward strand.
CAATGCATGTTTGGTTAGATTTATTTAACTGCATTTCAGGAGACTCAACTGTTTATCTAGTGATTACCTATAATATAGTTACAGACTTCCACAATTACATAATTGCTAAAATAAGAAGCAGGGCAAAACATGATGAGCATATGTTAGGAAGCAGTGCTGAGTTATGAGTTCTGCCTGTGAAGACAGCAATGCATAAAGGGATTCCCCAAGATTTATATTTGAAAATGTGAACACAAAAGATGAAGGGTTTAGTATCATTTTTACTTTTAGAGGGAATGTCCTTTTGAGGGTTAAGGTGCAGGCTGTTTCTTCCTCTTTAGCAGTGGGCTTTGCCTCCCACCCACTAAGAGAAGAAAGTACCCTGCAACACTGTGTGGACCTTTGGTGAAGTTAGCTTTTTTAGTTGCTCTTCAGGAAGCCTTTTCTTGTTCCAGCTTGTGAGACTCTCAGGTAGTCTTGTAAGAGCTGTTATTTCCAGCCTCATTGTCCACTTGTGGTATATTGCCTGAGCACAGGACCCTCCTGTACAGTGGGGAACTCAGGGACATGTGTCCCCCATCACAGACACCTTGCTGTTCAGCAGAAAGTGGAAAGGGAGACAAAAAAACCCTGTCATCACAAAGGCTTGTGCTATGTGTGATAACCTTGAATCCAGGATTTATTTTTCCTCCCTACAAATACATATTTATAGCTAAAACCATCCTTTAAAGCTTCTCTCGTGAGACTGATGATTTCTTGGCATTCCAAGAGAAGGAGGTCACTGGTGTTCAGAGGAGCAGCTGAAGTAGCAGCATTATACAAAGCATAAACACTTTCAGAGTCAGTAAATGAAAGCAATGTACTTTGCTCCAATACTCATCAAACAGAAAGAAGAATCTGTCTCAGCATGCTGTAGGATGATCATTAATTTTTAATAGTGTTAATGTTTATTAGTGACAGATGATTGACTTTAAGTGCCTTATGAATAATAAATAAATGATGTGGATTTTGGGCATCTGCCTTAGATTTGTATGCAAAGCCAGTGGGACTAACCTTCCCAGTTTGAGAGAAGTGTAGCTTCAATTCCTCAATGTATGCTGTAACACAGACTGTAAGAGTTTGTGGGCTTTAGCTCTGCTAAACCTGGAAGACCTTTCTGTCCCCTTTCTGTCCCCTTTCTGTCCCCTTTCTTAGGGCACATTGACTGCTTAGCGGCCTCAGGGTGAGAGGGGAGCTCAGTGCAGCTCTTTTGGCTAGGACAGAACTGCTGGAAGGTGCATTATTCACTCTGAGGCTCTGCTGGATTTCATAACACTTAAACACCTGTGTCCATCAAACAGAACGCAGAGAATCGCAGCTAGAGCTGCTCTTGACTTTGTAATTTCATTGACTGACAGTTTAATATCTATTTATTTTCACATCTGACTCTGGTATAGACAGGCTGGCATCCTGAATGTCAGGATATTGTGCTGACAACTGTGTTTTTTCATTACTATAGAAAAAAAAAGGGATTCTTCATAAGTAAAGAGGTTCTTTTCAGGCTCAGCAACTGTAATAAAGACCAAATTATACTTCATATAAATTTGGTAGTAACGAGTGATATGTTATGTGTACATATTTATATAGGAACAAGGGCACGCAGTTTTCAACTTTCTGGTAATCTGTCTCTTCCATCCTGTGAAATGCCATGTAATCATATTGTTTAGATAGCTGGAACAACTGCCTTTACCACAGGTTCTCATAAGCAGCACGATCTTTGCTTAAATTAGATATTTAAAATTGCTCTCTTATTTTGATCCAATTTTATTTGCTTTCTAAACAGAAACAAGTGGCTTACCCCATCTAAAATCTGCAATATTTGAAATTATTTAAGAGTCTATTTTGAGAAAAGAGAAATATGTGTGTTTTGGTGAGGCTGTGCTGATGTTTAGAGAAAAAAGGGTAAAACTGCTTTCATATTGGGCACTGGCCAAATGGCTGATGACTCTGTAATAATGTTCTCCAGATGTTAGGCAGCTAAACCAGACCAAAATGCTGTTGCTAACTTATTGTTATTCAGCATTTACTATATAAACAGAAAATTTGTATTTAATTCCACTTTAGTTCAATGGATTGTGATTAATATTGTAATTACCCCAATTCAGAGAACTTTTTAGACCAGACTCTTGGTTTTCTCAGAGCATAGCACACCATACATCAGCCCTAATTATATGGTGTATCTGACTGGGATCTGCCCTGTAATCACATGCCCTAGTGTTCCCTGAACTACTGGGTGTTGTGTCAGCAAGGAGGAGACACAACTGCACTCTGTAAAACATTTCAAGATACTGAAATTAAATTGCATCTTATCTGGGAAAAAAAAAATGCTCTCAATATTCACAGCCGTTAGCTGGTCATCAGGTGATGGGAAATGATCTGAACTTGTCTGATTTCTCAGCAGTAACGGCGTTAATTACTTTCATTAATGAAATCCTTGCTTATGATTTTTGAAGATTTTTCATCCTGCCCAAGGGCCTTATCTCTGTTTCAGGGTGTTAGTCACTCTTACTCCACCGTGTCTGGCCTCCTTTGCCCAGGCCTGGTTTGGTCCATGCACCCATCTTCAGCCTGGCTGCTGCTCTTGAGCACAGGTAGAATTCTGGGCTGGGTTGTCTTTAAGGGTGTAAATCTAGGCTGCTCCTGTTGCTGGAGAGGCACATCAGTGCCCACAGTGGGTTTCTGCATTGCACTTGCAGAAATCACAGCGCAGCTTGCACGCTCGGAGAGCCTGGGGTGTCACACATCCCTTCAGGAACCCTCTGGAGGTGACACCTCGCTTTTCCTCACTGTGCACCTGGGACTGGTCACCTCACTGCTCTTAGACACTTCAAAACCCTCAAACATCAGTCCTCTGGCGCATGTTGGGTGCTTTGCTGTTGCCACACTGTACAAATAGAGATGCACAGAGACCCACCTTGGTGGTCAAAGGTAAAGAGAACATAGAGCTTGTACCTTTTGGAGTGTGTAACCATCAGGGTCAGATTTTGCATGACAAAAGCAAAATTGATTTCTGTGCAGCCAATCAAAGGGGCAATATTTTAAGCCCTGGTAAGGGCTTTGTGCTCTGCTTCCATTTACAGCAATGTCAAGAGTATAGCAAGGACAAATGGGAATCATGTGTGATCATAATGTTCCTATTTATATACACATATAATAGAACAGGCTTTTAAAAGCCAATACAATTTTCTATTGTAATGATAACCTTAATAACAATATGGTTTCACTGCAAAGATATCAACAAATATAATAGAAATTGAGATAATGCCATAAAATAGATGCATTATTTTTGGAATTTGAAGGACACCTGCCAGAAAACATTTACCAACTTGTGCAATCCACAGCAAATGAAACAAAAACTTACCTTCTGCTGTTGCCTGGTTATGACATATTTACTGTGCAGTTTTCTTATCACTGTGGATTTCTAAGATAATTAGATAATAATGTTGTTGTTGTTTAGTGCAATATATCTGACCTAGAATTTACCAGGACTCACTAAACAAATATTGAAATAAGAAAAGAGATAATACTCTTTTTTAAATTCATTGGAAGATGCAAAACTGATAAATAATGTGTGTTTCCACAGTGGAACCCTACATGAGCTAGATATGCTGTGATTATCTCAAGCATTTTATTGAAGTCTTCTGTTTAGATTTTGCATGTACTTTGCTGCTAGCTCAATTGAAATGAACTGCAGTATCAAAGTAAAAATCAGGTTTGTCTCCTTTAATTGCTAATGTTTAAAATACTGTGAAGGAAGAGCTCACAAAAACACATCCTATGAACATTGTATCTATGTATCTAGAATGTGTTTTTTAGAAAATATTGTACATTTTGTTTACAGAAATTAACCTTCTTCCACTTATAACATAATTTGTCTCTTCTATCTTTGCTTCTTTTGCTAAAATCACAGAACACTAAAATTCTCATAAGACATTGGTTTTCTTTGTAGCTTCCATTTCAGTTCTTTGCTGATGGTGTATGTGTTCCTTTTAATCATTTAGCAGTCTTTTGTCCCATTAATGACCAGTCCCTCCTCTTGTATTATGAAATATCATAACCACGAATGCCAAAGTGGATTGCTGGATGGTGTTTACTATCATGTGTTACTTTACCATGTCTTTACATATCCACATTCTTGGCACATTGGTAATCTGCTGATTTTCCCTCCTCTTGGCACTGAAGGATGTCTGGGGAAAAGGACCCATTTCCCACCAGATCCTGAGGTAGCTGAGCTATAACATGTGGTAGCGAGGGGAGGAAAGTCCCTGGAGTGGAAAATGCAGAGTAAGAAAATCCAGAATTTAGAAAAATCAAGGATGGCGTATGTCTTTATTGTTGCTTGGTGACTCCTGCTTTCTGTCAGGTTTAAGGGTGTCAGAACTTGAACTTCTTCCTCTTATGCATGACAGGAGCAAGAAGGAATGAGAAATGTTTGTTTCTTGTTTTCCCAAGCAGGGTTTATGATGCCCAGTACATGTGGAGGTGTGCTTGGAGTAGGTGGCCGGGGATGGAGGACCTGGAAGCCAGAACTGTCTCACCAGTGTAGGAAAGTCGAAGAGCTGGAAGGGGAGGAGTGCTGTGTCTGCTGGGGATCTGGGGCAGCAGGTGGGGTGTCAGGGCACAGGGCTGCACACACAGCCCCTGGGGCAGCAGCAAGGGCTCCAGTGCTGCCCTAAGCAGTGGCCAGATTCTGCATGGCTGTGTCTGAAACGGGCCCTGGGAAATGGTTGCAACATAGGCAGAATCAATACATCTGCCCGTACTCGAGTCCCACTGCCTTTCCCCCCCAACAAAATGTGGGTTTTTTTCTGGTGCTCCCAGTTGTCTTGATTTCACAGATTATCAGGGCAACACACCACAGATGCTTTCATTATTGTAGAAAAGGCAGTTATGTATGTAAAATGTCAGTCTGAATGCTTCCTTTACCTGTGTGGTAGAGGTTTAAATCTTGAGCAGGGCATGTGATTTCAGCTTGCCTTGAGCATAATAAGGAAGTAATTACTCAGCTGTTAAGAAAGGTCCTAATATCATTACAGACAGCCTGAATGTCCAGGCAGTATCTGCCTATTATTTGAAATGGTTTCAAAATACTTCAGAAAAAAAGAACCCAAACCCTCACATTCAAGTCACATGGGAAGAATATGAGTTATCGTAAAAAAGTGTTATGAGATAATTCTAAATGTCAGTTTAGCATATTTTAGCCTATTGGATCTTTATACAGAGTTGAGTAACATCTTTCATGAAGTGAATGTCTTTTTGGTAAACTGAAAGGGACAATAATATTTAAAGGTCAGTTAACATGGAGAGTTGGTTCTAGTTATTATTATTAAAGATCCAGCTATATTACCTTTACACAACATTACCCCACAAATCCTTATTAAAACTGTAAAAGCAAACCACATCTTTCCTTTTTTTCCTCCCTGCCCCTCCTTCCTGCCACGATCCTGAGATCCTTGATTCTGCCTTTTCTTTATATGTAACAATTTCTCTAGTGAATAGCACTGGATGATCCTCACCCTGCTTCTGCCACGCTGCATCTGAAAGAGTCATACATTATAGCTGCTGTCAGTGCTGCCAACCAGAAAAACCCTCTCATTTCTACGTTACATTTCAGCCTCCCACGTATGACATGAGCTACCCTGCAAACAGTTGTTTAATAGTTTTCAGCTGCTTAGGAAATGGTAGTTGATTTCAAAGGGGTTTTTATTCAAGAAGTTGTTGCAGTAGTGTGTTGTGTGACTGCTACTGTGTTTAATTGGAAGCAGGCAGGCTGTCTGTCTGCCCATTGCACTGCCCACCCAGCCATGACCCCCTCCCCAGAAAACTCTCCTGGGAGGGTTTCAGTGGCAGGGTGTGTGTCTCCCAGGGCTGGGGGCTTTGGGGGCTGTGCTGCAGGCTGGCAGCATGGGGGGCACAGGGCTCTCTGCCCCTACATGTCCCTACAGGTGACTGTCCTGGGGGTATGGCTGGGGACTTCCTCCCACAGCTCTGTGCTGGTGCTCAAGCTGTGCTCTGCTCAGGGAGGTCTCCTCTTGTCTCTTAGCCACTACTCACAGTAGTGAGCCATGAGGTGGGTCTGGTGCATGGGATGGAAGAGTTTGCTCTGCATTGATATCTGCATCTGGACACTTCTCTGGGCTGTGTTGCAGCCCTTTTGTTACCAAGATGGCCCTGAACAAAGAGGCAGTTAGCTGGTTTTGCTGAGGATCCCTGAGGTTTGCTGCTGCAGAGGAGGGTGTTGGTATGAGTGAGGTAGCTGGCCAGGAAGTGAAACAGAAATGGAAAAGCAATGACCAAAATAAGGATCATGTTTTCTTTCTTCACAGTTCTGAGTGTAGAGAAACCCAAGTGATTTGGGAGCCCTTTCAGCCAAGGTAAACACAGAGCAGGGCTGGGGCAGGCTGTTATCCTGCTCCTGGGTATGCAGAGGATGGGCAGGGACAGGATGTGCCAGGCCCTGATCCTGATGGGCAATTCAGGTGTAAGCCTCATATTTTAGCACACAGAGAGAGTTTAGGTAGAGACGTGAGCTGTGCTGTGTCTGATGGCAGCAGTGTGTGGGGAAGCCTGGTGGCTCTTTCCTTCAGTAATGGAGATGTGTGTGCCCAGAAACAACCAAGGACAATTGCACAATGTTCAGTTCAGAGTATTTCTCTGTGCTGAACAACTCCACTAAATGCAATATGCAGTTAGTAAAATGGCTTCCATGGAGAGACTGCAAAAGCTGAATGTTAGATTTTTTATGCTAAGAAACCGCAAAAAAAAAAAAAAAAGCACCACAGTTTCTAATTTCCCAGAAGCAGAAATGTGATGTTGTACTCACAGAGTGGTTTGCTGCAAGCTGTGGCTTTGATGAGACAAACCCATGCCATTACCTAATGTCTTGTAACTGCTCACATGAACATGAGGATTTGATGGGTAGTGAAGCCTTGACCAGGGACTCCAGGGAGAGCTGTTGGTCAAGGCAGATCACCACTTTGCCTGTAAAATGTTTGTCCAGAATAAGGACAGGTCCTTTGATACAAGTTAGTTACCCAAATTACCTCATGGTGACAACCAGGAAAATCACCTGTTTAGAAAAGGACCCTGTAGACCTAGTGTGACTGCTTTCATACCATGTTGTCCAGGAGCTGATAGTGGCTTTGGGAGACGAAGGAGGACTTGAGAGCTTCCAGGCATCTCCTCTGCTCCATCAGGTGCCTTGCTTCCCCAAGAGCTGCCTTCACATCAGAGAGCAGTGTGAAAGGTTTTGTCTCCTGGGCATACCAGCTTTTGGGTATCAGGTGAGCACAGACAGGCCACTCTCTGGGCACAGAGGATGTTCAGTGAGTTGCCAATACCTGTGCTGTGCCATCTCCAGCCAGCTCTGCTCCTCAGCACTGCACAGCAGCCAGTTGTAGCCTGAGCACGGGCTGCTGGTGGGGCAGCCAGGTTACTGACAGGCGTGCAGGTAGCAACAGCACAGGCTGGGCAGGGTGGAGGGCAGCTGTGTTGGAAGGTTATTCACCCTTGGTTACTTTTTACACCTTGTTAGGCTTGAGGCTGCAGAGATCCAGAGCTAACACTAGTGGGACACTGCAGAAATACCCCCATTCCATTGCCATGGGAAGCTCCAGAGTGCCAAACTTTGTGATGTTACTCTATTAAGCAGTAAAAACATGGGGAAGAATTCAGTCTTCTGTTTTTCTATGTTCTGGGCTCCTCTATATCCGTAGTTACACCCCTGTAAGAAAATGTGCCTTCCTGTTTGTGTTTTGTTTCTAGAGCATCCTAACTTCCTTTCTTTCCTTGTTTCATTTCTGGATGAAAATTCAAACCCACACAAGCACTCAGTTTTCCCTGCTTCTGGTGTCCTTGGTTCCCTCTAAATGAAAGGCTTTGAAAAGCTATTTTCCCAGCTCAGTATTCTCTCCCCTCTTGTGCTGGTTCACTGATGACCTCACTGGTCTAAATATAGGCTCACCTCCCCAGGTGCAGGAGAGCAGGACCACACTGCAGCTGTGCAGCTGATGGAAGTGTTGCCTTTCCTTTTAGCAGCTAGGTTGGCTTCCATGGTAGAAGCCCCACCTCCTCCAAGCCTGCTGCAGCCTGTGCAGCCAAGGTTTGGTGCTGCAGAGCAGGGTGTCTTCAGAAGTGCTCCTGCCCCACCTTAGTGCCCTCGCTCGGGCCTGCGGCAGGCGGAGCTTTGGAGCTGGCCATAGGAGATGGATGGGTGGGTTGGGACAGGTCTGCCTGCTGGGGAAGAAGGCTGGCCACTGCACAGCTCCTTACAGGAGGAGGTTTGTGGTGGGGAAGGAGGTGGGGACAGCATCTCTGGGGCCTTGGAGGGCACTTCTTCCCAAGGAAGCACAGAAAGCTGAAAGATGCTCCACCTGTCCTTTACCCCTCCAATAAATATTCTGCCTGTGCCCTCTAGATGTGAGAAAGAAAATGTGATTAAAAAGGTAAAATGCTTTTATTTGTGAGATATTAGCTTTGTGTAATATGTATTCAAAAGCAGATACTCATTTAAAGGTTATATTTAATATAGCTCTGCTCCAGTTTTTCTTTTTTATTATTTTCTTATACGTCTTTTCACTTTCTAAGGCAATGCTCCAGTGACTACTGCAATATAATAGCTGCTTTCTCTCTCAGTACACAATTTGACAGCATTTATTCTTTCCTTCAGTGAACATAATTACTTCACATATGGAACCTGTGATAGCCTACAGGCATCTGAGAGAAACCAGAATCATACAATCTGTCCCCTTTGTGAGCTTAATTTACATTCACAAGTGTCATTTTAATAGTGCTGGCAACATGTAGGATAAAAATTACAGGTCAGCTGCAGCATGTCACAGGGAACTGTGCTTAAGTCAATAACATGGTATTATTACATTCTGGATAATTTTACAAGGTAGATCTCACAGAAGGAATTTGACCCCTATTTCTTTGGTTTTCTGCCTTTTGGTTTCCTTCATAAGGTAATTCACTTAGAAATGGATGTTGCAAAACTGCAAACATGTTGACAAAGAGGTTAGACTGTAGCAGGCATTTCCAAATCTGAAAGCAACACCTTTCCCTTGCTGTAACTTGTAACAGTGCTTAGAATTGCCATGCTCTGGCATATTTAAAAATTTGCACTGTTAATTCTTGAAATTTGTTTTCCTGATCCGTGTAATAAAAATACTGAGGGGCATAGCCTTCTGCCTTCTCATTTCATACAGTTGACAGAAGTTTCAGCTTTCTGCAACTGATTATTTTTTAGCCAGCAAAAGCAGTCTCCGGCTAGGTATCTTACAGACATTTTGTACAAGAAAAATAGTGAGTGTCACAGAGACGTGCTGCATACAGACCTGTGTGTGATTCATGATTTAATGTATATATTTATAAGACCTAAAAATAATAGCTCATTTTTTGTATGGGCATTTGAAATGTAGATAAAGGTACAATAAATAATCCAGTAAACATCAGGTGATTTTTTTTTTGTGAAAACTTGTTTTGGGGTAGAGCACTCAATTCAAGTATAAAATCAATCTTAGTTACCATTACTGATTATTTTCTGTTTTTACAAACCCCATAATTTACTGCATTTTAAGCTTTCAAAGTTTGTTTAGGGCTTGTACAGTTTGTCCATAGTACTATGACATTCAAAAAGTCCATATATACACAAACAAGGCAAATACACCCCCAGGTGCCCCCCTGCACACATACCCAAACACATCCATTACCTGAACCACACAGCCATTTACTCCTCCTGAAATTTGCATCCTTCTCTTGCTGTAAGCCTTTTTAATTATTCCAGAAACACAAGGGGGAAAACATCTTTTATCTAACGATTCATTTTCATATCACTGACAGTATTGGAGTTTGAATGAGTTTTTTAACTAAGCCCACGCACCCGCCCCACTCCCCCCCTCCCAAAATAAAAGCATATTTTTCCTGTGAGGATACTGGATAGAACATACTTGAACATACTTGAATCTACAGTAAAAAATGTGATAAACTAACAGCAAGGAACTGGATGCATAAATAACTAGATATAGTTTAGATGCCCACTACCTGAAGACTTGTAACATGGCTGAAGCAGAAATGCATATAAACCCCCCAGATAATTGAGGTTAAAATCAGGAAAATTACAACTTGGGTACATCACATGTTTTTGAGAGTGAAGGTAGGTAGGCACAGAAAAGGATGCCTTTTCTGGTGGAATGCCAGAAAAGCTTTGTGTTTTTCTAAAGGATGTGTCCCACTCGAGACTGGTGGAATGCCTATCAAAGCTTCGTGTTTTTCTAAAGGATGTGTCCCACTCAATCAGTGGTCTGATGTAGGAAGTCAGTCAGTTTTGTTTCACTGTCCATGTTTAAGTCCACCCAGGCCTTAAATCCTCTAAAACACACAGCCAATCTCTGAAGTCTAATGTCAGCCTTTAATTGGGAAAATATGTATTTGGGGTATGGGAAATGTTTTCATGTAAGGAAAGTGTCTATTAGTCATGTTCTTCACAGTCTGGAATAGGAAAGTGTTTGCATTTCACTCTTTACCCTAGCAGGAGGCTCTGGTTTTGTTTCAAGCTCTCAGTTGCTGCAAGGTGTAGGCTGGGAAACAAGAGCCACAAAGGGCAAGCTGGAGGTGTTCATTCCACCTCTGGAGCTCTCCCACACACCCATCTTAGCATAAAAACTTCTGTCTCTGATACAAATGACAATATATGTGCAAATGCTAATATTTTATGTGCTGGATGACTTGTTGATCAAACTCTTTAACCAGTGGAATATTTGAAACCTGATAATTTTCGTTCTTTGTGAGGATCTTGTATGAGCTACAGTTCAGTTACAGAAAAGTCTCATTTATTCCACTGGAGATGTGCTGGAGTGTCTTGTCTGCCTCTCCTCAGCTTCTGTCTTCTCCCTTGGCTGATACTAAGTTTATTATTTGCTTGATTAATGGTTGCCATATCTGGTTATTCTATTTTAGATTAAGAAAAATAAAAGGAGGAAAAAAGAGTGTTTACAGGGGAAACTTTGCAGCCAGAAGGTAGCTGGGTGCAAGGCCCTGCCTATGAATGGGGATTACTTCTGCTTCTTAAAAGGTGAGGGACACAATCAAGTTTTTGGCCTGACATCCTCTTTTCACCAGTAGAACACAATTGTGCTGATAACTTTTGCAAGAAGAGGCTGAACGTGCAGTAGATTAATTCTGTTCTTGGGCCTAGAACTTGAGCCTTTGAGCTCTCTCTTTGTGTCAGCTTGTGATGCTGGGCATTAGAAGTCCTTTTTCTGTCACCTCCCGTTGAGTGGATGTTTATTGGTGAGAAAACTTATCTTAAGAGCTGTTAAGGTTTCATCAGCATAGTTTGGGAAAAGGTTTTGTGTTTCATCACCAATGCTTTTGAACAAAAGTGAAGTCTTTGTGGGTTGGTTTCAGGGAAGTTGCCAGGCAACTGGGAGGTTATAGCTTGTAGTCATACATGGTGGCTTGTGGACATAATCAGTTGGTTTTCTTTGCAAAGTAAAATAAGAAATTGATATGGTGAGATTGCCCAAAATGGAGTTTTTTCCCGTATTAGGGAGGAGTTCTGTGCTTGGCTGGGATGATGGTACTTGGCCATGCTTGTCTGGTGGCACCTGGGGCTCCCTCCATGTGCTGCAGGCAGCACAGTGCCCCAGTTCAGGCCCTCTGCCCCAGTGTGCTGCATCCGGACAGATGCAGGAGCCTGGATTAATGCAGACAGTCTTTCATGTTGTATTTTCTGAGCGATGGGTAAAGGAGCAAATCTACAGATTGCATGTGTGCTGTTTTAATTTACCACTTAGAGGATGAAGCAGAACAGAGTCTGTGGTTAATACAGATTTTAAAAAGATAATGAGATGTTTTGCCTCCCAAGCTGGCATACGATCTTATTTTCTTTACTCCTCCTCCTCCAAAAAAAACTCCTACCAAGCTCTTGTCTCCGATTTGTTCATAAATACAGTATCAAACACCTCCTCTGTGCCTCTGATGTGCGCTCCAGGCCGTGTGCCGCTGCGTTGATTCATCTGGAGGATGCCCGGCGTGTGAGTGGCTTGGCACAGTGTGGTACAGGGAGGAACCTGATAGTGAGAAAGGCAGAGGCAATGGCATAATTATGAAGGATTTCTTCCCCTCATACTGCTTCTTGTTATTTATTCTTCTCTCCATGTTTCCCCTGGTTATTTCTCTTACTGAAATGAAAATAACCTGGCAAGAAAACAATGTTTCCACTCCCATCATTTTTAGGCAAGGAACACCAGGCATGTTTTTTTTTAGCGTCGCTAACTGACGGATGATTATTCACCAATATTTTTTGTTGAAGCAAGCAGGCTTGTTAACTGTGGTGACATTTTTAGTGATGCTATGATATCCCAGTGTCATTGTTGCTTGATTTATCAGTGTCTAAAGGATTATTTTGTTGAAAAACCTACCATGGATCTTGTGTTTAAGGCTGACTTTATATGCGTATGACTACAAGTGTGTGAATTTGTATGAAAATAAGGAACAGAACTGTTAAGATGCTTCTTCTGTTTTGGGCTTTTGGCTCTGTGTCATAAAATACAAACTGGAGCTTTGAATTTCCATGCTTTAAAATGGCATACTTAAACTGAGAAATACTGTAATCGAGATCAGCTCAGCCACAGCCATCCTACAGTTTGCATCTATGTACTCCCCATCTTCTCCAAATTCCTGCCTCACCTTCTCTTATTCCTGTACTTCTACAGGACTATTACTTGCAACCTCTGCTCCCTCCAGCTATAGAAAAAGGCTATCCTTGACTTCCCCAGCTTTTTCAGCACCCCCTGCTAACCAGGCACACCTGGATCCACTGCTGAGGTTTGGCACATGGCTTCCAGGGGTCTTTGAAGGGTTACAGCCAGCGTGGCTGGAGGAGTGGGATGGCAGGAGTCTGTGGGTCACCCTTCCTAGGAAGGGGTGAGGACAAGTAAGGATCCCATTCCCTTGAAGAAAGAACACTTGGTGAGAAATCCCTTGGAGCAAAGCATTGCTGAAGGGTTGGGAATGAGAAGCCCAGGAGCATTTCCCTGCTCCAAGCATTTCTTGCACAGGAATGCAAGGGTGCAAGTCTGTGGACACAGCTTGGTGCAGCCCTGGCAGCTGGAGTCTGAAGCAGTGGCTGGGATAATGTGAATGCTGGGTATCTGCTTGGAGATGCAGCAACCACAGACAGTTTGAAAGAACAAAAATTCAAAATGGAGATGTGACCTTGATGCTTTTTAAACTCAGTGAAAGCAAATGTGCTTAGATTTCCTGGGAAAAAGACGCTATTGGAAATTCTGCGTAAGTGTAAATATATGAAAGCCAAAGGAGGTAAAGTTTTTTCCTAGTTAGGATAATTAAAAAGAAAAGCAGTTAGCAAGCTGAATGCCAGACACAGAGCACCACAGCTCCTTTGCTAAAGCAGGAGCAGATTTATTCATGGAGTGATGTGTCCTGTTCCTTTTCTCTCTTCTGGCACCCTGGTTGCCCTGCCTGGGTGAAACCTCTGCACTCCAGGCAGTGTAGTCCAGCTTGGGTTGTACAGCATTGCTGGTCAAGATTATGACATTTCCCCTTCTTCCTAATTTTAAAGTGACAAAAATGTGTCAGTCTTACTGTGGCTCAACTCACCCATCATCTCCAGTTCCCCCAAATCTCTCTGGGAAATTTAGGTGCTTTCCAGCTCTATGAAGTAGGTCCACAGGGTTTGCAGCATTAAATCCAGATCACAGTGTTAAAGTTACATAGATAGAAGGGACAAATATGCCTATTCTGGATAAGCCTGCAAAATCAGATCAACTGTCAAAAAATTGTTTTGTCCTGAAGAGAGATGGCAGAAAGGAAAGGCAGAGCACATTTTAGGGCCACTTGGGAGCCCTTTATGTGGGTTCTGGCCATTTAGTCTTCAATAAAAAATGAATGCTAACCATGGCAACCACATCAGCCCCCTTCAAGAGAGCCACTGCTTGAATGAAAATAGGGGTTTACTGAAGAAAGCCTAACAAACACATGTAGACCTTTTACAGAGCTGTTCAGGAAAACAATCTCACTTGAAGAAGCAGACATAATTTCCCAGGAAGCATGTAAGAGGTAATGCAATATGCTGCTAGCTTTCCCTGCCTCTGCTACCTGCCTGCTCCTGGGAATTGCTGTTGTTTGAGTGGTGCAGGGGGGTACAGAAATGGCAAAGGGATGGGTCTGCTACCTGCACCCCTGCGAGGGCTCACTGCCTGGAATATTTTGGATCCTTGCCTATCAAAGTTTCCCCCAAAGTCCACACATGCCCATTGAGTCGCTGTTTTCTTGAAATCTTATGCCTGATAGGTATTTTCCTGAAGTGCACCCTTTTGCTTTAATCCCTGTTTAATCTTACAGAAAGATGCAAACGATTTTGTAACATCTCTGCCTTGGGAACTCTCAGGGATGTTCAACAAATTCTTCTGTGGCTTTTAATGCATGTGCCCCAAGAGCAGACTGGGGTCCCCTCCTCAGTCTGCAGGTTTGGATATAAAATACTAATAGATCAACCTTCTGGAAAGAGAATGCTTTGATTTGTAAAACTGGAGATAAAATGTTTATGTGGGCAGTATTAGATTAGTCACAGATTAATTACAATTGAAAAGTATTATTCATCTATAATAAGAGTGAATTCTTCATTCAAGATTCATAGCAAAATAACATTATTTTTCAAATAGAAGTAATTTAAATGGAAGTAAGACCTTCTAATGCCACCATCTGTACAAGTAAATTACTTTCAGAGTAATTAAATATGCATATCTGGGCTGTGTACTGTACTGATGAACCAAGTTTTATGGAAGCAATATGCTTAAAAATCCCTTAGGTATTAAAGATGAAGAACCCATGGCATTTTGCATTCATATAACCATGAATAAGAAAAAATATTTTCTCTGCTGCATAATTTTGGGGAATATATTTTTATTAACTTTTTCAGGTTAATTAATACTTTTGCCAAATAGCAAATACGATCATCATATTTATTAGTCTGACATTTCACAGGGACTTAAAGCTCTATAAGAAGTTTCAGCATTGTGTGTGCCTGAATTTATGATTGTGACACAGTCACTCATCTTCTGCAGATTCCCAGGAAGCAGAGCAGTGCAGTGAAACCAAAATCATTATGTTGACTGAATTCATTACTGCCGGACTTGTCCCTCCATGAAATAGCACTGCTCAGCCAATTGGGATTCATGGTCACAACCCTTCGTGGGATCATCGGGGTTTATAGTCCATAACAAATACAAATACAGCCAGGAACAATAACAGTCTGATACACCTGATCTATTACCCCACCTTGTGAGACTGTCGCGGGCGCCAGAGGCAGCGGCTGGCCGCGTGTTTTCCCTTGTGCCGATGGATGGCACCGTCCTGTGGAAGCAGAGGCTGTGCCTCAGAACACAGCACTGGCAGCATGCTCTTCAGTGACTAAAACCCATCTATATGCTGGCAACACAATGTTCACGACTGGTGTGTAGGGGAGCTTTGAACATTTGCTGGAACCATCTGAACACTGCAGAAATTCTTGGTTAAAGAAATACCTGAAGTCAGTTGTGTGGAGCACTTCGGAAGAAGTCTGAAATCCCAGCTCAACCCTTTCATAGCAGCAAATAGAGCTGTCTACATGCTGCCAAAATGCAAGAGCAAATTCAAGCATAAAGACACATAGTCGGCAAATCTCTGTTTGCAAGTCAGCTGCTGCATGCTGCATGTGATATGTATTTTATGTCAATGTAACATTGCTTATGAAATGTGCAGAGGTGCCCTGACATCAAGAGATTTAGTCTACCTGCAGCACTTCCACAGTTATCTCCTCAGATTAATTGCAAGAGTCTGACAACAGATGGAGGACAATAGATCAATTCTTCCTGCACCCCAAATGTGAAATAAGAAATGGTGGCCTGAAACGCAGAAAAGAAACAATGAAAGCTTCACTTCTCTACTCTCCCTGTGCTAACATGTGTGAACTAATATGTTGTGTCCACCCTTTGGGACCTGCTTATGTGTGTTTTAGATCATGCTTTGTGATAGCTGGAGGTGGAGTTTATGTAGCCAAGAGGAGAACCATTAGAAATGGTTCTCTAATTAGAATGTTTCTAATCTGGGAGATATTGAAGCGTGGATGCTGTAAGTTCTCACCTAGCATGAGGCAGTAGTTTGGTGTCAGGTTCAGCTGCATCCAGTCTAATCGTGCACAAATACGATGCTGGAAGTAGCCTGCATGAGTTTTCTTAAATTCCCTTTGTGTGCCTTGTCACCTTTGTCTCTTTTCTGTCCCTGAACCTCAGTCAATGCCCAGTCTGCAAACCCCAGCATCTGCAACATGCTCTGCTTTCAACAGTTCATTTTCTGTCCCTACCACTGGAAGACAACAATTTTTAGCAGATTTTCTGTGAGGGTTGAGGTTGAAAGAGAACAACAGTGGGAATTTAGGTGCGAATGTGCTGAGTGAATCCTTGACAAAGGGGCTTTTGGCTCTGTGGGATGGCTCCTATCAGGGCTGCGTATGAAAGACTTTTATAGTACTCCTGAGAAGACCTGGTTTTCAGGTCAAGGTCTGACCTGTAACAGACAATATTTACATAATGCTTATTGCTTTTGGGCAGCAAATTGTTTTGGGAATTTAGGAATTATAGCAATAATGCAAAAGAAACTTTGCATAGTCAAAAAGAAACAATTTAAATGTGACTCACTTCAGTTTCTGAATGTGGCCACTTTGCCATGTCTAAGTCTATGTTTATGCTAAAAACATTCTTAGACTAGCATTATTAGCATAATGTAACACATTTCCCAATAATTTGAAAGTGAATCTTCCATGTGTTTGAAAATGACCAGGTAGGACAAGGGCATTAAAATCATCCTTTCTTCCTCTGTAACAGTGTCTTGTGTTCAGTATGTCTCCAGTTCTCACGGAGGCTGGAGCGTTATTTTTCACACCCTTTTCCCCCCATTTAGCTTCTAGTTACTTAGACAAAATTGAGAGAACTTTTTTACTTGCCGTGCTTTTAAAGCTTTAAAAGCTTTTGCTGAAAAGGTACCTATTTTCTTATCACTTTTTTTTTTCTTTCTCTAGAAAAGGGCTTAATTTGAAGTTCTTTTTTGGCAGCTGTATTTCATTGTGATGCATTATGTCAGGGCACATCAGTCACATGAAGATTTATGGAAAAAAACATACCCTTTTTAGATGTCCCTCTCCGCAGCCCTCTTCAAAACACAGTGTTTTTTTCAAGAAACTCAACAGAAAGTATCAACAGTGGTATGATTCTTGAAACATTTTGAGTGTAATGGCTTCGTCTTACTCAATTATATAAATGTTGCTTAAAGGATGAATACAGAATTTAATGTGGTGAACTTAGTAATTCTAAAAAAAAATTGACCATTTTCACCTATTTGTGATGTTTACTTTTTAGTGTTGAGCAAGGGCTTCTCTTTTTTGTAACCAAGATAATCCTATGCTGTTCCTTATTTTACCATTAAATGAAATACATTCTGAATTCAGATGAAAATGAGGTACCTTGATGAAAGTGGGCTTCAGGTGTCGCACACTAAGCATTGTACATTTTTCTTTCCTCTGATCCTCCAGCACACATAAGATTTCACCTCTTCACCTTTGAACAAGATTGCACTAACTTTGATCTTTTCAATTTTGTTCAACTCCAGGAAAGGAGCAGCTACTTGAAACATGTTATCATTTAGAGTTTCAGAGGTTCTTTAAAAAAAAAAAAAAAAGAAAAAAAAAAGGAGGGGAAAGGAAAAAAAAACTTGAAAGCATGAACTAAAAGCTGTAGATTTTTATCTTGAGCATCAGCTTTTGTAGCTAATGCATAATGGTTTAATATCAAAAACTGTCTCCATGTAGAACAAAACAAAATACAGATTTTAAAAGGACACAGAATTATTAAATACCAATTTCATTTTTGGCAAGCATTTTTCTGCAGTAGTGATGTAGGTATCCTATCCCAGGTCAAAGCATAAGCTTTGTGTTCTTGCTCCTTTGTCTGTGGCCTAAACATATTATTTGAGCCTCTGTACTTATGTGATACTAATTCATGATACTGACAGTTAATCTATTTTTATAACTGTTATTATCTGAGCAAAATAAGGTTCTTCATTTTCTCTTCAAGTCTGAGAGCACGTAACAGTGGGGAGCAAAGTTAAAAGTATGATATTTTCAAGATCTTACATGGTTTAGCAATATTCTTAAAATGATTATCGCCATATGCCAATATGGTAGTTATTTTGCTATTATTATTTGGGTTTATTTAGGGTTTTTTTTTGCTATTACAAGACAGACTTTTCACCCAAATACTTAAGAATTTTAAATCACAGAGCACTAGTGTACCAGCCCCGATGAGGCTCTAAAGTCCTAGGAAGTTTAATCAAAATTCTTAATGATTACTAAAAGTTTACATTCTTTTCCCATTGGCTCCTCTTTATTCTTGCCCAGTTTACTCAGACGTGCATTATTTCATCCCTGTCTTCTCTGCTGAGACTGCAGTTGTTTAGGGAGGGTCATGATAAGTAGCTCTTTGTGTCCATCCTCTTGCTTTATTTTGAGGTTTGCTTTGCACAACAGTACAAATGGGGGCAGTTTCTCCCTTCTTGGATGTGATGCTTATTGAATTTGTTTCCATTAACAAGCTGTTGGAAACAAGTTAATGCCACATTAATTTACTCTTACATCTGATTTGTCCTGCCTATTCTAAGGGTTGCTTAGACAACAGATCATCCCCTAAATATCTCATAAAAGGTCTAAATTCCACTCCCTGCAAAAGCGGAATTATGATTAATTATTTATACCACTTTAAAACACTAACGACAAAAGACATAGAAAAGATGATGGTATGCAGGTGAAATTATTGGCAGAGCTAATCTCTGCAGAGATCCTTTACATGGTTACTTGGAGGGACTAAGTAATATATTACTATTCATCAGCTGTGTTTCCACTTTTCTTTTTCTTCACAGTTTTCTAGCTGTCAGTCCTGGAACCAAGAATCTCCAAGCACGTTTCATCCACTGGTTTTCCTGAAACTTTCAGTTACACCTTGAAGCTACTGGAATACATGTTCTGTTCAAGGTATTTGCCTACCCACTCCTCTTCAAGAGCCTTTGATCTATTGTGACCTGAAGGTTCATTGAGACTTTTCGTTTGTTACTTTTCATAACTCTGATTTCTTGAGGTTAATCGGGTATCTTATTTTGAGGTGTACTTGATTTTCTAGCCTCCCCATCACATATGCCTTTTGCAGGTGAGCCCTACTTTCAAGCAACTTCTGTAGTAGCCAGTGTCTCATGTCACCACTTGGCTGCCACCTACTCAGACATCTCTGTAGGAGATTTGTGGTGAAGCCACATGGGCTCTTGGGTCCTACAGGACATTGGCAGGTGTAGCAGAAAACTTCAGGCTCTCTAGTGACAATGGAGTTAGTGCCAGTGTAAAATCAAAGTGGAAATGTCCTAAAGCAGAAGTACTGAAAGAGAGATTAGTCACTGCCAGTTCAGGGGAGAAAATATGACGGCCTGTGAGAGCTGATCCTTTTAGTGTTGCCCAGGTACCCAGCAGTGCAGTGTGTGGTGAGAAATTACCTGTGAGTGAGACAGGCTATTGCTTACAGCCTTCAGGGCCAAGAAAATCCGCTCATATCCCAGTGTGTGGTGGCTATAGTTCCAGGCTCTGTCAGTGTCACAGGAGCAACCTGTCTGTAGTTTCCTTCTCCAGACAGTTTGCTGCTGCCAGGAAGCACTGTCATTTCCAAAGCACTCAAGCAACAAGCATGGCTAACAAACGCATAGGTTTGTGAGGGTTTGAGGTAGATGTCCCCATCCAGGTTTAATGACATCATTCTGCTCCACTTAAATGCTTCCATTTTCCTAATTTTTCCAGGAAAAAGGACAAACCCCGAATTACAATCCTCAAATCAAAGATTTCTCATTGCAGAGCAACACAAAATTTTTTAAGCAATACATTTTAATTTTAATTTTCTTGAGTATACACAAAACAAAACGATTGTAGTATATAGGACAATAGCTATCCTCAACTATTGTCTAGATAGATTTTCTTTTAGAGTAGTTGGTAGTTGAAAGCTGTCCTTATTGCACTGAGGGAGTAAAATCCACACTTGTTAGGCTCCTATTTCATCCTCTTTCCTATGGTCTCACCTTTTTGGCCCTGCTAACTTTCATGTCCATAATGAACTCCATTTAGCTTCCCTGCAGCAGGACCTTGTCTTTGTTAATCACTGACCCAGCGGCATGAAGCTGCATAGGAGAGCAGGTTATTTTTTTTTTCCTGGATTTTCTCTACTTCCTTCAGCAGTTGTAACTTCTAAGAAACTACAGAACAAACAAGTATAAAAGATCAGGAAGATGGCCTGAAAAAAATAATGTTTAAAAGATGTTTCATTGTACTCAGCTCTCCCGTAGCTGTCAGCTACAGACTGATGGCTGAAATCTTAGAAGTTGTTAACGAGATTAGGTCTTTGGCAACTGATTGCTTAATGCTGTCTTCTCATTGAGTGGTGTCATGTTTGGTTTTTTACTTTTTTTCTTTTTTTCAGTAACCATATATAAACTTGTCATGGAGATCAGCTGAGACCTCATGGCAGAAATCTGGTTTGAAACAACTGGAAATTACTTCACCTTGGCTCAAGCCACAGCACAACAGATATCTTCTCCTCCTTCTTCAGCCCTGCTGTGAGTCAAAGGCGTTTTCTGGGCTGCTACTTTCCTGTGCTGAACGACCTTGAGCCTCTTGCTGCTGCCCTGTCTTTGCTTGGCTCAGCATGTGCATCCCTTGCTCTTTTAAATATGCCTGCATGCTCACCTTTGCTGTCTTCCTTTTTCTCCACAGCTGAAGGTATTGGTCCTTTGTCAGGCTTTGAGACTCACACGTTTTAGTTCATAAATGCCTATAGCAGTTCTCCGTGCTTACGGCAGCGAGGATTTTTTCACCTTATTAAAAGCATCTTAGTATTGTCAAACGCATAGTACTCGCCTACTAGTATGTTTCCTTTCTGCCCATGCTTGCAGTGCAAGGGAAAATCAGGTGAAAAAGTGGAGTAGTAGAATTTTATACTTGTTTCGCTGGGACATAAATTTGCAGATCTGTGAAGCAGGGGAGAATCAGCGCACCGTGACTCACAGCACAGCACAGTGGGAAGAGCCCAGCTTGGGCTGTGTGTATCCTTACTAACAGGGAAAGCTGAAATGCTAATTGACGTTGCAATCTGCTTCAGGTCAGGTAAAGGTCATCAGACCCCTGCAAACGCTTAATCCTTCCCATGGAAGCTTTGTGGGATTCCCAAGGATCCTACAAAAATAACCTTTATGTTTATTTACATGGAGAATCTCTGCAGGAAGCAGAGTTAGCAGAGTGGTGGTGAGGAGGCTTGGGGATGGCAGTGGTGTCAGAGGGATGGTGAGGCTGGGCAGAGTCATCACCCTTTGCTCTTTTTTTCATGTTAAACAACATGTAAATACTCCTGTAAAACAAAGCTGCCACTCTTTGTTACCAATCGTTTCTCAGATCTTCAGCCTCCTTGTAAAAGGCTGCATCAGCTTTTCCCAGAGACAAGCACTAGGACAGATTCAAGCACAAGCTGAATGTAACGGGGTGTAAATGGGGTAGAGGCAATACTGAGCACTATGCAACTTCTAAACAGTGTGGTGAAGCCAGTCCATACCTTCAGCAAGGTACTCTAGCACATGCATCACCTAAAAGCATGTCTTGCTGAAATACAGGGGCTGTGTATACACATTCTGCACATGCTGAAGTGTTCTGCTGGGTCGAGGCCAGGATGTTCAGCACTGTGCAGGCTTAGCCCTTCCAGATGTCTCCAAAGATAAAATGGAAAGAAAGTGACAGTCAGTCCCAGTCACATGGAACACAACCGGGTTTTAAAAGGCTACTTTTGATAATTAGGTATTTTGTGTACTGTGGCAAGATGTGAATTACAAAACCCCTAATAATAATGTAGTTCAGTCAGGGTAGCCTTGAAATTAGACCCCTAGCAGAGAGGTTGCGCTGTATAATGATAGTACAGTACCATTTGTTTCAACACATTTAGCACTTCGGAATGGGATTTTTTTGTTAAACACCAGATGTTCTGGTGACCCGAGTGCTGACTCTAAGAGAATACACAATAGAATAGTGCGTCAAGGTCAATGGCACAAATTAATCTGTATTATCATGCTGTCATATTGTACTGTATGCCCCATATGAGCAAGATCTATGGCTGGTTCCTTCTTTACGTGCAACTGTATGGGGTGTTGCATACACAGAATTTGAGTTTCCCAAGCCTTCAAACCCCCCTGAAAGAAATCTGATTCTTGCTTTGATAGTTTAAATTATAAATGTGACATTCTTCCGGCGGGTGAGGGCTGTATGGGTATGTGACTGTAATCTCACAGAACCAGAGAGACATGCCGGAGCACAGTGAGGATTACGTCTCTTGATTGTAAATTCTGCCTTTAAGGACTTCAAAATAATAACCTAGGTAGCTTGGTTGTCTGCATTTTTCCTTTGACTTAAAAATATAATAAGGCACAAATGAATAATTGTTTACAAAATTTTAAATGATAGTTTATCTGCAGTAGATACTTGTCTCCATGAGTCCCCCATATTCCTTCTCCCTGCCCTGTGACTTCTAAGCTATTGCTGCAAGATGGCAGGATGTCAATGCCCCCCAAATTGAACCTGTGATTTGTTTTTCTTTGATTTATGGGCTTGTAGTCAATAAACTTTATAAAGGAAAGTATCAGACTGAGCAATCAATCAAAGATAAGCAGATTCTTGTCCTTTAAAAGCATTTCACCCCAGTAAGCAAGGGTCTCATTCATCTTTTACAACCACTCTTGCAGCTTTCAGCTGAGAAAGGACTTGCTGCTGACTACATTCCCTTCTGCTGAAAACTCCCCTGTTCTGAGCTGAGATTTTTAAGATTCATTGCAGCAGTACAATTTCCTTTCCATGTTTTTTGCTATCTCTAAAAGGGCAAATTGTTTGCATGTTGTTACTAAAGGTAAATCTCCTTGCTGTGTAGAAGAAAAAAGGCTTATGTTTTTAAGTGTGAGAGGCATAGACTGTTGTTTCACAGAAACAGTATTAATTTTCTTTGTTATTTTACAAAACAAAACATAAAAATAGGTTCCCATTTGTTTTTTATTAGTATCTGAATTTCGTTTTGAGTAAGGCAAATGTTATCCTGCATGTTTTGCTTCTCTGAAGCACAGATGGTGTGCATATGCAGATTGGTGATTTTTTAATCAAAACAGTGACACTTGGGAATATATGTAAGTATTGTAATAATGCATTAGTCAGGAGTGATGTTGTAACACACTGAGATCATACACATAAATCTAAGACACCATGTCTAGACACCCCAGGGAAGATGGCATGCCATGGGTTAGAGCAAGCATTAAGGAAGTGCAATATTTCAAATATGATGGGAAAATAATGCAATTTGCAGACTTTAATAAAACCATTGGGGAATTAATTTTACTAAGGATACACTCTCTCCAAAAAATATCTATGTTTCTACATTTTCTTCGTAGATAATCAGAAGTCGAGACACTGTACCTGCTATCTCAGGCATAAGCACGGTACGGTATCTATGAATTGTGCTGTATCTTTAATATGCTGAATATGAAAATAATCCCTTTATGGTGCTTTAGTAGTAGAAAACTGCATTATGCAAACAATGCACAGACAGCATAAACCTTGGAGATTCAGAATCTGAAGAGCTTTTAAATTAATCTCATAAGTGTTGATTTGGGCATGCTCAGGGAGTGCGCTCAGCTGTAAAACTTGACCGACCTAACCCTCCCAGTTTTAATTATTAGCTTTTTGATTATCAAATATTAAATGAAGAGGTGCAATTTATGACTTCTGCATGTATAATTTTCCTTTCTCTCTAAAGGTTTTCTAAATTTTATTTAAAGAATCCTTGCTGTCTTTGGCTGATTTTTGTTATTTCTTGTCTTGTATAGCTCTTGGTATATAATTTTAATCAGCCAACCGCCTTTTAAATTTTTGCTAGCTGATAACTGCTCACAAGCAAGTAACTTGCAGTACTATGCCAGGAATGTTGTGATAAAAATGTCAATTTAAACCTGGCCAAGGATGACAATCATAACTATTTCCAAGTGAGAAACTTGAACAGAATACATAACACAATAGCACTTTTTACTTTCTGCTAGTGTAATACATGCAGGAACTTCAGGGGTTCCCATAATGATAACACTCACAGTCAAAACCCCACTTAAAAATTGGCTGCATTGGTGACTCCATCAACCTCATCATCTCTTGTCATCTGAAAGGCTAATAGTAAAAAATCTTCAATACAACTGAACATTTTCAATTAAAATATCATCAACTGAAATGCTGGCTGTAATCAGTCCTGTAAATTCGGCAGCTATAGAAGTCAGTGAATGAGGGAACTCAGCTTTTGCCAGTACTGACCATGGGTTATATCCTGACCAGCTGAACTTTGTTTCAGAAAACTAGGTGCATACGTTACCACGGAGTAAACCCAAGCAATTCAGTATTTGCCATCCCCTCATGTGTCTTTTCTCTGGGCTATAAAGACACTCATCCCGAATCCTTTATTAGGACAATAATCCAGAGGTAAGATAGTTGAAATCAAAACCTGAAACATGATGGGTTGAGACATAAGCAATACTTTGAAGTTGTCAGGAGATTCTTGGAAAAGATGAATTCACAGAGTTGGGAGCAACATGGCATGGTTGCAGTGTTGTGAGGCTCCTCTGCACCCAGCCCACCTCCTTCTTCAGAAAATTGTAAACCACCCCTTGTATTTAGCTCTTCCCATTTTAAAGCTAGATTTAATCTTCTAGGACATTCAGGAAATGTGAATGGGCTTCAGGGCTTGTGCAGGGGTATAAATACATCTGCAAAATAATAATAATGAGCAGCTTTCATGAATCTCCATGGAGATTTCTTCCCTTTGAGTATCTTTCAAGGTCTTTGCCACAGTCAGGGCAGAATATCTCTGGTGTTAGACCAGTCTTCCTGTTGCCCTTTGCCTCTTTCCATCTAGCTAGTGCTACACAAATATTACTAGTGTATATTATATTTATTATATATTCATTTACACAGTCCTCACTTTTCTTTCTCTTTCCTTCATATTCTCTTACTCTGAAACTTGATCTTTGTTGAATTTCTGCTGTTTCCACCAGCACTTCATCTGTGTTAATTTTTGTCATCCTTCGTATTACCGTATTACATCCTTCATTCTTCATATTACAGTTACCCAAAGTCTACCCTCTTTAAACAGTATCACATAAAAATGCACTAATGTTTTAATTTCAAGATGGTGTTGCTAATATCAGTTCTTGTGAATGAAATGTATTGCAGTCAGGTTCAATAAATATAATCCTTACTGTTTGCTAGAACAGAGCCCAAATCCTTCTATTCTGTGAAGATGCTGCAGTTTACTTTTATCATTTTACCCCTATTAGATGGAGCTTTGCTCTACTTCTTGGCACATATGAAGAGGTTCCATTTTTCTTTATAACTCCTGACTGCATCCCACTATGGCTGATCTTCATCAGCATACTTACCCTGCTCCTCCTCCACATGGACATCTGCAGCAGAGAGAACGGGGTGAGGAAGGTGGGCTTACCTCCTCTCCTGGTGCATATCCACGTGTGGTTTGGATCAAAACGTGCTATAGATCTAATTCTCCAGCTGTGGGGGTGTAAGTGATGGCACTGTCGTTGGACTGGGCTCAGCAGAGGTCAGCCATGGTTGGGGATGGGGTGTGATGGGGACAGTGGCTCCTGGTGCCTCCCTGCTGTGAGTGCACAGCCTTCACTGGACAGCCCGAGATGGTCATTAAACCTGGCTGTGGAGAACAGCTTGTCATCCTGCAGGAATGTCAGATGCTAGACAGACCACTTTAACCTTGCTTAACCTTTTGCTGTGCTCCTCAGCTAATGAGATGGATGAGAGTTTTATTGGTGTTTCTTGCCCTAGATATTTTACATGACAGTTCCATGTATCTGAGCAGCCTAATGCCTTGTGTTTTGTAAATCAATATAGCGTTATCTATTTTTTTTTAAGCTAGAAATGTTTATTTTAGGCCTACTATCATATCCTATAAATAATATTGATTTTGTTTAGCCTGAAAAACTATTTATTTTTGAATTGGCTCACCTTGTTAGTCAAATACAGTTCTTGGGTAAGTCCGAGCATGATTCTCATTACTTTTATCCCTATGGTGTTTGCAAACCTGGTGTCAATAAATTGAGAATGGGATCTCCTGTGCATAAACCATATCTTAGTTTTCAATTTATGGAAGTTTTTCAGACTCTGAGTTTTAATGGGCAAACACAAGAAAGCAGTTATAGCAGATTGCACAGCCTCAAATAATGCAAATGTTATAGGACAGTGATGGGAATGTGCAACATTAAACCAGCCTTTCTTGGTGTTATGTGAATTGCACTGGCTCAGCTAAAAAGGAAAACTTAAACATTTGTTTTATATTTACATCTTCAACACACACTTTTCCTAGTTATTATTTTACTTCTGTCCTTCCATCCTTGCCATCCTTCCGTTGATTGAAGTACAAATACTCTCATTGCCATTTGTGATGTTCTGAAATGAAGATTTCAAGACAAGAGAACAAAATATTGTTATTCAGGGTTAGGGTCATTGGTCATTGCTCCATCTGTTGTCTGCTGTGTTTGACACAACCAGTATTGTACTGCATGTACAACTAGAAAGGACCGGTACAGTGATGTTTCTTGCAGGTGCTTCAGACACTTCTGAAGGCTTTTTTGAACACAGCTTCTGACATTTCCTTCCCTTGTGTTCAAGACTTCTGTACCAGTACTTTCTCAGTTTCTATTCTGAATTAAAATGAATTCCTGTCTATTTGCATGCTTGATGTAAGTAAACAAAATTTCCAAGACCGAGTCAAATAAGACAGTATATTAAAATGCATTTCTCATTGTCCAACTCTGTGATAAGATTCTTATACAAGCCTTTGGATTGCAGGGTAAATAGATACCCATTTGATCTGTTCATGTATAAGACACAAAATCTGATTCAATTTTCCTTTCATAGTAAATGTTTGACACTTTAGGTACCAAATAGATGATACAAAGGTTGACTCTGAAAGTACAGGCTGAATTCATATACAAATGCAGGCATGATAATGATTTTCAGGCTCATTTTTTATGTTAGCATTACACAAATGCAACCAAGTAAGTGATTACTACGTTTCTCTGTTGAACTTCTGAGACATTAGTTTGTGTGTTATTACTTGCAACTAGCTTTTCAATTTTACTATTATTTGCCTTTCTCACTTGGTAAGGACAAAATATCAGATTGATTATTTACATTTTATGTGGGGAAAAAATAGGAACTGCAAGAAGGTTGGTCTGTGAATTTTTATAGAAACATCAGAGAAGCTAAACAGCTTTAGCTTTTTAGTTCCAGAAATTAATGTATAATATTGTTTTCCAAAAACACAGCATCATCTCATGGCTTTAAAAATGACTGTGGGAAAAGCACATAAGTCTATTTTGTATTAAAATGAAGCAGAAAGTATTAATTCCTGCTTGCCAAGATGCCCATGTGAATTTGTGATAGGTGTCTAAATGCGGAGGTAAGTAATAAGCAGGTATTGACTTCTATTGAGATCAGTATCGAGATTTGTTGACCCAAAGAGGTTACAATTGACTGAAGAGTGGGGCAGTAAATCTTGTTATTGAACAAAAAGCTGAAGTCAATATATGTATTATTATAAACATTTTTCTTTTGGAAGACATTATAAGGGTGGAGTGGTTTAAGGCTTTAGATTTATACGGCCATGATAGCATACAGTTCTTTTATGTAGTCACAGGAGGAAAATGCCTGGAGGGAGGTTGTGGGGTTTTTTTGGTGGTTTTTTGTTTGTTTGTTTGATTGGTTTGTTTGTTTGTTGTTTGTTTTTGTTTTTTGAGTGTGTGCCTTTTAAAAAAAATTATTTATTTATTTTTAATACATCTTCACCAATCATGCCAAAGCTGTAAAGCCTGCATCAACTTTCACATCATAAACCCTTATTCTCATTGTTTTATAACTCAACTATAAAGGTTATTTTCAGATTGAAATTTGGCCTGCAAGCTCTTTGGCTAAGAATCATTTTTTCCCCAGAAGGGCGAAAGGAATAAAGATGATCTATTGAACTATTTATTGAATTTTAGAGGAGCACAGAAAATACGTGTTGTGATTTTTATATAATTCAAGATTTAGATTGTGTTCTTTATTGAATATTATTTTCTGCATAAAGCTAGGATTTACCTGATCATAAAGGTGGCGGCTGAAAATGTTCTTTCCGTGCTTTCAAACACTGGCTAATATTAATCCATGCCTTGTGTTGTAAACAAGTATGATTTTTATGATTTTTATATTTTAGTCTGTTCTATTATGCTCTGGTCAGTACATTATATTTTAGGTTATTGCTTGAAAAACTAAAGAGGAGACAGAGCATAGAATTAAAGAGAAATCCATCCATCCGAAGACATTAAACTTATTAATTAAAAATCACATACATCCTGTAGTGAGTGACTGACTGAAGAAATAGCTGTTGAATTGCAATTTTATAACATTTATATCTGTTAGTATCTTGACTGCCAGTAGAAATGATCCTTCAGTAACTCAAAAATCCTCTAACAAAAATAATTTGTTGCTTTCCATTGCAGAAACTGTCTGCCTCCTTCCTTAGTTCACAAGACCCTCTTATGTTTCTCTAGGATTCAGGAACTTGTACTAATTTAGGAGGCTCACTGAATCTCTTTAGCAGCACAGGCTACGATGAATGCATCAAACATCTTCTCTGCTCTTTGCACTGGCTTGCTGTGAATGTAAAAACAAACGCCAGGTTGGCACCCTTGTCCTGGAGCCATTTGGTGTCCTGGTGTCAGAGCCCAGGGGCTGCCCCAGGCTGGCAGTGGAGCCCTGGCAGTGCCCAGTGCCCATGCTGGGCACCACCCTGCTCTTTGGGGCAGGAGGGGAGCTTCCTCCTGCGCAGGGCAGAGAGGAACAACCACCCCAGCCAAACCCCGAGTCCCAGCTCTGCTCTGCTGCCTGGTGGGGTTCTCCCTGCTGCTGACACTCGATTCAGTTCCCTTCTGGGCTCCCACCTTGGTGGCATCCCTTACAGGGGCATTCTGTGCTGGGAATTACTGCACTGTGGCTGATGGCCAGGACCTTCCCCCTCCTTGGAGAAGTTCTGCTGTCTCTGTATAACTTCATGGAAATATCATGGAAATTATCTGCTCTTCTGTCAGACCTCAGTATGGTGAAAGAGACCTTGATAAGTGTCCCTCCCACAAGAGCAGAATTTCCAAATGACCTGCAGAAAAAACCAGACTTGTTTTGAATTGAATGCTATTTCTTCTCTCTGTTTATGCAGTTTCTGTTCTGGAAATGTGTAGGAGGGAAGGGTAATTGTCTCATCCTCAATTTTGCCCCATTTAAAATATGCATGCAGATAAGCTCTGTTTCTCTAACTAAAACTATGTGACCTGAGGCCTTAGCTTTCCACAAGGCAGACAATTTCTTTTGGTCCTTTGACTTTTGTCCTTTAAGTAGCAAAGAGTAAAAATACAGAAAAAACATTTTGTAATCCCTAAATATGTCACAGCTACATTTTCCTTTATAATGTGAAGTGACCATTGTGCTGACAGTGCATCAGGAGTGCATCTGGCTGGGGATGCTGGTAGTGGCACACAGTGCAGTGGCCTTCCTCCCAAGCATCAGTGAGAAGCTCAGCTTGCACTCTTACCCAATGTGGACAAGCAGACTGGGACATTTTTGCTTATTTCATCACAATTAAGTAAATTACTCTGAATTTAGCCAGAGAAGGTTGCTATGAAGAAGTTTGGCTTAGAGTACCTTGGGCTCCAATCACCATCGACCAAATCTATGGATTTTTGTGCTTTGTCTGAGGCTTTTCATTCACTACAAGATAATGTACTTCAACACTGTCTCTATAGTATATGAAAGAAATTTTTTTTCAAAAGCATGCATGTCCCTGGAAGCATGCTTTGAGAAACCACAGCATCTAGCTATACTTTGCCCACCTTATTGCAGTTTCTGTCTGTAGATGCTGATGCATTTAAATTAGTTGCCATTTCCAAGCTATTATAAAGGCTATGGATGAAAATCTTCTATAGCTACAAAGTGCCCACAGATTTATTCAAACCTACTGAAACTTCATTCATTTCCATTCCCAAGACAGCTTCCAGCCTTCCCCTATGGATATGCATGCTGTTTAATGGCACATGAATTAGCATGTCTGCTTGTTGGCACCAGTGTGGTAATGGTGGCAGTTGCTGATAAAGCTCATTAGATGGAAATAAAGGATCTCAAGTAAGTTAATGGTGAAAAACATCTGAATATAGTAGGAGTAGATCTGTGAGCATAAAATGAATGTGTGGCTTGTGGTTTCTTCTTGTGAGATTTTTTTAAATTCAGTTTTTATGTAATTTTATTTTAGAAAATTACCTGCTTTTTGGTGTATGAGCTGTCTAAAAAACTTTGCTGGTCTCTATTTAAAATGTGCTTATAGCAAGTGAATTGGAAGCTGGATTTGTGAAGTTGAAGGGCAGATCTATTTATGATGACATCCATTTCCTAAAGCTTGTGCTGGCCAACTCTGATGCTTCTGAATGAGATACACCTTTTTGAATATATACTATTTAAGCACAGTATTGTCATATAATACAAAAGTACATATTCAACCAATAAGCATTGGGTTGAATGTCCCATCTGAAAATGACAGCTTCTTTTCCAGTTTGAAAATATTGCTTCTGCTCTCATTTTCCCATAAGTACACCTTTGCCTTCTTTGGTTATACTGAACTACTTTTTGTTTACGGTATGAGGTAATATGGTATCAGAACAGGGCCATGCTTATCTAGAATGTGGTTTTTAGAAGAAACACACTAGGGTGATGTATATGGGGCTTATTAGTGTTCACAAAGACAGCCAGATGGTGATTGATTTGATCATAATTTGCTCCTTCTGATTTTTCACTCTTCAGAAATTAGTGTGTTTAAGCTAGAGATGTGCTGCTCTCACCACTGTTTGCCAGGGTGGGATTAATAGTAGAATAATGTTGAGCCAGACAAACTTAAGTGGTAAAGTTACTTACTTTTTTAAAAAGAGATGGAATTAGTGGGTTATGTGGGTGAAAATCTTTCCAGTATCACAAGCCTTGTAAGCCCAAAGAACGCTTTTATTATAGTCAGTGGGGGATGTTCAAACAATGAGAAGTTGAAGAGCAAAATGTGATTCTAGCTGATTCTTGATCTTGCTGGGGGAGGCAGTGCTTTGATTTCTTTCAGGAAAGCACAGTGCACACCTGTGGTATTATATAAAACATTACATAATTATGAGAATAACACCCTGAATTTTCTCCCTCTAGCTCTGGCCTAGTCCACCTTTAATGAAGCAGAAGGTGTGTGGTGACTTATGTTCAGATCTGTCTTTGTGCCTTAGCTTGCAAAGTGTGTGAATTTATACATGTTGCCCCTGGCATTTATTTTCTGGGGTTGCTTTTGCTTATTTCAGGGAGAAAGCCTAGTAATGTTCCCTTAAAATAAGTTTACTATTCAGGCCAGATTGTTGCCTTTTCTTTCCTGCCATGCTTGCAGCCTAATTGTATTTAATATCACCGTTCAGGGCTTTCCTCTCTCTGCTCCTTGTCACTCAGAGGTATTTAAAAGAGGATTTAAACCAGCTATTTTTTGTACTTAATCCTTGATCCCTTCTGCCCGCCCCCTGCCCAAGCTTGCTCGTTCGCTGGAAATAGCAACCTATGTCCACATTTTACTGCTCTAGTTTATAGTAATTTTGTCTTATGCCTTTGGAGTATAAATGATTGTTCAATTCAGACATTCCAAATGAAAGTGAAGTTGCCAGTGGAAACGGGTGACTCATTATACAATGAGTGAGTACAAATAAAAAGGTGCCTGAGTATAATAATCAGAAGATATTGACTTTTGTTGAGGTCAGGATCACAATTTATTAACCCAAGAGGTAAATATTGACTGAAACTTTAGGCAGCTTTTTTCCCCCCTCTTTTCCTTATAGCTGAGAGAAGACTGTAGAGGATTTACTAAATAACTCCATCTGCCTGCACAGTGAGATGGAGACTTTTGCATTTTGCCTGCAGTTTTATGCTCATCTTTTGTTCTGGCTCTCCCAAGGGCAAAACGATTTATAGCGTATTTTAGAGGAATATTTAAAATCATGCTAATTGCTGTTTCTTTGTCATTAATTCTGCTCTTGACAAGCCAGAATCCTTCTCCTGAAAGCAGGTTTTGCTTCTGAGCACTTCTGCAGATGATCCCAGCCCCAGACTGGCTGTCTGCAGTTTCTTTTCTATCCTGGCCTTTGCCCTGTCTGATGTCTCAGGGATCATTTTTTTTGTGTGTGTGTGTGTGTGTGTGTGTGTGTAAAAACACCAGGGTACTGAAGCAGCCATCAGACAGATGCCCTTGGGAATGGTGACTCCTTGTGCTGCTGACATTCTGTTCACTCTCTAGAAGGGGCTGTACAATCAAATTATTTGCCAGAGCAGAAGCAGCTCCCTTGTTTGGCTGAAATGAGCACCCTGAAAGCTCTATTCTGCTGTCTTGGAAAACCAGACTTTTCCAGGTTTCCTCCCTCTCTGGCTGCTCTGTGCCTTCTCGGGACTACACAGTTTGTCTTGAAGGATATGTTTGGGATTTTGTTTGGCAGTTGAGCCTTTTCCAAGCAGGGCACTTAGCTGTTTTTCATTCAGTCACATTTTTTGTTTGTGCTTACTTGTTGGGGTTTTTTTTACTAGTCACATGAGTGGCATTTTGCAGGGTCTGGTCCCTGCCGCAGGAGCCACATGGGTGCAGAGGTCCTGCAGGGCTGGCTGGGGACCAAGGGGTGTTGGCTGCCAGGTGCCACCTCACAGCTGCTGCCACCACACCTGGCCAATGTTTGGAGCCCTTGTCCTTGCTGTCTTCCAAGCTAAACGAGATGGTGTAGAGAGACTTAATGTGACTTTCTACTCTTACAGGCTAATTTCTAGATTTGCTTCTTTTCTGTCCTGCCTTTCCTCCCTCTCTTTCTCCTTCCTCAGTCTTTTATTTTTGTCAAATAATCTGCCTCTTTTTCGGTGTTCTCATTGCCCATTGTCTTGTGGTTTTGCTTCTGCATCCTCCTCAGAGTAAGATCTTTTTCTGTGTAGAGTCTGATTTACATGAATAATGCCTCAGGATAATCAGGCAGGATTGAATTTTCACACAATTTTAAATACTACAATAGCTCCAGTGAGCTTTTAGCAGGAGATGGCTGCTTAGTGAGCATTGGAAAAGTGTTCTGAACCTGTTGATAAAATTTATCTGTGAAAAAGGGACTGCAAAGTATTAGTATCAAATTGTTATATATGAGAGCAAAGTCTTAAACCAAACTTTGTAATCCGTGGATTTTGGTGGAAGTGTGGATATCTGCATTGCAAACATAAGCTTGCTGAAAATACCTCCCTACTTCTGCAGAGCCTTCAGAATGGATCCACAGATTCCTGAGCATTCACGGACCCCAGACTGGAAGCTACAGCATAAAATAGGTTAATGTTCTGGGAGGGTCTTCCCTGCTGAAGCTCAGCTTTGCTGAGCTGAGGAACCTGCCCCAAATGGTGACACAGGCTGATTTAAACAGTAGTGTTAGAGACTCTGGTGCTTCTGCTGCACCTTGGAGACTCCAGGTCTGTTCTGCACACTTCTGTGTGTCTGACTTGTGTCTGGTGTAATGCAGCCTGCATGACCCCATCCATGGACTCCCATTACCTCTACCAGTGAGGCCCATAAAACACTTTTGGGCTCAGACCAAAGTAAAAGGGCCAGAGGAAATGAGTTTAAAAGCCTGAGCACATCTCCCAGTGGACATAAGAGTCCACATCACAAAATTTATATACATAATTTAAAATAATTGGCAACTTTAGGAAGCAAAGGAAAGAGCAAAATGGAGCTACTTTAGCTGATTATTTATGATCACCTTTTGTGGAAAATCTTTTCTGTTTGGTAGTTCAAATCACTAATGCTGGACCTGAACTACTCTGGTTTCTCCTCTAAATGAGAATCACACATTCACTGTCTATTTAACAAGGGCATTTGCGGTATTTTTAAATTTAAATTATTTGTCTCCCTTTATTTCCTGATGCTTAGGTGAAGACTCTGTCCCCAGACTCTGCTACCTCTCTATTGCCCTCTAAGTACTTCATATGAAAGGTCATAGGCTCACAGTACTGACTCTTTGCAAAGTTCAACTGGCTCTCTTTTGTAGGCTAAAGCCATTCCCCATCTCTGTAGCAAGGGAGGTCCCCTGGCAGCAAAACAAATGTGGTTAGTTATGTGTGGCATGAACCTCAGCTGCAGTGGGAGCTGAGCTCCGGAAAACATGTAATGGTAATGTATCGAGGATTACAAGGCTAACCCATCAGCCTCTCTCAAGAAATTTAACTCTGGAATGTTTTATTTTGCCTAGGGAAAGTCTATTTGGGTCTATCACCTGGTTTCCAGGAAGGTCCAGCCCTCCCCCCTCCCCTGCTCCTTAGCAGGATGGATGGCATATAAAGAGGTCAAAGAGATACCAGTGTCGTGCCATAAATCAGTGGTTCAGCTTAGAGGAGAGCCCAAAAGGCTTCTGCTCATCTGGTGTAAACTGACTCATTCTGCTGCAGTCAACAGAGGATCTGACAGCAGCAGATTTGCCTCAAGAGCTTCAGAATTCCCACTTTAGGTTTATCTAACTGGTATTTCAGGCATTCTTTCTCTGTTGTCAATGGCAGAGATTTTATTAATATCTTAATAAATATATTTCGACTACTGCTTCATAGAATATCCAAACTTCCCTCCCTGCCCACAAATAAGATGTTACGTATATGTGATTACAAAAATACCAGTAGCCAATTTAGTTTAATTTAAATTTAGATTTTGCCCTAAACAAATACTGATGTGCCCTGTATATTTTTACTGCCAGATCATGATTTACTAACTCCGTTTTGGGGGTTAAAGAGAGTATGACCTTGCCCCATATTAATATTTAAAGATTACTGTGCACATGAAATCAGATGCTGACACAAGTCTCAAAGGACTAAGAGGTTTTTAATCTTTAGAAGAAGCAGTGCCACACTGAAATATGTATTACTACATTCAAAACAGAGCATGTAACAAATGTCCCACTAGCAGGCATCAGAGACTGCAAATTTCATTCAGTGTAATATGGTCCACAAATACCAACTTGTTTCCAGAAGGGAAATTGCAATGCCACTAAGGCTGATGCTTGACACCATAGCAAAGGCCAGCAGACACTGCAGTAAAAGAGTTTGCCATCCAGTTCTAAATGCAGGAGCCGTTTAGTGCCCTTTTCAAGGCAATACATAGATTTTACTCTTTCAAAAAGGTGAAAGTTTATGTACATTTCTTTTCAAATGCAATTTAGAACAGTTTAGGAACCATGTGATTCTTTGGTTTTTTTGTGTGTTACCATAAGCCTAACACATTAAAACCTCCTGATTTTATTTTAATGCAGTAAAAAAGAAAGCCAGAGCTGTTTTAATAGAAAACAGAAACAGCTGATATTTAAGATAAATGAATAATTTGATGCCTTTTTAAGAGCACAGTTATTTTCTTTAAAAAAATTCAAGCTTAGCCTATCAGCATTTTTAACACGTCTTTCCACTGCACCTAAGCTTCAAACAAAAATATCAACTAGCAAGCTTAGAAGAGTCTAATTAATTTCAGACTGCATTTTGGGTATACTCAGTTTGTATGAAAATGCTGTAGGTGAGGTCTCTGATTACAATAGTTCCTGTGTTTTGATAACATCATGTGGGTGTTACAGGACTTGAAGAATCGTGACTGAATGGCTCTATCCAGTCTCCTTTTCTGGTGAGTGACAGAGGTAGCAGCCTGCCACACCTGGTCTCTTGTCATAATTCTGACAGGTTATTGCAGACTGGTGCCTCTGGGAGCTTGCTATGGTGCTGCCAGGAAGCACTGGTCTGGTTTGGAGATAGTTCAACCAAAAGTTAGATAGGTGTAGAAGAATTTGGGTAGTAGAGGTTTCCAGCCCTGAGGATTTAGGAGCCTGCGAATGTGTGTGTTCATACCCAAATCATCAGCTGAGAGTCACCACAGCTTGCTGATGGGCGATGTCCACACCTCCACCCCTGGCAGTAGTGACTAAAAGGAAAAGGAACCAGACCTATTGTCTGGAAGTTAGGGAGGCAGTGCTGGAAAATTTGGTGCAAGGAGAGCAAGAGCATCCCTTCCTGGAGAGGCAGCTGTCCTTGCCACGGGGCGCTGAAGGCTGACCATCCTCTGCATGTTGGCTGTGCTGTTGATGCAGCATTGTTGTAACCTAACCCGCACCTGGACATTTCACAAGCAGGGTACGCTTTCTTTGTTCCTTTAGGACCATTAAGGCCTTTTAACCTTCCTTTTCCCTTAGCATGCCTGTCCCAGACCCATCCTCCTTCTGTTTGTGTCCTCCCTCAGCAAGGTCATGGGAGCAGATGCCAGAGAAATGTGCACCTTCTGAGTTGAGTGAGTGTGTAAAAGGGGACAGGAAAAACTGCATGAAGACTTCTGCTTTCAGTGCTTCCCAAACATGTGGTCTCACTTCAATACATTTGCCAGTCAGCTAATCTATTTCTCTCTAAATTTGGTTGTCTTGTCAGATTTTGTGGGGGCAATATTTATTGGAAGTTTTTTGGTCACTGTAAACACAATTTGATCTATTTTATCCAAAATGAGTGTTTTTCTCTGCAAGACTTACTTAGAACTTCATACTGCTAAGTCTCAAAAAAAGAATTTCAGTGAGTCACAAGTGCTGCAGGATGGCATGATGCCCTTCACAGAAATAACAACTACAGATGCATAGGAAAAAAATTAGAATTTGAGAATCTGAAGTTCTTTGCAAAATCTGCAACACTTTTATTATCAGCATTGCTGATAGTACAAATGAGGCTGAAGCAGCAGATAAGTGTTCTGGTCCAATGAATTCACCTACTGCTTATGATCCTTCCAGTCGTATTTTTAACTGTTCTGGCATTCCCCATTAAATCTCCCTAAACAGTCTTCTTGCTGGTTCAGTGCTCTCGACCAGGAAGCTTGTGAGTTTGTGAGGATTTGTACTTGATCATGAATGATTCATGAAATGAGCTTAGAAAACTAAGTTTAACATCTTATTCAATGCAGAGGAAAAAAAGAGCATCTTCTCCCATACTCGTAACAACTTGGCTAAAAAGGAAGAGTCTCAATGTCTCATTTTAAACACTGAAATGCAGAGCATCTGTTGCCTTTCCAGCTAAACCTCATCTCTACTAAGAAGCAAGAGGAAGCATTTTAATTTACTACTGTAGCTGGTTCTGTTTTTCATTCTGCTGATCCATTTGACCACATCCCAGCAGCAGGCACAGCCGGGCTATTGGGGCACAGCTGACAGCTGGGAACTGCCTATGTTGGTCACCATTTCTCACTCCCCTTTAACCATGTGTTAGATTTTTCTCTAAAAGCTATGTCTGAGATCAGTTGATCTTGCTTATATTTTGCAAGTGATTCTATATGCTCCTTAGGACAACAGAAAGCTTAAACCCCAGGGTGTTATATTCTAGTGCCTCTCTCTCCTTCTCCTCTCCCTTGGCCTCTCTGTGCATGGCAGACAGAAGGGTGTGTTTGGCACTCATAGCCTGCGAGCACACAGCACCATTTCCCTGCCGTGCCTATTCCACACAGACCATGTTTGAGTCTTGGTTTTCACACCAGTGAAGTGGGGATAATTGTGTTGCTTTGATGTGCTGATAAAAGTACCTTGTGAGAGCTAAATATTTCTTTGTGGAACATGCCATGGTATGTTTGGAAACTCTGTATAGCAAAGGGTAGGAAGACAGCAGAGACATGGATCTGATGCAAAAAAATCAAGACAAAACAGAGAAGGAGGTCCATGGTTATTCCCTTGCTGTCCTTTGTCTCCTATTCTAGATCAGCAAGAGGATAAGGAATTTTTTCCTCTTCCTTTGCTGAATGAAAAGACAACAACACAGCATACATCTAGGGACACCTGCTGAGAGAAT
This sequence comes from Geospiza fortis, assembly GCF_000277835.1. Lineage (NCBI taxonomy): Eukaryota > Metazoa > Chordata > Aves > Passeriformes > Thraupidae > Geospiza > Geospiza fortis. Next base: position 4,016,353 of record NW_005054336.1, read on the forward strand.
AAAACACAATAAACATGAGCATGCTATGGTGAGAGACATACTTTGCTTGTACAATAGACATTTTGATCCAGAGTTACAGAAAGTTTAAACCCGTAAATTAAAATAAATTCCAATGGTTTTGTTATCCAACCTGAGTTTTTTTTTTGTTGTGCTTTGTGGTTTTTTTAAGCTGGAAAAATTTTGATCTCATGGTTAATGGAATTACGAAAAAGAAGAAAGTACTTCTAAATAAGGTCTTCTAAGGTGTCCCCTGGGACTATGATTTGAAACTGGTCTTGCATTAATTGCAGTTTCTCTGGCTGTTTGTTAGGCCATTGCCATGCTGCGTTAAGGTCTCAATGCTTTTATCTAGCCCTCCCCTATTCCCTGTTTGTTCTTCAGCAAGGATGAGAGGAACCCTTACAGTATGCAAATACATAATGCTTTCTATGCTTCTTTCTTTAGAGACATAAAAGGATTTTTTTTAAAAAGGCAAGTTGAATACATGGCAATAAAGACATAAATCTTCAGAAGCAGGCAAGCTACACTCCCTCTGCACTTCACAAATGAAGCATGGTTTTTGCAAAGAAAGAGTTTGTTAGGAGAACCAGAGGAAGCAGGATTTCCATAATGATTTGCAAGAAAGAATTCTGTAACACATGGCACCGTATTTCCTTCAGAACTGCAATCCCCTTGGGACCAAATTCTTTACTACTTAATCACTGTAGTAATTAGAGATGACGTTGGCAAGTGTTCATTGAATGTTGTGTCATTTTACATCTTAAAACATTTTGGCGTTACTTTCCATTTCCTTTATTTGGTGTGTTCTGGTCCATCCCCTGGATGATTAGGCACAGCTGGCCTTTGCTTTGGGACCAGGTCAGTTTTGCAATTAAGAGCTGTGTTGGTCTGCACTGATTAAACCAGGGACTAAGTAGTTCTATTTATGGTTTATAAATTACTTTTCCACCAAACATTTTTTATAATGACTTGTACAAAAGAGACTTGATGTGAAACAAATCTGAGTGAAACAGGATTCCAGCCACAAAAAATGGCTCTGTCCTACAGCGAGCCTTTAAATGTGGAAAACTGGAATAACAAAGTATGAAGATGAGAATGCATGAAGCAGAGCTCTGTAGATGGAGAATAATGTTGCAGCACCAAACCTGTGTGCAGAATGTGGCTGTGATTATGAGGAGTGCCCTGGGGGTTGTGGGCAGCAAGGGGCAGCCATCAGCAGCATCTGCCTAATGCTGCTCCTTCCCTCTCTGCTGCTCTGTGTAGGCTGGCCAATGTGATGTCAGATGAGGAGAAAGGGAAAAGTGAAAGGGCTGTTCAACCCCTAAATCTGTCAGTTGAAACTTCTGTTGGTAAGGTTAGGGGAACTGTGCTTGAGGTGTTAATAATACCTCTGGAAATAGTGCAGCCTGACTTCTCTGCATTTCAGGTCTGTCCCTGTAGCTGTCACTTCAGAAAAGTAGGAAAGGTTCTTCTTACAAGATATCATAATAGATGAAGACCGCAGGTGTACCTTTCAGTTTTCTAAAATCCAAGTATCATTAACTTTGTTGAGTGGCATATCAAGGCAACAGTGCATGGTGGAAGGTCCCTGCACTGCTCTTGCAGGTTCAGATTGTCCTTTGACACTCTAGATCTTAATCTTCATTTTTCAAAATGTTCATGTGTCTGTTACTTTTTTAAAATAGGCTTTGATGAGGCACTGGAGCCTTTCAAAGGTTAGACATGGAGGGTGCAGCAATGGCCTGGCTGTGATGCACACTTCTCCCTGCCCCCATGTGTTTGAGCATCCTTTCAGCTGGGCAGGCATTGCAGTGCCCCTCATAATTGGGCTTGGTCTTGGATAAAGACTCTTTCCACTTTCAGTCTCATTTCTTACAGGCCGAAACAGAAAATTCATCAGATGTAAAGTTCAGCTTAAATGATAATTTGTGTGACTAATGATCTTCTAAAAGACAAAGTGGTAGATTATGATGTCTTTTGAAATGCTTTCAGAGGAGAAAAACACACAGTAAAAATTATATGACAAATATAAAAAAGGGAAAAGAAAACAAAGTTAGTAACATAAGCAAGCACTAGCAGCCATTATGCTTTTAAATTATCTCTCCACAGCCTACAAATCTTTGCTTTGATTCACACATACCATACATCTAGCAAAGAGAGAAATAATATTGTTTTATTGCCACTCAATTATAACTGATATACTACTGTATCATTTTAAAATGTGTGAAAGCTGAGAAGTACACACACACAAAAATTTAAAATGGCAGGCAAGGAACAGCATATTAAAAGTGACAGAACTTTCTGAGCTGGTTTTATATACATCCCTTTCTCCCCTTCTGTGTATGTTCCAGGCAGGCAGAAAGTACTAATGAAAATTGGTAATGTGTAATAGCTCAAAACCGATTAAAGAAAATTACCTCTCCTTTTAATTCTGCTTACAAGCCTTTTCTGCAATATTGATTATTTTCCAGAGGTAAGTGATAGTATCTATTCTTTCTGCAATTAATCCATATGTTCATTTTGCATGGTGGTTTTAGAAATCCTCTGAGGTCCAGAATTAGGATACTGGTAGCTAGAATAGAGCTAGTCCTGTGACAGTTTCTAAGAAAAAATCTGGCCAAAGGCTGATTGTGCTGCTGCTGTGACAAAGACATCTAGTAGTGTATTAGTTGTCTGACATTCTAGAGGACAGGTTCTGGAATAATTTGAAACTAGAATTCAGATTGCACCTGGCCAATAACTTCCTTTCTGTAACACTAGCACTGAAAATTCCAGAGCTGTGGCTATATGGCAAATGCATGACAAAACCACTGTTTATGATTTTGTTTGCTACTCTTAAATAATTCTGATGTTCCTTTTTTTCTTCCATTTCAGAGTCTGTCACTTAGGAATATCTTCCAAGAGATGATGCTAGTTTTGTACTGAAAGTTGTATCTCTCAATCTTTGTTACATTCATCACATTTGCTCAACTAACACCAAAAGGGAGTATGTTTTTAAGCGTTTTTACGTAGACAATTCAAGAACTACTTTCTTCCCTATTTTTCCTGTGCAAATGCTCCTAAATCACCATGAGGCAGGAGGTATTATGGGATGCACCTTAAGCAAAGTGCTGAACACATTCTAGTGGCTGCAAGGCCAGGTACCTTGATAGTGCAAATGGGAGTGTAAGAGCACTAGAGGTTCCCAAAGCTAGTGGCAATGGGACAGTATAGACAAGTTTCTGTGTCTTACTTTATCTGGCTTTCCATTCCTTTTAGTGCTTTTACATCCATTTAATGGATTAATAACAACAGGATGTGCCAATCCCTGTTGTTCAGTCTGTCCAATATGACCAACCTTTCTTTTGTTTAGCAGAAACCTGAAAAGAGTAAACATGAGTGCCTACAGCCTGGCTCTGTCCTACAGCCCCTGTTACTGGGCAAACCTTTTGCAACCTTGGGGGCAGGGGTTTTGTCCCAGGCTTGCTCCCTCATGATTCCCCCAGGAGCCAGGATCCAGATGAAACCTAGAGGCAAGCCCAGTCCTTGCCTCTAGGAAGAAGGGCAGACTCTACTTTCTCCAGTATTCTGCCATGCTCTGTTCTTGCCTTTTTTTTGCCCCCCTTTTTTTTGTTTTTTTTGTAATAAGAATCTCCTTGTAACACTTGAAGGCTGAGTTTAAAATCAGCCTGGAAAGACAAATGGCAGAAATACAGCTGACCTCACCAGGTTTTCTGCTTTTAAGCTCAGGATGCAGTTTGTTACTAGCTGTGGGAAAACAAAGCGAGCCAAGATGCATCCTTTTCTCATTGACATAAATGACCTATTTTCTCTTCTGAGGCTCAAGACACCCTGCTCCAGGCCTCCCCAAAAAGAATTCGTGTTCTGTAGCAAGGATAATTATAAACTAGCCTCTGCTTTTGGCCACTTTAAATCCACATGGTATTTCACACACTATTCTTTGTGCTGTCAGGCATACAGGAATTCTACCATGCTGCAAAACCCCCCCATGCACTGTACAAATGAGCTTCACTTTTTAAGTCATGTCAAGTAAATTGCCTTTGAGTGCATTATAAAAAACTGTTATACTTTCTCAGAGAAAAGTTTCCTATTCTCTGTTTTAAATTTCTATCTGTTTCTTCAGAAGATAGAAAATCTTTAAAATTTGAAATTATGTTTGTCTATAAAAGCAGTATATTCAGAAATGTTCTCTGTATTTTAAATGTATTTTACATGAAGTTATAAATTACACAGTGCCACAATTTCCAGATGTGTTTTATATAAATATGGATTAAGATAAATGTAGCAGGTTGAGCTAAAATTACCAATCCAAATTCCAATGCTTTTCATTATTCAGTTTCTGGGTAAGAGCTTAAGTGATGTTTCCTTTAAAGAGGTATACCCTGAAAGGAGGGATGCATATGCCTTCCAGCCAGGAGAGCAAGCACAGCACGGGTGAGAATCAGTAGCAGTTGTGCAGTGGGTTATGTCTGTGTGAGAGTTATTTATACCCCACCAGACTGTCACAAGGAGTGCCCCTCTGCTTGGGAGCCTTAGCAGCGAGGTCACGGGCTCCAGGCAGAAGGAGACTGAGTTTCCTTCTCAGGCTTTGATGGACTTCATCAGGCCTCTCTCTGTTACCATAGTTTCCATTTTGTTCTCTAGATAAGAAATGGAAATGTATAGTTCACAGAGGCCTTGATCAGTCGGTTGACATAGGGTCCCTGCCTGTGGTGAGGTTTAAGGGAATGAGAAGTAACTATGCAGAGTCCTGTTGTGTGCAGGTAAAAGTCTTTTTTTTCCTCCTTCCTTTTTTTTCTTGCCTTGTTTGCTTGCTTTTAGCCATATCTCTGTTCACAGAAACTTGGTGGGACATCTGATTCACCAGGTCGGTAAAAGGGTATCTTCACACAGTTTTACAAGAAGTATTGTCTAGTGATTGTGCATTCCAGAAACTCAGCTGTTGTGTGCCCTTTAGTGAGCTTGTTCAGCTCCACCCCTTTAGGCTATGGACATTTTATTGGGAGTCCTACTCACATCGCTCTTTTTGCACTACTGTTCCCTTCCTGTTCTTGGGCTTCCTGCACTTGCAGGTCCACTCTGAAATTTCAGAGCAGCCAGGGCAGTGTCTGTACTGAAGCACTAAGAAGTTATAAAAGCAGTGGCTGCAGTTAACCACCACTAATACTACCTCTCTCACAGAAACAATCATTGCCTTCAAATGTCCTCTCCCTCCTTAAAATCCTGGGGAAGAATCACTGTTCCTTCCAGAACAAGAAAGGCTACATGAAGGTTAGGGACAAGCCTCCACTGCCCATTACTCTCCCTATTTTACTGTCAGTGGAAATTTCAGATCACTTTATTCCCATGCCAGTATCATTCCCCCTACTTTCTTCATCTCTGGGCAGTGGCCAGGACTTTGGAGTCAATGCAAGTATTGTTGTGCAGAAGCAGTATTCTCTGTCACTGTTCCTTTTACCTTAATAAATAGATACTATCTGCAAGTGAAAGAAGGCAGTATGTGTTTTCTTTTAATTTATTTTGCAGGCACTGTTAAAAGGTAGAGAACTCATTATGTTCCAGCCAGACAGGAAGTTTTATTTACAATTTCTTACCTCAGTGCAGCTGTGGCAAATTATATCAGCCCTTCAATTCGTGCATTATCATTACTTCCTCACTTTCATACCCTTTCCAGAATTACACTACCACTGACCTGATGAACCCATTTTCTTTTAAAATCACTCCTATTTTATGTTTAGAGATTGCTTGGGAAAACTCAACAGCAGTAGCTAAAAGAGCAGGCAGGTTGGCTGTGTATAATCTAAAGGTCAGTCTATTTTCAGGTACTTCTTCAGGGCTACTGCTGAAGAAAGCATGGAGCCATCTGTGCCCATACAGGCGTCAGAAGTTTGTTCTTGCACACAGCACAAAAGGCAAAGCCAGGGAAAACAGCCACTGACTCCCCTGATGCCTCCTCTTTGATCCTGGAGGCTGCAGGGTTCCTGAGAAGATACTCATCCCAGGACACAGCAATTCACCTCCCACTTGCCCAGAAGCAGTGATTCCCTTTTTGTGCTGTTGCTTTGAAGGAAGGGATCTCACTCCCATGCACTGACAGCAGGACTCATAGATGGAGCTGAAGTGAGTGGGTGACAGTATGATAGGGATCAGTGGCTCTTTGAGGGTTATCTACCTCTTCTGCAGAGTTCAAAACTTTTGTAGTTTACCCATCTGTTCACCTATCCCTGCTAACTACATCATCATGGAACTATAATCCCAGCCTCAAGTTCTGTATTTGTGGGCTACATCTATAGAAATGAGCTCCAGCAACACAGGATCCCTTCCCTTTTCTTGTGGCTCCTTAGCCCACTTCTGCCTCTACCTAAAAAACATGCTTTAACACCATAGGTACCAAACCTCCAATTCTCCAGCTGAGCAAGGTAGCATAGCAGGACAAAAAGCTTTGTCTTCTCTTGCATTTGCAATAGCTTTCCCTTCCAGCCCAAGTCCCTCTTTGGCTCCCTGCATCTCCATCTCCATTGTACATTTTGTGCTCCTTTTACACAGTAACTAATATGCTAAAATATTAGAGAATATACTAGAGAAATGTACTCTTTTATTGAGCAAACTCTGAATTGCTGCTGCTCAGTTTGCTGTGACTTTGCTCTGAGTTATTTTTACCACTGAGAATTGCCAGGATTTATACCGTGTTTTGCACAGGAACTCAGCCGCCCTTTCACTGTTGTGTTTGTGGTTCCAAGGAAGCTGCCTGCTCTTCCCAGGTTTCTCTTTCTTTCTCACTCTTAGTATCCTGTTTAAATACAAGAAATGCAAATAAATTATTTAAATTCTATATTTTACAGGGAAAC
>NW_005054336.1:4023210-4087874 GCF_000277835.1 Geospiza fortis
GCTGAGACTTCACTTAGACCAACTGATATCTTCTCCCTGCCTGGAGAAAACCTTTGTTCTCAAGACTGAAGACAGGCACTTAAAAGTAAGCCTGTTTGGTCTGCCCCTATTAACCAGCAGTGCTGACAGAGAAAATCGCTTTTCCCCAGTGTTCAGCACTTGAGAACCACAGGATTGAGATTGTTTATTCAGACTGCTTGATTTTTTGGTATCATCCAGTGGGACAGCTGAGTCACTACTTGATTCTCATTTCTCTGCACATGAAGGTTTCAGTTCCCTTGGACTGCCTCGAATACCAAGCAATGATCCTGGTTTTGTCCTGACAGCCCCCCCCAGGTTTCCATTGGACTTCCTGGACTGGTGGTCAGAGAGACCACTCCCCTGGGCTCTGAACTCCTCCTCTGCTGGGATGATGGGGGAAGGCATCAGCACAGGCTGCCAGATGGCACTACTTGGGAGATTTTATGTTATTTTTTGTGCTGCCCTTCTCTCAACAGGGCAAGCTCTTGGGGCAGATGAGGATGTATTAAGTGACTGGAAGATGTGCTATTGTCTCCTAAAAGGTATCAGTTCAGTATTGCTGCAGATGAGAGGCAACTGTTTTATTTCTGTCCTTAGTCTGAAATAATTTTCATTGGGATTGCTGAAGGTCCTTCTTTGCTGAATGGGACCTCTGTGTAATGCTAAAAGGAATATTCTGTTTAATGTTCTCTTTCCCAGCCCTTTGTCTTTCCTTCACCCAAGATAACTGCCAGCATGTTCATGAGTTTTTCATTTGAAAGAAATTTTGCTCTAGCTGTGGGCAGAATATAGAAAAAAATCAATAGCTATTAAGATACGTGATACTGCAGGATATGGGATCCTACTGGTAGAAAAAGCAAGGACCATTTATTTATTCATTCACATACCCGAGTGCCTGCATTCACAGTCTGACCTCACTGCCCAGGTCCTGCTCTTCCCCCAGGTTTTCAGTGGGGTTTTTTGTTGCCAAATGCTGAGCATGAGGATGTTTTGCCCATTGCATTCTGCTGTGTTCTGTGCTAGTTTCCTGTGAAAGTGCCTTCAGGTATTTTCCCAGGGCTCATATTTATTTGTTCAAGAACAAGTTAAGAAAGAAGAGTGACTGGAGGTTTTAAAACCCATTTTCTTTTTATCTAGTGTTCTGTTAGAGCTTTCCTCCTAAGCAGCTTACAATAATATAAACAACCCGCAGAAAAAACTTCCTGTCAATCTACTGCTATAAATTCCTGCAAGTCCAGGGGCTTCAGGAGCTGTATATTGCGCCAAGAGCCCTTGGAGTCAGAGATAACTATCAGATAATTCACTCCTCTAAAAAATACTCCCCTATATTCAGAATGAGTGGAGAGCAGGAGGGGGGAAGAGAAGATGGGAGGGGATGTGGAGGGGCAGGAGTTGGGTACCTGGCATGTGGGACAAGCATGGAGACCAAGGATGCAGCAGCTGAATAAGTGTTTGCCTTCCCCAGTGCCCCTGGCTGTTGTTTTACCAGGCTTCTCGGCTGCACACCTTCTGGTTGGCATAAAATACACTTTTCTTTCTTCCAGCTTGTGTGGGTGCAGCACAGGACTCAGCCCCTGGGGCTGCTTTAGCACAGAGAGCAGCCATGGCTCTGTGCTGCTTCGGCTTTGGAGGGACTCAGGAATAACGAGCAAAATCTAATTAAGAAGAGTGAAATACAGTAGGGTAAGTCAGCTGCATTGGAGTGTGAAATGGAGCCATTATAAAACAAAACACTGTACAGCAGCAGCTCAGGAGCTCCACAGCATTACAGAGTGCTGACAGACTTCCCTGGCACCTGAGCGGGAATGCACCAGTGAGAGCTGGTGACGGGTCAGGCTACCACTGCCAGGGCAGCCAGCTCCTGCTCCATGGGCAGCAGGACAGGGGACATGCCAGGGCAGCCAGCTCCTGCTCCATGGGCAGCAGGACAGGACATGCCGGGGCAGCCAGCTCCTGCTCCATGGGCAGCAGGACAGGCGACATGCCAGGGCAGCCAGCTCCTGCTCCATGGGCAGCAGGACAGGGGACATGCCAGGACAGCACATGGCCTGGCCAGGCTGGCACAGGAAGGGTGGAAAGGGGGCCGTGAGAAGGGATGGAAAGGTGGCTGTGCAACCGAAAGAGGAGGGAAAGGAAAACAAGCTGGGCAGTGAGGGGTGAGCATCAAGGGCAGGTGTGGAGCAAGGCTGGGCCTGCCCCCCCAGAAAATGAAAAACTCTGCAGCTATTAGAGCACAGGTTTCCCATCCAAACCACTAGCAATGACTGTGAGAGCTGCTCTCCTCTGCTCTGCTCGCAGGGTGCCACACTGAGGGCAGCGTGGGCCACCACTCCGCTCTGGGAGGGATTCAGCAGCTCCATGTGTGTGCAAATTTGCTTTTTTGGTGACAATTTTTTGAAAAAAACTTCAAACAACACCCCCCCACAAACACACACACTTTTTGAGCTGGCAGTGTTCTGAGATCAATAAGTAAACCTTTAAAATATAGAAGTTGTATTTGTTCTTCATGATGCTAGAATTTATGAAATTAGAGGATTAGCTCTATTATTTGAATTGAATTTTTTAAAAGATGAAAAAAAATTGATCTTGCTGGAAAAACATCTTTTGAAACAGGAAGGAATGGTTTCAGTATCCTTAAAATATTTTTTATAGTAATTGCTTGCAGTTACTTCTCTCTAAAAGTTGGAGAAAGGGCATCTTGAATGCATAGCAGTAAGTTCAGCCCAAGTGAATCTGCTTTCAAGTATGTTATAAAGGATATCCACACTAATAGGATTACTACAAAGAGAACTTGTTGTCTTTGTATTTAAAATCCTAAGGTTAATTTGTCTTAGTTCCACCCCTCTAAAAATTTTTGTAACAAATTTCTATTGCCAGTCATTACTTAATGATGTTTCACTGTTAAATGCTTACAAGAAATATCTAACACCTGCTGGGAAAAATTATCTGTAAAGGTTATCTCAGTAAGGCATGGATGTAAAATGTCAAAGGACAACTTCATCTCTTTCTCCTCCTTCATCCTCCACCCTTTCAACAGGCAGGAAAACCAGGGGAACATTTGCAAAGCTGTGCTTCCCTCCAGCCTCTCTTCTCTCTCAAGAGAGCCTGGGGATATACTCATTTAAGCTATCAGGGTGTCCAAAGGTAGAAAACTGAGGGCAGAGGAAATTAATAATTTACTAAAGCTTTGCTGGAGAACAGCAGACCACACCACCTACCACTGTCACTGAAGGACAACTGAACAATGAGGGCAAGGGGCACCTCCTGGCAGTGTGGAGGGGAGCAGCAGCCAGGGACCCTGCTGCCACAGGGGCACAGGAGAACAGGCAGATTACCCCTGGCTTCAGATGACAACTTTTTGGCTGCAATCCCTTTTCTTATGGTTTCAGCATTCTGCTGTTCCCGTGGTCTGGAAAAAATGTGGCTAAACACTTCCCTTTGTGGCCCCCACAAACCCCACTGTATTTAAAGCACTGACTTCTGTCTCAGTGGTATGCAGTAGGGTTTCCAATCCTGCCCCCAAAACCAGAACACTGCAGACCAACTGAGATTCAGAATAAAATAGTGAATTTTATTTTTTTTTTCTTGCTACATTTAGATGTTTTGGGGGGTTTTGTATTTGATAACTGCTAGTATTTGTGAATGCACCTGTTGATGTAGATGGTGGACCTATGCAGGAGACCAAAGCTGCTCACAGAAAAATCTTTGCAGGATCACTTTTATGTTATACCCCACAGTTCTCCGAAGCAGCAAGGAAGAAAGTCTTTTTGCTTCTGAGATCAACATTCATTCTCCAGAATAATCTAGGTGTTTGTTCTTAATCATCTGTGTTGCTATCTGTGGCCTGTTTGTAGATGGAGAGCCAGCATCAGCAATTATGACCAAGCCTGGCTGCAGTCTTGGGCTTTGTGTGCTGGTTTGCCTGGGGTATAGAAAATCTTCTTCATTTTACTTCCATGAAGCCAGCAGTCCAAAGCTTGGCACATTCTGTACTTTGCAGTGCTCTTTTTGACCTGTGTCTCTCTTGCACCCTAGAGCAGGAACTCCTGACAGCTGAGTGTGCTCTTTGTTTTTCCTACTCAGTGGCTTTGTGCAATTGTAGAGTCCCTGATCATTCCGGCACCTCGTTGTGAGTGCTAGCAAGGGCTCACATCTGGCCATGCAGCTTTGCAGTGCAAACGGATTAAAACAGAAATGTTCTGGAAACCAGAGGATCTGAGAGTCTGATGAAGGTCTGGGATTTGTGGCTGCAGAGATTTTTCATTGGTAAATGCAGCCCATGGCGGGAGACACATTGGTCAAGGTCAGAACTTCAACATTTTTGTCTTCTCTGTTCCTGGTATTTCTCATATTGATTTTACCTTTTCTGTTATTTGAGTTTCACATATTTATTTACTTTGGCTCCTCTAGCCAATGAACAGAACGAGTGTCTGACCACATTCAATGGCCAAGTGTTACAGCCAGTGCTCTCTGCTCTTCCTCTTGAGTATGCTGTGCTGTGTATTGATGGAACTGGGTAAAATACCTCGTGTATCTCCTGGAATCAGCCCAAGGCAGTTTTGCCAATGCAGTGTCTCTCTGTCAGTGCCATCTTTCCTATCTTGATGTTTCTGTGACAAGATTTTTTTCTGCCTACGCAATATCTTGATAGTGATATTTATTGACTCTACCTGATAGAGGCATTTTGCACCTATACCAAAGAATTTTGGAGAAAGAAAGTCTTTACAACCTCTCAGAAAACCTGTCCAGGTAAAGTTTGATGTGTGACATGTGTATGCATGTTCCCATTCATTGTGGTTTTAGATAAGTGTGCTCCTGATGGGTAACAAAAGCATAGAAATACCTTGGGAATGTGAAGGGACTGTTTCTGTTCTTTAAGCTTTGATAACATGTTGACATCCTTAGTGAAACTACAGAAAGGTCAATATCCTTTGCTGTCTTTTCCAGTGACATGTTTTGGAATATTTTTCTTTTTGTTCACATGCCCTCTCTGTTCTCATGTGAATACAGTTGTAGCTCTCTCTTATGGACAGCTCTTCTCTGTTTTGTGCTGTGTCATAGAGATACAGATATCTGACAGCTGCAAAACATGCCTCAGAAAATTCACTGAATCCTGGTGGTGTGACAAGCAAAACCCTTGAAAATCCCCGCTGCATTTGTAACTGCATAACAGGAAACTCCTGATGTTGGGTTCATAAAGGATGGCTTTGCAGGACTCTGAGAAAATCCTCACTGTGGTTTTGGAGGTTTTAAAAAAATCTCTGCTATTATTTTTGTAACAAAGTTTGCATCTCTTTTCAAGTTTGTGACCTTGCCAACATAAATGCATACAAAACTTCATCACTGGGATGATATATATTTTGTATTTTTTTTCTTAAACAGTCGTTTTCCCTCACATCCTTGTCCCTTATCCCAGTCTCCCCTGCTTCTTTTTCTGCAATATGTGAAAGCATTGGCTCCAGCTGTTCTGTTGTTTGAAAATACCTCAACCCAGCTGGTGATTATAGAGAGAAATGTTGTTTGACGGGCACAAACAACTGGGGCTCCCTCCCAGAGCCCACGCTGCCCTCAGCGTGGCACCCCGAGAGCAGAGCAGGGCAGCTCTCACAGTTATTACCAGTGGTTTGGATGGGAAACCCATGCTCTAATTGCTGCAGAATTTTTCATTTTCTGGGGGGGAAGGCCCTGATGGCTGCTAGCAGGTTCCTGGTCCTGACCGTGCTGGGACAGGCCACGTGCCAGGCTCCTCTCTGGGTGAGCCGCAGGGCGCAGCTCTGGCACAGCGGCACCGATGCCTGCTGCCACCCCTCAGCTCTGAGACACGAGCTCTTCCCAGCCTCAGTAAGTCCCTTCACTCTTCCAGTGCATGTGTTTCCCTGGGCTGCCTACAAACCTGCCAAGAAAGGCAGATGATTATTCTGGACCCTCTTTTTCAGTGTGAGTGTTGGGAAGGGAAGTAGGGCGTAAGCACAGCCTTTCCTCTGCTGGGATCTCAGTCAGGGCTCTTACTGTGGGTTCTCACTTGGCACATTGTTCCCCTTTCTGGATTAATCCCAGAAGTATACAAAGGTTTCTAATATGGCTGCTTGTGTTATCAGATATCTTTGTAATTACAGGAGCATGAGCTGTGGGGTGCACATCTGTATCCCCCCAAATAACTCCCTGCGAAGAAAGTTTTGCATTGTATTCTTAAGTAATAAATCTTTTGCAGCCACCCGTATGTTGTTAATGTTCATCAGGGAAGGGATAATCAAGAGCAGAATCCACAGAAGGGTTGCATGTATGGTCACGGAAGCAGAAGGGTTATCTCTTAGAGCTGGAGCACCCTCTGTGTCCCATAAATGTCTCCTGAATCTGTGCATCGAGGCCATCCCTGAAAGCTGGGGGTATTAGCAGCAGTTCTTGTGCAAATGACCTCAAGTACAGATTCTCTGTTGCTCACCCACAGCTTTCAGGTGCTCATTCCCTTTTTTGCTCTTGATCTGCATGTATTTGGACCTACTGACTTGGAGGGGAAGGGCTTGTGTGTGGATGTGGCTTGCCAAGGAGCCAGCTTGTAGCACACTGTTACAATGCAAAAGCTCCTCTTCCTGAGTGTTTTCTGCAGGAGTAGCTGAGATAATCACGCCTTCAAAGCAAATGGAGGGGAAAAAAACCAACCCTCAAACCAAACCTCAAAATTTTAACGAGGGCTATTTCCAAGCTCTGTCAGCAACACTTAAGTGAGCTGGGACATCTCTGAGAGCAGAAGATGTAGGTGGAAAAATTAAAAAAAAAAAAACAAACCAAAAAAGGAAAAGTATATGCGCAGCAGGCCTGTGAAACAGCAGTGCTAGAAGACAATTTTTAAAGGTCAGAACTATTATAGGGCATTAATTAGCAGACTGATAATGCTCAAATTGCCTTAGCAAATTTAGACACTATGTAAGGCCACATGCTGCAAGGGCTGCAGCCACCTGAAAAGAATTTGGACACTTTAACAGAAAATATGTCCTGCCCAGAAGAGAGCTAGAAGAGCATAATGACAAAACAATATGACTTCCCTAAAGTAATTAGGAGGTGGTAGTGAGAGTAAATAAGCTTTTCCAGAACATAATGAACCAAATGAGAGCAAATAAACTGTGTGCCAGTGCAGGAAAGAGAAGGTAGCTAATCCTGGATTTTAACAGTGGTACTTGAGCTGCTAGCAAAAACAAATGTGTCATTGCAAAGCAGGGGAATTACAAAACAGATTGAATATATTTATTTACCAGTTCCTGATCCCAAACGTTCTCCAACCATAAAAAGTCTTTGATGCATTAGTGAGGTCTTCATTTGGCCCCTAGAGAGCTCAGGTAGGTTACATAGTTGTCTGGGATAGTACTTACCATGCATTTACATTCCTAAGAGAAATGAATAAAAAGGTAAATCTGAAACATATTTATTTTTTCTTGCTCTTAAATTCAAAGTAGATCATGGCTCGACATGTATTCCTTGCAATTCAGCAGTTATTTTACTACTTCTTTTTTGATAATATCATTTTGGCTGAAGAAATACTCAGATACTTATTTATCTGGTAATTTTGTGCATATTTTAACAAGATAGTAGCTGTTGGAGGGGAGTAATAATCAGCTTTTAAGTTTTCTTCCTTTTTATGGGTGGCTGAACTGCAGAATTATAACTGAATTTTGAAGATGGTTATATTTAGGGAATTGGCTTCATTCATTGTAGACAGAGTATTTCTGAAACATGGAGTAACATTTGGCTTCTATCTCTAGCCTTTCAGCTTGTAAAAGTGCACAATGCAGGGTAGGTGTGTGCGTGTATTTGTACTCAAATTATCTATGAATATAAAGGCTTTATAGGCTTTGTGTATCATACATACATATGGAAGACATGTATGTGTGTGAGATATATATGTGTGTGTGTGGGGGGGATATTCTTAGCAGTTTTTGCCATGAAATGGTCCTAACACTGCAACATTATCTTAAATTACCTGTTAGAGGTAGTTGTGAAAACTATATCTAATTAGTCTTCTCAAGTGCGTGAAGAAAATTCTAGTTAATGCTTTACTGTGACTTCTGTGATAGAGTATAAAAAGAGTTTGAAAGAGAACCAGGTCTAATATTTTTCCATTATGAATTTCCATTGAATTGGCTCAACAGCCCAAGATAAAGTCAGCTGAAAATTTCTTTATTTTTTTTCCTTCATTTTTGATGGGGACACGTAGATTGAGGTTAGAACTCTCCAAAGATTATCTGCTGAGTGCCAGCTTTTAATGAATCTCATTTGTTTTCTTGATTAAGTCTGCTATTACCCCTGTTTAGTCTTGTCACGAGCCCATTAGCCAGAATTTTCATATCATGGTTTAGAAGAAAAATTAGCTTAGAAGAGCAGCAGTCATCATCAGTCAATTTTCAGTGTATTTAATATAGTTTACAATTTATGAATTCAGGAACCTGCAGCCTCATACATATCTATTAAAGAAACCAACAACCCAAACAACTGTTCTTTGTGGTGAAATTCACAGGCCAATAAGGGCTGCAGTCAAATACCAAGTCCTGGTGATAACACTGTGTATCACTAGTGCACACACAGCCACGAGGGCTGTTTGGTGAACCTGCATCTGACAGGTCTATGATTTGTGTAACAGAGGCTTCTTTAGCAAGAATTAACTCTCAAAAGGTTTGGCCTCTTGTTTTCAAAAGATAGGTGTACAGGAGGCTTACTGAGCCTTGTGGTAACAAAGTATTCAAGAGCTTTGGGAGTGCTTAAAAGCCATGTGATGGGTACACAGAAAAGTGTACACAGGTGTAGCAGGGTTTCTGAAATTCTTGACTTTCTTGAAAATGTTATGAGAATAACCCTTTAGGAATTTAAATATCTTCATCCCTTTTCAGATTCTCTAAATGAATAGAGCAGCATAAGGTGAGGAGTACTTTTTAAATGACATTTTGTACATTTCAAGGGATGCCATTTCAGTCTCTCCTGGAAGTATGAAAACTTGGACAGTGGAATTTGCAGAACTGCCACAGAAGTATTTCAGTGGTGAAAAGGGCCAGAATGAACTGCAGCTGAATCAGGGGTTGTGCCCTGCCATTATTCCGTAATGGGAAACATGACTTGGCCATGTGCATGGAAGCCAACATTGCAAATATTTGGACATAATGCCATTACTTAATATTACCCATTCAGTGCCCTCTTCCGCTTTTCTTGTTTTCTTTGTGCCTCTCTAAATGACTAGGCTGGCCTGCTGGTATTTCCCTATTTCTTTCTGCTTTTACTGTTTTCTATCTCCTTTTCTGTATTTTCTGAAACTGAGTGGGATTTTGATGCTTAGAGCCCCCACATTGCTTTGTATTGGATGAACAGTGTGAGAAACATCCAGTAATCAAAGTGAAAACAACTCCAATCATATCACTGTTCCACAGAAGCTCCTGAAGATGCCTGGAAGAATTTGCTGCATTTCTGGCCCCAGAGGCTGTTATGGAGAATACCAGTTGGTAATCACAGTTTGTTTTTCTTTCTTTCTTTCTTTCTTTCTTTCTTTCTTTCTTTCTTTCTTTCTTTCTTTCTTTCTTTCTTTCTTTCTTTCTTTCTTCCTTTCTTCCTTTCTTCCTTTCTTCCTTTCTTCCTTTCTTCCTTTCTTTCTTCCTTCCTTCCTTCCTTCCTTCCTTCCTTCCTTCCTTCCTTCCTTCCTTCCTTCCTTCCTTCCTTCCTTCCTTCCTTCCTTCCTTCCTTCCTTTTCATTTTTTTTCTTTTTTTCTCTAAACCTATGGAAATTACTGAAGGAAAATCTTTTCCCCTATCCTTACTAGAGTTGGATCAAAACAGAAGGACCCATTTCAACACTAACCACGTCTAAATTACTTAATTTCTTGGCTGGATGGCAGAGAAATATCTTTACAGAACTGGTAAATGACCATGGCTACCTCTCCAAAAAATTATCTCCTAAGAATAATTCAGATGCTGTAAGAGAAATGTACTCTCACAAAAAGCAGCTTTTCCAAACCTCTGTAGTCTCCCTGCATAATATTCTCTCTAGCTACAAGCCTCTCTTCCTTTAGTAAATGTATTATAACCCTTTCAGTCTGTTCTGCCTTACGTACTCAACACCATGAATCTATAACAAGGTTATGGGTGAGTAACAGTTTAAATTACTTTCAAATACAGCTGAAAAGCCTATTATAGATGCAACCTTGAACTTTAATTGTATAAAGACAGCTACTTCCTTAGCATTCACACTAGTGGTAAGAGTTTCTTGCTTATAAGTCTGCCGGGACTTTCTGGCTGTGTTGGCAGCTATTTATTCTGCCTCTAGACTTTGAAAAAAGAAATGCATCTGTTTAAACACTGTAACATCCCAATATCTACTGAAATTTGTAATGATGAAGGTTGTAACATATTTGAGTTGGAGAAGTCAGTCTGGTTAATTATATGTTATTCTTCCTGCTATTTTACTAGGCTACACAAGAGGTTGCTGAAATCCAGCGTTTGTTTTC
Source organism: Geospiza fortis (assembly GCF_000277835.1). Lineage (NCBI taxonomy): Eukaryota > Metazoa > Chordata > Aves > Passeriformes > Thraupidae > Geospiza > Geospiza fortis. The sequence goes on from NW_005054336.1 coordinate 4,033,713, forward strand.
AGATATACATTCATGCTTTTTAAGGAGATGATTGTAAAGAGACAGAGAACCTTTGAAATGGTGTTGCTCAAAGATTTCCCAGCATTGGCACAAACTAAGCAAATAAGAGCAAGCTCAAAGGATCTGTGAAAGGTAAACAAAGAATCTCCTTAAGGCTGGCTTATAGTTGGTAATGGAAAAATCTGGAAGTACTTTTGTGGTCTCATAAGTGCTTTTGTGGTCTCATAGTTTTAAAGCTTTTTGGTACTTCTGATTGAAAAAATCACCACCAAAACAAAACAAGCAGGACCCAAACAAAACCCACCCAACCCCCCAAATCGGTGTGTTGGACTGGAACACCTATGGACTGGAAGCTCTCTTCACAGCAATGGCCATAGGCATGGACTTGATGGAGGGATTATTTCCAGAGCTGAAATTTTGTGTTTCATACCCAAGACTGGGTTCCATGGGTATGGAACTTCAATGGGGAGTTCCGTTAACCTTTACAATGAGGGTAGCTGCAGCAAACATCTTGATGAAGGTGGAAGTGAGGTTGCTGCTCATGCAGTGCAAACAGCTTACAAACACATCCCAGACACTGGTATCAGCCCAGGGTCTTCTCAGTCCTAGAGCAGCAGAGTAAAACACTAAGTGAAGTTTTATTTGTTTTGTTTTTACCAACAATGAGCCGTGCTATCTCATGTTTGTTAAACAGAGGTATAAAAATTTTGCCTTGAATATATTTGATCAAATAATTAATGTCTTCTTTAGAATAAAATACACTTATCAAACTAATTCACTTTCATTAAACCAAGAATAATGGGGTATGAGTATAGCTCCCAGACAGCTACAAGATGGAGAGCTCTGTAATCCTTCTGCTGCCTGCAGTATTCCTTGAGCCTCCAAGACACAAAGCAATGCTCTGAGCCACTGATCCCTCGGTGGGAGCACATTTGCTCTCCCTTAGTTGAAACTTTTAAAGGTATTTTTAGGCTTTAGAGTTTGATAGTAACTGTCCATTTTAGCCAAAATATTCTAATTCAGACTATTAGAACGCAAAGAGTAGCACTTGGAAAAAGAAAATTGGATTCAGAGTTGCACTGAAGTTTTGTGATCCCTAGGCAGAGATTTGAGGTCTCTGTATTTCCTCTTCATTCAGAAAATGAGATGCGAATTTTAAAAATGAGACACATTTTGGAAGATTATTTTCTAATTTTATAATTCAGCTAATGAAATGCAGCTAAGTGAATACAGCACATGATATTAATTACTTATCAACAGCATTGGTGCAGAGGTGTCAGCAGGAGCACTGGTGACAGCATTGGGGTATTATTGTAATGTTGCAAGGACCAATCCTGAGTAATATTGACTTATGCCAACTCCTACATCAGCTCAGCCCCTTCTTCTTACCCAAGGCCTTCCAGTCTGAAAAATAGATTAATTTCTAGGAAGAACATAATGAGACAGTCCTCATGGTATGGGTTTTTGACTGATTAAGCAGTCATATGTCAAGTCCCTTTATGGTGCCACGGAAGGAAGAAAAACTAGTAAAAAAAAAAAAAGATAATTGATATACTACATTGAATAATAAACAGTGTAATTTTCCTGCTATATTGTAAGCTAGTAGAAATGTCTAAAAATGCAAAGAAACATTTTACATCCTTAAATGTTTTTTTCTTTTGAGTAATGAACAATTATGCATCTTAGAGGGGGTTAATTTTGTGAGCAGAATATTAATAATTTATGAATGTGTTAAAGGTATTGATCATACAAGAGTAGAAGCATTATGCTTGAGCTCCTTCTGTAATGCATTAAAAAGGAAGTAAATTGCTTCAGTTTCATACTAAAATATGAAGCTAACAGACTGTAGTTTAAAACATATGTAAAGTTGTTTTCCTGTTTAAACTGCAGTCATCCGTCATTGGTGTGGCGGTAACACACAGGGATTTGCTGGGACTCAGCCGCAGACAATCAACCCAGAGGCTCTTTCTCCTTCCCCCAGTGCCCTGCCCATGCCCCCTCCTTGCTCTGGGCACCTTCAGGGGCTGGTCTCTGCAGCCACAGCAGCTGGGCTCCATTTCACCTGCTGGTGGCCTGTTTCTGGGCTTAGGACACAACCCTTGGAGGTCAACAGGAGTTATGTGAATTCTCCTGAAGAAATGGTGGGGAGATATCAACTGTGGAACCAGATCTATAGCTTGTCTGTTTTGGTTTTTACCTGCCCTGACCATTTTTTCATGGTTGAGCACAAATACCATAAACATTGTATTTATGCAAGGTGAGTACTTACAGCAAAATCCATAAGGCTTCAATGGATCCAGGAATCTTACCTGAATTTAACTGCACAGAGACTTAGGTGGCTTTGAATTGTTGCCCCATTTTATCATGGTTGCATGAATAAGGCTTTAATCCTCAGGATTGTAGGGTGTTTTTGACAGGAAGGAACATAGGCATTGAAACCAATGAGTGCAATCCCTCTCCTTCTATTCCTGTTCTAAGGTAGAAGAAAGAGTGATATAAACCAGAGGAAATAAATAATTGGTGAATAATTTTATTAATCAAATTCCTTCTAGACCACCAATCTCATTATTTGTTTATCAGCCAGGCTTCTACTAAATCTATTCACAATTAAAAAAAAAATTACCAAGTGAACAGTATTGACCCAATCCTTAATTAGGGCAGCTTAGATGTCTTGTATAATTAACTGGACTTTGTTCATAATTATTTCCTGATAGTTGGAATTGTTTTCCACAAGTAACAGAGCAATAGTAATGGTAACACCAAGAAATCTTTGATTTTTCAGAGTAGAATAACGGCTTGGCTTATTGTGCTTAAGTTGCATAAGACTTTTTTGTTCCCACTGATAGCTAAAAGTAATCACATCAATTTGTCTGGGCCACACAGGGAGGTTTTGCAAAATCAGTTCTTTCAGTGTAGAAATAAGTATGCATCCAAATATTTGAAATGTGTCTTTTCTAATGTGTGATTTATGATGGCCAGCCTGAGGCGACTCCTCAGACACACGTGAATCTTGGTCCTTAACCAGAGAGAGACAGATTAAAGCTGGTGCCCACTATGACTATGCTGGGTCCTGCTCAGTTGAAATTTATTAAATAAATAACTGAAATCAGCTATCACTGATACTACAGAGATTAAACAGCTGCAACTCAATGAAGATCTTCCTGGGCCTCCTAACCAGCAGGGCCCCTGCGTGCCCGTGTGTGTGGGGTGCAGGGATGAGGCTGTCCAGGGGCTGTGCCCACCCTGGTGCCACGCCACACACTGCCACCAGCACCGTGCACCCAGCCCCTGGCACAGCGCCCTGCGTGCAGGGACAGCACGGAGCACCTGCAGGCTGGTGCTTCTAGAGGTGGCTGGATTTAACACCACCTCACCAACGGAAGGGACTCCTTGTGAGAAGCTGGAAACAAGGTAAACAGTTTTTATTCACAGTTTATCACTACTCCTTTAATCCTGCCTTTTGAAGCTGGCTGGGGGCACTGTTAGGAAGCTGGAAGAATGCTGCAGGAGTGCCATACATAGTCACTCTCACATGGGAATACACACTGGGGGGAAGCTTCAGCAGGCTCCAATCTATGGGCCCCTTGGAAAGAGGTGTTTGCTAGACTACTGCCTCTGATTTCAACAGAATGAGTGTCTGCTCTAATATGAGAAAATAGTAGTCATGTTACGACTCAGGGTTGTTTGGAATTCATTATGAAGCTGCGTGAAAGAGCATGTGGGTTAAAGAGGTTCACTGCTAATTAATACCTTTAGTCCTAACGAAGTAGCTCCTTGCTCCTGGGGTTAGGCAGAGTGTGAGAAGAAAAAAAATCAGGCAGTTGTCTGCAGGCTCTTTCAGGACTGAAACAGCAGATGAGTACGTGTAAAGTTTAGGGAGACAAGCACCAGCAAAAGGTGTAACTCATCGCCACCAAACTTGCAGCAGCTCTAAGGCAGCAGGGCTGAATGTGTATGATCAAAATAAGATTTTGTCTCTAAAACTCCAAAGTTCAGAAGACCAACAAGGGTTTTCTTTGCGTAATTTTCTGTGAGATTTGCTTAACCTGAGCAGTCTTCCCACAAGAGGTCTTAGATAGTGCTATGTTGTGTTCAGGCTAGAAAACACAGAAAGAGTTATAACAATTATTCATCTGCCCCTGTCCTCTCTTCCTGGCAAAGATTCCTCTGATCTGCTCATCTATAAAGAGCCTGGTGAATTTGGGTCATTGCTTGCAGATCACCCTGTTGTCACCAGTGTAGCCAAAGTCCGTAAGCTGTTGAACACTTTCAGGATGTTGAGAGGATGTGAGCAGTGTGACTCCTGGAGGGTGGAAAGCATGGTGTGCTGTGTTGCCCTGACAGCCTTTCCTGTTTGCATCCTGTTCATGAATCCACTGACCCATTGCCTATGCATTTTATGTTACTAACTAATGTCTAATTATTTTTTTCACTGTTGAATTCCTTGCAGCTCTCTTTAAAGTTTAGTAGGTAAGAAGATTAAAACATAAATGCCATTAAATATGCTTTAAATATCAGACCTATTGAAATACTTCCAGGTTCTGTATCCTCTTAAAAAATAATCCCTATTCAAAACAGAGAAGAAATGTCATCTGCATTAGTGTCTTCTGAGTTAAAGATTGGATTATATGGGGAATTATGTAAAATAGCTTTGGAAATCTGATAATTAAAAAAACTTTGGACTATGTTATTTATGACATTTTAAACCTCTGTAACATTTGGGGATGTTTTCTGTGCTGTACATGTGCTGTTAAACTCACATGTAAAATTTTCTTGCATAACTTCGTGTGAAGTAATGGTCATAGAGTCTGAATTCAGATTCAGTCAAGCTGGATGTGCCGGGATTTGAAGACAATTACTGGATCTACAGGAAGTTAAAGCTGGGGTGTGGGCAGATCAGGATGTTGCTCTCAGCCACTTTGTGGGTTGTCCTTTGTCTCCATAGGGAATACAGGAAGAAAAGAACCAGAGCCTAATATTAGCTGAATTAAATAAGAATGTCCTCCCATATCATCCTCTATTGGAGCCCCACAACATCCCCAAAAAGTCCTCAAAATTTCAGTGTCCATTTATTAATGAGCACAGTTACTCCAGTGAGTCCCTCTGAAGAGGGCAAATAAAGTCCCATTACAGCCATTCCAGTTTGCACATTTAAGTGTTGTAGCACAAAAGGCAAATGGTCAGGACAGGGCTTCTTGGCTGCTCCAAGCCTTGCAGGTTGTGTCCAACACAGAATGCCAGAGCATCTACAGGATGTTCCACCAGAGCTGGGAAATGAAGGGGTCCTTACATCAGTGTGAAGTGCCAGGGAACAGAGCTCAATTTTGGGGATGGCAGACAGGATTTCTCTCCAAGGCTGGTAGATTCTCTGCTTTGTGGGGCAGAAAGAAAAACCCTTACACCAGCTTGGTTTCTTGCATCAATGAATACACAGCACAGGCTTTGGCAAAATGTCACAAGGCCTGGAGGAGAGTACTGAGATGGACCCTGGAGCCTGGGTGTGGCCTTGCCATCTCTCTCTTCCCAGGATACACCCATCGTGGGCCACACAAACCATGATGGCTCTGTCTCTGTGGTGCTGGCTGTGACTCCCTGTGCCTTGCCCTTCACAGCAGCTGAGCTGGGAGCCATGTCCGCTTACCTAGAAGTGCTTCTGATAAATATTGGCCAGAAAACTTAGCATAAATATGCAATGAATCTATGAGCCAGTGGGAAATGTTAAACCAAACATATTTAGGACAGAGGCTTTCAAAACAGGCCAGGAAAATTCTTTTTCCAGCAAGAGGTGATGTGCGCCTATTCTTTCTTCAGCTGGCTAAGCAACAGCGGGAGTGTTTCCTACTAAACAGCCTCATTAGCATAAGAATAACTACAGGGTAAATTTTCAAGCTCATTCCAAGTGAATTCAAAGGGAGGGGGGGAAATATTCTTTTAATATGCGCAACTCATGCAAACAATGATATGAAACTAATTCATTTCATCATATTATCACCATATCATATTAACTTAAAAGAAATAATAATGCAACATGGAAATGTTTGCATATTAGAGAGAACTCTCATTGTACCCTATTAGCACCATATCGTATTAGTATTAGTATTGCATTAGGCTATTATGCTACAGTGCTAAAATGATGAAATCCCACTGTGAAAACTGATATTGAATTCTTGTAATGTTTCGGAACCATTTTTAGCACTGAATATAAATAATTCATGGGAGCATATCTAATGAATTGATGAAAACCCCCCATCCCTTGACATTGTGAGAGTATTTATGAATGTAAAGTCATGAACAGGATTTTTTTTTAATGGAGATGGGCTGGGACTGAAATATCTGGCTTATCACTTGACCCAGTGCGCTTATGTCACACAGAGCATCAGGTTGAGTAGCCACATTTCTCAGTTAACATGGCAAAGGTGGTGTCTAAGAAGTGGCCTGTTCCAGGATCAGGGGCGCACAGCTCACCTTTCCAGATGGGCTGTCTCCAGGACATGCTGAGACCCGTGAGCAACCAGACCCTGTCCAGCACAGGGTCACTGCACTAATGCCACTCTGGTCCATCTGCATTGGCTTCTTGAGTTGTTAAGATCTGAGACTAATGGCTAAATGCTAATTAGAAAATACGTATTTGCCTCACAGGCTTTTATGGAATTATCCTTTCCCTTACCCAGCATTTGGTGCTATTGTGTGATTGCAAGGGTAGTTATTACCACAAGCAGTGCTGAACTTTGTTTTATGCAGATGTATTGCTGACAGACTGGATCCCATGACTCTTTAGGAAAGTAGAGGGCTGTCTGATGAACTAGTGAGCATTAACTCAGCCTTTAAGGGCCCCGTGAGGAACAGCTGAAGCAGACAGCATTGCCCGTCCCTGTGCCTGGGAAAAGAGGGAGCAGGTGAACTGTGTTCTGGGTTAGTCACTGATTTATGATGTAAATTACCATCACCTTGTTCCTTTCCTGCTGCTCTCCAGCATCTCTTGGCCTATGCAGCAGATCTCTCTCTCCTCTGGCTCCTGCATTTGTGTCTGATTCCATGCAGCACTGATGACCCTCAATCTAAACCATGCTGCTGCATGACCTATAGGAGAAATGGTAACAGAGGACCCCTTCACAAATCCATCAGTTTCTTTCTCACTGAGGTGTAAATTCAGAGTAGGAGATGCAGGGAAAGCAAAGCTGGATTACTGTTCCCACTGCTTGCCAAAAGCACATGAGAATACTGGAACGCTGTGTACCCTGCCTGCCAGGCTCAGAGAGAAGAGCCCATGTATGCCATGTCTTCAAAGTTTATTGTGCTCTTCAGGCTTGTCCTTTCCTCAGCAATCTGGGATGCATCTGCTGTGCTTGCAGTGGGAAACATCAATCAGGTGGGAGGAGTGACTCTGGTTTCAGTGCATGAGGCAGCAATGTGGGGGAAGTTTCCCTTAAGGTCATCTGGAGTCAGACACACACAATACTTTCACATAGTCTGGAGATTTCAAGGGAAAAATACAGCAGCAAGCTAGGGGATGTTTTTGGTTTTGCAGGATACAAGGTCAGAGCATTGTCACCTTGTTCAGAGCAGAGAAGGAGCTGATGGGAGTGAGATCCCAGGAACAGCATTATGCAGAGTGAGAGCAGGCGAAGAAATATGAACTGTATCCTGTAACCCTTGACAGATGTGTTATGCACATGGTGTTTGCTTCACAACTGGCTTGAGCAATGAATCCATTCAAGAGAAGTTTGATGGTAGGGTAGTGGGGGAGTGTTTGTTTTCTCTCTGTTCATTTTTTTCCTCACACACAGTTTTGGTTTTCTATCCTTTCCTCTAGAAAATACTGCTATAATCACTTCAGAGATGGAGAGTTCTGCTTAGCTCCCATTTCTGTATCCAAAACTGGAAAAATTACAAGTGCTTGAAGTTTATCCTGGCCAGGTAAGTGCCTAGTTTTCACTGGTGATATTAAATTACACATATGTTGCTAATGAAAATAATTTCAGTTCTTCCTGTAGTCAGTATATAAAGTGTATAAATAACATGTTTGAGAGCTGCTATTTCTTTTTTCTGTGCTGTGTTTTTTCTGCTAAGTTGAATACCAGAACTAACATTTATTTATAAGGTAGCTAGAAGAGAATTTTCTTCTGAGAGCTGCAGAGACACTTCAGTATTCACCTAATTCATACTAAAAGCAATGGATTGTTTTGTGGATCAACCACAGTAGCAACAGATGCCATCTCTATACCAGCAAATAAAAGCATGCACTTATTTCACCAGGATAGATAGATAGATAGATAGATAGATAGATAGATAGATAGGAAATGGACCCTAAGGTGACTAAACAGTCAGTATTTTTTTGCTGGGCTTCTGAAGCAGTATTTTAAATAGATTCCAGCAGCTTGTTGTGGCTTACTGAATTTATTTATATGGGTCAGTGTGGCCTAATTTTTCATGTGGAAGCTCTTCTCCAGTTATACCTGGAGGTATAATCATTTAAGGTGAATGTGACAATTCATTATTTTTTCCATAACAATAAATATCGGACATTTAGAAAATGCACCTTAACCTCCAAACATTTACTCCTACAAAACTCCATCAAATGTTGTGGTAAGCTGGAAACAACTGTTGCTAGTGAAGATCACCATATTTTGTTGGAAAAGTGAGTGAGATTGTGGCTGAGATGCTCCCTGTGCCCAGGAAGGAAAAATCTGTGCTTCTGCACGCACAGGAGGCGGGTGCTGGTCTTGGGGCACAAGCAATCCCCAGGGATGGGGTCCAGGGGGGTTTGCAGTCACTGCCTGCCCTGGGGCTTGGTCTGAGCACTGTGGAGGGTACATACCTGGCTGATTTCCCACCTGCCCTTGCTGCTGGCACCTGCCAGGCTGCAGAAGGGGGAGCTCCCATTCTGGGGAGATGCAATTTCCTCTGCCCATGAGGTAAACTGCATCCTGTGAGCTGTTTGGCATTTAACAGGTATGGCATATCCCAACTTTAGGAAATGCCTTTTCCATTGTTAACTAAAAATTGCCATATGCTTTATTAAAATTCTGGCTGTTGCAATGAAATATCTAATAGAAAATATTCTTGCAGATTGGACTGTGTCAGTGCTAGCATTATTTTTGACTTTCATGAACAGTTCTTTCAGTAGCATATTAGATCTCCCACAGAGATGGGTATTCAAACTGTTTGAAGCCTACTGTTTTCTGGGCACAAGTGTTCATATCTACTTGCTGCTCTAGAACCCTATTTTAATCATGAGTTAGAAGCTTAGATTTTGTTTCTGCTGCCTGTGAATGAATAAGACTGGTGAGATTCTGCTTTTACACTTGCTTGCATTTGGCTGCTGTGGGGATAGGAATGGTTGCTGTATAAGTTAGCAGCTTTCAAATGCATTTTGCTAGTTCAGTATTCCACAGCTCTGTGCTTCCTATCATCCTCCATAACTGAGGGCTGCAGGCTCCTCCTTTGCTGCTGCAAGCTTTGGTCCCACTGCAGGTGAGGGGGACACATCTGCATGGCACATTGCAGTAGGGCATCAGGAATAGCCCGGTGGGGCTGTGAAAGAGCCATCAGATACACAGATTTCCCTTCTGTATGGGTAGCCTGAATCTCTGTACATTTCCCTGGGATGCAGACACACTCCAGTGATAACTGAGTTGTATTGCTCTAGGAAAAACTCTTCTTGTGTGTGCTGCACTCCTTCATCTTGCCAGGGATCACTGAGAGGCCAGGGCAAGGGCCAATGTCCCAGACTGTTCCCCTGAATATCTGCCCAACCTTTTTTCTTCTGTACCTCTGATACATCTCCTTCTGTACCAAGCATCTCCTATAGTCTTTGTTTCCCTACTCATTCATGCTTCTGATGCCAAAAATCTAAAGCCAGACCCCCAGTAGTATTGACCTCCTTGTGCCTGTGTCTGTTTCTAAATAGCAGGGGGGAGAATTTCTATCAGAATCAGAAAGTACATGGGTTGAAGATGTCCGTAGCTGTGTGTGAGCTGGATTGAAAAGAGCTCAGCTCCTTAAAAACTCTGTTGGGTTTATCGTGGTGAATACAGCAAACTTGTCTTGTTTTCCAGAGCATCTCTCAAACAAGTGTGTGCTCAGCCACCAAGGCAGGCCTCAACCTGAGCTTTTAGGCTGGGACTGTGAGCTGAGGTCCCCAGGAGCTGGAGAAGCCTGGATCCAGTGTGATAGTAGTGCCTCTATGCAAGGTGCAGCAGGAGGGAGGTGGTGTTGTGATGAGGCGGGAGACAGCCTCTCTTCCCAGCACCCAGCAGGATGGTGAGGGTGAGCCCTGCCACCCCAGGCAGCCAAATGTGACAGTACTGTCACTGCTCCAAGGGGTCTGCAGAAGCTGCCTTTGGTTTTTGGAAAACAAATGCCACAATCGTAGGAGGCTTCAGGAATCTGAGCAGTTCTTCAGAGTATTTGGTTCAGATAAGTAGAAGTCATCAGCATCATCTATTTTTTGTGGTAGGTATTATGAGTGCTCATCTGATGAAAAGCTAAATGAGCTATGCCATGTCTCTGCTGCAAAGATTTCTTTACATGGAGGAAGTTCTGGGTGCTCATTTACTGCACACAAAAATTTCTCAGATCAGTGACTCTCTCCAGCAGCTCTGTTATTTGAAAGGAGCACCAAGATTGGTGCAGTGATAGAGAGAACCATAACTTGTGAATAGTCATGGATGTGACAGTGAGGGGACAAAATCATGGATATGAAATGGGTCTTAGGCAGATGTTGAGATGGTTCTGAAAACAGTCAATGAGCTGGAAGGTTAGACTCGTAGAGGGGTGGGAAGATTTTGCTGGTGCCCAGTTCAGGAAGGGACTAAAGGCAGGAGGGAGCTGCATGCACAGATGAGTGTGTGTGTGGGTGGAATTGGTGATACTGCTGGGCCCACATTCAGTCATGCCTGGACAGAATTCTTGGCACTATGGAAGGGCACCCATATGTGTAAAGAAAGCAATGGCTTGGGAAAGCAGACCCAAAATTGTCATTGGAAGCTAAGCCCGAGTCGTGGCCTGGCCCTGCTTTAGATGAACTCCTACACTGAGCTGGGATCAGGTTTAACCCCAGCTTCTGAGGCAGGATTCCCCAGGATCATGCCCTGGCAGGATCCTGGCAGGCAGAACATGCTCTACACCTTCTGCAGCACAAGACTCTGCCAAGGAGCAGCAAAGGCAGTGGTGGCATGCCTTTGGATTTCATGTGGATTCCATGCCACTTTAACAGGCTTCTGCACAGAGAACACACCTTGCACTTGGCAGAATAGTAGTGGTATTGCTCAAAGTCCAATTACAATCAAATCTTGCTAATATGTGCCCATAACTGGAGATTCAGTGAAAATAACAAAACTTTTGCAAGTTATGGAGTAAGTGGCACACACATTTAAGAAGTGTGGCTAATGCATTACGGAATTCATTATCACCTTACAAACTTCTTCACACTCTGGAACAGGATGAATGCTCTTAATTCATTTATTTTGACAAGGTTTGTTTCTTAAACATCTTTTGTTATAGCTGACAAGTTTGTACTGTTAAAAAAAAGAAGCAATGAATCATAATTAAGGAGACATTATAATAGCCCCTTCTTAGCAAGCCTGTGCCATTTTTTTGGCTACAGCTTGTGGCAGGCGTGGATAGAAGTGATTGTGTGGCACTGCACTCTGCTCACAAAAGCTGCTGATGCAGCCATTGCCTGGGAAGTCCTTTTAGCAAAACAACAATTGCAGTGACTCCATTTGTCCTTCTGTTGAGGAACTGCTGCTTTTTACAAAATTGATAAAGTAAACAAACAAAATAGTTCTCATTTGGCATAATATCTTAGGGGAAAAAAAATTAAGAAGGAATCTTTTCTGTCATGAGGAGGGTATCTCTGCCACTCTGACAATGTGCCCAAGGAAAGAGTTTGACTGAATGTTTGTTGCTATTAAAATCTTACTGTTTTGTTGCCTGCTAACATAGTATCTCATTGAATAAGAAATACAGTTTGGAGGAAAACAGATCAGATTTGCAGGTCAGAGGCTCTGCAAAAAATGGGATTTGAACCTAAGCAAAGCAACCTTGAGGCAAGGCTGCCCTTCCTTGAATGCCAGATGTGCAGTGAGGGTAATTACCATGGCCCATGCCAGCGCTGGGTTGGGATGGGAGCGAGGCAAAGGTCAGCTCCTGGCAGGAATCTCCCTCGCATTCCTGGGCTGCCCCGGGCTGCAGAATGCTGTTTGTCTTTCCTGCCAGCAGCACAGTGGTCACAGGTACCTGTGTCTGCCTGTAAATCCATAACCAACCACCACAGGTTAAACAGACCGAGGGAATAACTGCAGTCTTTTGGAGGAAACGTGATTGTCAATTTAGCAAGACCCCTGAATTATGAATTCAGCAATGATTGCTATTACAGAAATGGCATTAAATGAGTATCATTTTGTCAATTAACCTTTTACAATTCATAGTTTATTATAGCCTAGAACAATCCACTTTTAAATACTTTTTTTTTTAACATGACTCTTGCTGCTTTAAACACTTACTACCTGCTCTTTAGCCTTTGAACATCGACTGTTATACTTGCTTAGCATAATGTATAACCCTAGGTCACAAAGCTAAAGAAAACCTGTTTAATTTATGGAGGATTTCACTGTAGCTGAATATTTTGAAAAATTTCCGAACTTTCTGATGGCATTCAAGCTGGCCAAGGATACAAATGTATCTGTGTTCCTAGGTCCAACCACTTTACCCTACTATAATTTAAGCTTTTAATTTCACAACCTACAGTGCCCTGGCTACTTAGCAAAAGAAAAAAACATTCTTTGTGAAGACTCTGTAATAGAGAATTTTTCTGCTACAGCAGATAAATTGACAATGACCAAGTAATTATCATAAAAATTATTATTTTCTAAAAATACTCTACTTTAAAAATAAAATCACTATTATAGGAAAGGGAACAGACAGTAGTTTTGATGAAAAACACTTGAAAAATGGTGATACAGTTTCTTTGCTATATAAATACTTTTTATTTTCTAGAAATACTGTTGCTGTAGCTGTAATGGTAAAATGATAGGAGAGAGGAAAGGTTTGCAGAGAGAAGTAGTATTTTTTATTAGAACAGTTGATATAGATGAAAAAATAGCAATGCTTTCAGAGGGCTTGGCTTTTCCTTTTTTTCCCCCAACTATTTCAGCTGGTCTAATAAAATATACTCTCTCTACCTGTAAACCTTACTATTTTTGTATGTAGCTGTTTCTGTGTATGTGATTTGTCCACTAAGAGGACAAATAATTCTACAAGTCTTGAAACTGGTATATTCAGTAAAAGTTGATTATCAGATACTAAAAAAATTAAAATGCTTCCTTCAAATGCTGGGAACTTGGGATTAGCTTTGCCTGTGAAAGAGGATAATTGTAACCGATGATGGAACTACACACAAATAATAAAATGTGGTCAACTCTTCCTTTCAGCAGCTTTGAAGCAGCAGTAATCTAACAAAGCACCTTGCTCTTGCTGTGCTGACAATGAGTCCAGTGTACAAAAAAAGAAATTAAACAAAAAAAGACATTTTAATTTCAAGGTTCACTGGAAAAAACATGAAAAAAAAATCAATGTTTGCCAAAGAGAAAGACAAACTCTGAAGGGAAATGAAAAAATGTATTTACAAGATTCAAAGAGAATTCTATAAATAATGGGACAATAAAAAAAAGGAAATAAAATATTTGTCCCTCTTAACTCTAAATATGCAGGTAATATTCCTAATAAATCTTGCACATGAGATGGCCTTAAGGACTCATCCAATTATATTGTTATCAAGAAATTATTAGGAAAAGCAAAATAACCCTCAAATCAAAGGAATGTTTGGAGCAGTTACATCTCCAGTGCATGCCTGCATCACCCCAGGGCTTGAAGGAGGCTGTGAAAGTCCTGCAGGTTGCCTGCAGCACAGGCAGGGCTGCTGGAGCAGCTCTGGATGTGGTGGTTGTGCTTGGGGTGTCGAGAGAGGATCAAGCCCTTCTGCCTGGAGCTCCCAGTGCTCGGGCTGTGCCCTTGCCCTTGGCCATGTGCCCTGGGCATGGTGCCCATGAACGCCAGCCCTTGTGCCCATGAGCACCCAGCTCTGCTGCCCGTGCTAACCCAGCCCTGGTGCCCGTGCCAACCCAGCCCTGGTGCCCATGCACACCCAGCCCTGGTGCCTGTGCACACCCAGCCCTGGTGCCCGTGCACACCCAGCCCTGGTGCCCGTGCACACCCAGCCCTGGTGCCCCTGCACACCCAGCCCTGGTGCCCGTGCACACACAGCCATGGTGCCCGTGCACACCCAGCCCTGGTGCCCGTGCACACCCAGCCCTGGTGCCCGTGCACACCCAGCCCTGGTGCCCGTGCACACCCAGCCCTGGTGCCCGTGCACACCCAGCCCTGGTGCCCGTGCACACCCAGCCCTGGTGCCCGTGCACACCCAGCCCTGGTGCCCGTGCACACCCAGCCCTGGTGCCCGTGCACACCCAGCCCTGCTGCCCGTGCACACCCAGCCCTGGTGCCCGAGAAAGACAAACTCTGAAGGGAAATGAAAAAATGTATTTACAAGATTCAAAGAGAATTCTATAAATAATGGGACAATAAAAAAAAGGAAATAAAATATTTGTCCCTCTTAACTCTAAATATGCAGGTAATATTCCTAATAAATCTTGCACATGAGATGGCCTTAAGGACTCATCCAATTATATTGTTATCAAGAAATTATTAGGAAAAGCAAAATAACCCTCAAATCAAAGGAATGTTTGGAGCAGTTACATCTCCAGTGCATGCCTGCATCACCCCAGGGCTTGAAGGAGGCTGTGAAAGTCCTGCAGGTTGCCTGCAGCACAGGCAGGGCTGCTGGAGCAGCTCTGGATGTGGTGGTTGTGCTTGGGGTGTCGAGAGAGGATCAAGCCCTTCTGCCTGGAGCTCCCAGTGCTCGGGCTGTGCCCTTGCCCTTGGCCATGTGCCCTGGGCATGGTGCCCATGAACGCCAGCCCTTGTGCCCATGAGCACCCAGCTCTGCTGCCCGTGCTAACCCAGCCCTGGTGCCCGTGCCAACCCAGCCCTGGTGCCCATGCACACCCAGCCCTGGTGCCTGTGCACATCCAGCCCTGGTGCCCCTGCACACTCAGCCCTGGTGCCTGTGCACACCCAGCCCTGGTGCCCCTGCACACCCAGCCATGGTGCCTGTGCACACACAGCCATGGTGCCCTGGTGCCCAAGACTGCTTTCTTCTGAGATTAAATTGATTTTCAATGAGCATTAGTGCCAAAGATCAGGCCTAGTCTCTCTGACAGGTCTCTAATGCCTTTCTCCCTATTAGTTTTCTGATATTCAGCTTTGGGGTTTTCAGTAAGAATGTTCAGGTCTTATATATACTTTGTCTGATATATAAAACATTTTATAAACTTTATCCATTTAATTCTCCTACAGTGTGCAGTGTGCTGAAGTGGCATTATCTTCACTTCACTGATAAGAAGATTTACATCCACACAAAGCCAGGCTGGCAGGTCTGGGGTAAGTACTGGATCCAGAACTCCAGATGTGGTGATTACCAGCTGCCTGCCTATGGTGGTGGCTCAAGTGGATCTGTCTCACCCCAGAGTGACCCTGAATGTCAGGCTTGGACTCCCTCATTAAAGGCACCTTTTTGTTTCAGCTTTGGCTAAACCTCACTGAATGTGGGGGGTTGTATTGGCCCTAGCTAAAGGCTGCCCTTCACTTCAGGTAACAGAGCAGGTAAGCTTCCTTAGGAAACCAGAGGGGCTCTAAACTGAAAAGGAGGCATGGATCACCAGCTGCAACAACTGCATGTGTAAAAGTACTCAGAAATCATCTTCTAGGTACATGTGCACAATGATGCTTCTGTCTGTAAAAGAGAAAAAGAAGCAGCACAGCAGCTCAGGGAGGGAACAGTGCAAGTGTTGGCCACTAAATATTCCCATGACTATGGCCTAGAGGAAAGTGACAGGGATAGGATTTATTGGCTAACTCCTGACTTGTGGTAAAGAACTGTAAGACCTCATCTCTGGTATTTAAATGGGTAAACCTAAACCCAAAACCCAAACCACTTCATTTGATGTTCCTAAGTCAAAAAAGCCAACATGGTTTGGGTTTCCTTTTTTTTGTTTGTTTGTTTGTTGGTTTTGGTTTTTTTTCCCCTGGTTAATTGCATGTGCCAGAAGGGATCATAGTACTTAATTTATAGCCACTATGTTGGACTGCTTGATCAGCATCAAAACCATTTTCAAACTGTAGGTTCACCTAAGCATATCAACTATGCTGGGCTGTCCTCAGCCCTCCAGAGCATGCACTGATGCTCTTGGGTTTGGAAATGGTGTCGGTGCTGCTTGGCTGGTTTGCATCTTACTCCAAGAAGCTTTTAAAGAACTCAGCTCCTGAGACAGACAGAAATTTAATGATTTAAGTGAAGCAATGTCGTGTCAGTTGAAGAGTTGGTTCAGGGTCTGTAAATATGATCAAAGGCACTGAATATCATTCAGCTTGGATTCACAACTCTGGGAGGAGAAATCAGCTCTTACTGGACAAGGGGATTTTATACCCAATAATTAGGCTAAATGAAGCTGTTGCACAGAATGGTGGCAAAGAGCCTCATTTTGTTGGCGTGCTGTAATATCACATAATACATGAATGTGTTGCAGTAGGTGCTGCTTTCTCCTTCCAAATTTTTTATTACAGCCCTAACCATTGACACTTCATTCCCTGCCAATTCCTCTGCTCCCTTCTCTCATGCTGGCAAAAATATAGCAGGAGACCCGAAGCTGTAGGCCTTGGCAGGATCATGTGAATCTGCTGAACACATACATGCTGATTAATTCATTGCCTTAGCAACTGGAAAGTCTCAGAATATTCTTCCTTGTTTATTGGCCCTTTCAGAGTTAATGTGAGCAGTAATGATTGTGCATGGGCAAAATACAGCAACCATTAACTGACTGCACCTGCAAGGGCCAAAAAACTCCTTTAATCCCAAAAGGTTACCTGTTTCCCACAAGTCAGGTAGGCATCCTTTGGAACACCCGCCCAACAGCCATACTACATATACTGACTGTACTTGTCACCCAGCTAAATTTTACATGGTGGCACCAGTGTCCATGTACAGCAGTTTGCTTTGTGGGCACACACATGACTGCTCAATGTGCAAGGGGGGAGGGAACCTGGCTTGTGAAAAGCAGTGTGCAGATGGAACCCTTGATTATGCAATTCACCTTCATTTCATCTCAGAAAACTCGTGGGTCTGCAGAGGAAGAGATGTCCAGGGTGTTACTCTAAGCAGGGCACGTGGGTGCCTGTCTGGGTGTGCTGAGCCTTGGGAGCAGCCTCACAAGTCCCACAGGGAGTGTGAGGTGGCAGCTGGAGCTGGTGACACAGCCTGTGCAGCGTGGGGCCGTGGTGGCCGTGCTGCCAGAGAAGCTGTGCCAACAGCTCCCTGCTCCCCTGGGAGAGCCTGAGGAGGGAAGTGCAGATGGGCTCCCTGGGTATTGAGCAAACACTGCAAAAGGAGCTGGTTCAATAGATGGGCATGTCTCTGTTCAAGTGCAAGCATTATGTTCATGTTTCATTCTTTTGATTTAGCTTTTACAGTGCTTATTAAAACAACATTCTTGGCTGAACTCTTGCTGCCTGATGAGCATGTTCCTTGAGTCAAAGTCCAAGAATGAAAATCTCTCCAGCTCTGCCGTGATGGATCATGGCAGCTCTAGACTATTTTTCATAGTCTTTTAGAACTCCTGCATGGTTTTCACTCAAGAGTGACGCTCTGTCCCTCATTCAGGTCATTTTGTTACTGGGGGTATCTAAGAGAAGTAATTGGATTGCCTGATTCTCCAACCTGTCTTCCATCTAGATCCAAAGGCTATCACAACAAGCATCTACACATACATCAGTCCTAATAGAAGCCCTATCTGTTTCTTCAGGAAGACTTTCCAGAAAGTCTCCTTTTCTCTGACCATCCGTGGTTGTGGGCTCCCTTTTCAGCTGTCCTCACACATTGTATAGTGCTTTAAGACCCTGAAAATACACAGGAAAAAAGCACTCCCCCCTTTGCTCTGGCAGCTCTCAAAACTTGCCAGCCCTGTGGCAGATTCTCCTGCCTGTTTTAGGGAGCCCACACCAGCAAAGGGTCCTGTAATTTCTGTTACTCCCAGGAAGTACAGGAAGGTTCCAGAACTCACATTGCTTTCTCTAGGAGACCTACAACATTTTCACCACCTCTTAAGTAGCTGCTTCTCTCTTTTTCTATTTTTGTGTAAACACAAGCTGCCCATTGGTAAACTCTGAGCTTAAAAATCCAAGTGCTGTCAGGAGGAATCTACATTTGCTTCAAGGCAATTAGGTGACTCATGGCTGTGTCCTTTCTTCAGCTGCATGGAGTGAAGTCAAATCTCCCACGGTTGGATGAAGCCAACTCCCAGCCATCCCTCTATGAATAAGCCCAACACAAATGCCTATGAACATTTCCCAGACTGAGCTCTGAAATGTGCTCCTTGACACAGAGCCACCATATTAAAGGTGTTGAAGTGCAGGCTGTGTAAACCTGAGGAAATGTACAGAGCTAATGAAAGAAATGCTGCATACTCCAGACTTTTTAGAGTGCAACGTGAAATAGCATCTGGATTTCTTCACAGACTTTTTTTTTTCATGTCTATGAAAACTCTGATTCCATATTTACTAATAAATAACTAACTAACAGCCTCTTACTCTGGTGAGACAGGTCCATACTGGGAGATTTACTTTAAAATTGCAACTGCTGGCTATCAGATATGGTTTGAGGGTATTGGTTTTGAAGGCAGGTATTTTTCCCTATGTACTCCTTCCACTGCCCTTCTTAAAAGATGCACCATTTCTTGTGAGTTTTTTGGGGGAAAAAATAGAGTTTCAGGCTACAGTTTTTATGAAAAGAATGTAATGCATCCTGGAGCTCAGAGACTAGTGTGGTTGTATTAATTGATGTCCAGAGATGAGGAAGTCTTCTATTTTAAATCAGTCTTCCTCCTGCAAGAAGCATGGCATAATAAGAGGGACTGTCAGCAGAGTACCAGGTAAATGTTGCCATGGGCCAAAGGACTCTCCCTTTCCCTAGAGCTCTTTTTGGAAACAAGCAGCTACCAAATCAAAACATATTTACTTGATGCAACCAGTAGTGAAAAGACTGATGTTTGCAAATGCTGCAGTACAAATTTTGCCTCTAATAGACTGGTTTCCACCAATGTATTTTAATGTTTTTTTAATGGTTAGAATATGGGCAGAGGGAAAAGCCAATGTTTTAGAAGCTCCCCTCAGCCAGATAAAGGTGAGGAATTAACGCTATTTCAAGTCAATGCTCTTCCAAAAGCACTCTGATAACAGTAGTTAGCTAATCTTTTTGTTTCTGCCTGTTTGTGGGCGATCACATTGGGTTTGTCTTCAGCCTGGTTTGTTTGAACAGCACAGAAAGCCCAGCTTAAATACTTATTTTGGTCAAGCAGCAGCACTTCAGAAAATTACTGATGCTGCCTTTGAAAGCTCTGCCTATTTTACAAAGGGGGGGAGGGGGAGATTATTTAAAAGTCAATGATATGAAACTAACTAGATATATTTGAAATATTGATTACATATATCTTCTGAAATAGGGTACTGGGATATTCCTAGATGCTGTATGCATGTTTATACATCTCTGAAATGTTTGATTAATGTGCACCTAATCTTTCTTTCTGTTAATAGACCATCATATTTCTTACTAAGAAATGAATTATTCGACCACTGGTACAAGTGGCTGAGAGAAGACCATTTATAATGCTGCATCTTCAGCTAGTGTTTCTTCAGCAAGTAATCTTTGACCTGGAAAGCTGTTTCACTGAAAATGACTAATTTTGCCAATTTTATTTTTTGCTTTGAATATGTTTTTCTGGTGGCAGTTTAATCTATCCTAAAAGACTTATTTTATACTTTACAATATTGGTAAAACATAAATAGAAAATAGACAAAGGAAAACCTTCATGAAGTAAAACTTCAGTTCCGTTTATGGAGATGCTATCCCAGAACTCTGAATTTGGAAGTGCAAAGTGATGTGTTGGTATACAGAAAGTTAAAAAATCCAAACAAACAAAAAAAAAAAAAAAAAAGAAGAAAAAAAAAAAGAAAAAAAAGAAAAAAACAATCCAGAATTGACTAACTCATGCTTTTCTTTGTTCATAAAATATATTGTCATTCTACACTGGTTTTGAGTTTGCTTTCAATTTTTATTTTAAGATTATCTCACATTTGAGTATTTTCATCATTTTCTATACCACTTGTTTCAAGCAATACCACTTTTCACATCTCTCAAAATTGCTTAGTTAGGAGATTCAACAAAACACAGGTACTGATAACAACAGTTGCTCTCTGCCAGCCTTGTCTGTATCAGCCCCAATCTTGCCATTACGACTCTATAAGCAGCACTTCTCTATGCAGTGATTTTCAAAATTACAGTGTGAAACTTCAAGAAACAGGGATGTTCATCACTTTTGCACATTTGGTCGTAGGCTCAGCTGGAAACACTGAGCATTATGCAGGCAAACAAACCATGACAAGCTACAGTTGTGGGACTGGGTGAATTTTGTGGAAAGGCTGCTGAGGGTTAGTTTGCCCCTTGGCAACTTCTGTAAGATAAATTGAGCATTTGCATTTGTGGTTTTGAGAGCTCAGTAAAGATCAATAGGTAATTAATACAAAAGTCCAACCTCTCTGAGTTTGGGTCATGGCCCTGAAGAGAAGTCCTGGTGTCCACATTCTCTTTTGAACCCACAATTAAAAGTAGTAGTTTGGAATTTCCATCCACTTTAATGAATTTCAGATTTCAGCCCAATCCACATTTGACATTCAGAGCCCTTTACAGAATACTGAGTCGTCACTAAAAAGCGGAAGAATTTTAAAATGCAGACCTTTTGCTTTGAGAGCAGAAAACACCCACTGAATCCCCCTATCAGTAAAATCCAGCCTTGCATTGTCTTCAGCTTCAGTCTGGGGATGCTTGAGCCTTTTCTGCACTTAGTTTTGCTCTGGAATGGCAAGAAGTAGCAGTAGGTTGCATGGTATCTGTTGGCTTTGACATGGAGCTTTTTTGATCCATTTTATGGATTAAAGTTCTTCCTATTGTGTCAACTCTGACTTTTGTAAAGCAGAAGAGAACTTTAAATAAGGCTTTCTTCCTATCCCTCTCTTCAGCTCTCTCCAGACCTTAGACCTCCCAAGGGCTTTCGGAAACAGGGAAAGAGAAATAAAGTTTACCCTGGCTGGAGAAGGGTACAATAGATGTGATCAGACTCTTAATAAGATATTTTAGGACCTCTGTTAAAAGTAAAGTGGAAGAGGGAAGGAGAAAGTTTCCAGAAACCATCTGTACAGGAAAAGCAAAAGATTATGCATAATCTTGGAGCATGTGAGATAATGAATTCCTGTCCCACCCCTTCTTCCTCCTCTTCCTCCTCTCCCCCCCATGCTGTTATCTGGGGAGGTGATAAACTCTCTGATGGTGAAAAAGGTCAAGGAAAGTGTTTGGTTACTTTTTGAAGAGATGATTCTGTAATTCAGGCAGCTCCTCGTGAGCTGAGAGAGTTGGGAAGGAGCAGCTGTGCCTGCCCAGGGAGCGAGGAAGTACTTGTGTAAAGGGCTGATATTGATACTTTTTAGCTGTGCAAGTACTGTAGTTAGCTATGTGTACTTAGCAAATGAAAGGTAAAACAGTCTTCTTATTGTAGCAAAAAAAAAAATTATGGGTCATTGGTTTTTATTCTTAAATGCTTCTGCTGAAATGGAGAAGCATCTCTGTGGGAAGCATCCACTTCTTTCCCATTAAAAACATTCCAAAACATTGCCATCTACACCAGTCTAAAACCCTGGGGTAAATCTCTACTCTGTTTTGAAGCATAAGGAATGGAGAAGAAGCTGGAGAGGGTCTGACCTCCAGTGAAGACAGTTCTGCTCTGCCATGGTCCTCTGGTTAGCAAAGGAATCAGAGAGAAGCCTTGCTTGAGGGAGATGATGTAAGAAATTCTTTCTGGAGATTTCTAGTCCTCTCTATTTTGAAAGAGGCCTATACTTTGCTACAAAGAGAGAAAAGCAGTTTTTATTATTTAAGAAAGACAGCTCCTAAGAGTTTTTGACAAGCTCAATACTAAAAAAGGGAAAAGAAGCATTGAGCATAGCACAGGAAGCTTTCAAAAATTGGCTATTACAGGAAACATTATCATAAAGTACATTTCTCTGAAGAACATGCAAAAATGTTCTCTTACCCATTTTGCTACCTTACTGCTAAGGTCTGGCAGAGGCAACTTCTAAAGTGCAGCCCCTGTACTTGAGGTGACATTGGAGCCTGCTGGGACTGTTGGGCTGGGTGCTTCTTGGCCTGAGCTGGGTACTTGGGTCCTGATGATCGGAGGGAATGAATGACACCGAGCAAGAAGCCTTGTCCTGGAAGCCCCAGCTCCTGCAGGCTCCTGGAGCTGTTCCTCCCCTCACCAGGCTGGCACTGAGCTGTGAGCAGGACCCTCCTTGCCAGGGTGGTGTCAGCATGTGCTTCAGGATGGCCCCATGAGCTGCTAATTAATGGAAGGAAAAGGCAGCTGCTGAGGAAGTGCCTGATTAATCCATACTGGAGCAAAAGAGGGTGTATGAAGCCTCTAAATTTAACACAACTTTAGGAAAGTGTGTCTTTCTTCAGGCTTGCTTGTGAGTCAACAGCTCTTGACTTCCAATAAAGCTGAAGGAAAACCTGGAAAAGCAGTGCTAAGCTTTTGAGTGAAAAGTTCAGACACAAGAGGCAGAAAAATGCAGATGCTTTGTTTTTTCCTTGCTCGATTGCTTGAAATTTTTGGTTTTTTGAGCTGTGATTTTTATGTCCATGCCTTTCCTAGCAGAAAGCCCCAGCACCACAGCTGAGTGCTGGTGCAGCTGAGCTGTGCTTACATTCCAAGGGCTGGGGGACTGCAGTCCCAAACAGTGCCCATATTCCAGGGGAACATGATGGCATGGGAGCAGCAGGCAAACCTGCAAGACAGAGCACAGCATCTGCTTCTTGCATGGAGTAATAGGCACCTTCCCACAGAGGCGAGTTTCACCTCCCTGGAAATGAGCTTGCCACCATTTTTCTCTTCTATAGATTCTTGTTCTCTTGTGTCCATTGATCAGTTCCTCTTGGTTTGGTTTTAGAAATAACTTTTTTATGCATGCAGCTTGTAACCCTTGGGTCCCTGCTGGTCACTCCTCAGCAGCCAAGGAAGGGCAGGCCAGGACAGGGTCCTGGGGTTGCTCAGGCACCTCTTGGACTGCGGCTGTGGGGAACACTCCACAGAAAGATTGTAAGGAGGTAGTTATGCTAAGAATAATGAATATCAGCTATTCCAGGGGGAAAACTTAACTGGGTGCTTAGGCACCCAGTCTGATCGTTAAATGATCTTAATTTTCCTTAATTAATTTCCTTAATTTTCCTTCTGTTACCTCTCCTTCCTCTCCAGTGGGGCTCCTAGCAGAAAGGAGACGGGGCCTCAGTGAAGTATCCTACAGAAAGCCTCCTGTAAGGCCTTCACATGTCATAAATCAAGCTTTTTGTCCCATGCCCCTTCATGGGTAGAAGGTGTTTCAAATGACAGTGGAACATTAGAAATAGGAAAGGATAGGTTTTTTTCCCTTCCTTACTGGTTTCTGAAAACTGTGATTTATAAGCTGTCAATCACTTCCAATTATCTCAGTCCAGTGTGTACTCAAAAATCATATTTGGTGTAGCTGAAAGTTGTTGCTAACTGATGAGCAAGTCTGAATGCTGAGAATGAGAAATGATTGACATTCTTTAAGGTAAAGGGGGAGACTCTTCATCCAGCAGAAGCTGCCACTGCAACAGATGCTGTTATAGCTTCTGACACTGATCGTGATGAGTGGTGTGTAATGTCAGTAAAAGATGAGAGGCTACAGCAACAAAGTGAAAAAGAAGCCTCTGAACACAAATCCCATGGCACCCTGGTAGCAGTTAATAGCCATGACTCCGTGGCTAGAAATATGACTTTAAAAGGTCAGGCATATATTGGTTAACTTGTCACCTAGTCAGTAAATAAGCACAAGAGCTTGCTAATTAGTGATCTATTATTATTTGACTCTAGGTTTGTTGGGGTTTTTTAAAATAATTTTGGTTCCATTTTTCCTATGGCTTTTGGCAAATATTGCCTGGTTCCCTTTTTATTTCAGGTTCTCCTTTTGGTTAAATATAGCAGATATTTACAGAGAATAATTCATAGCAGAGCTGCACATGGTCCTGAATACTGCGATGCACTCAGGGGTAATGCTGCATTTTGGGCATCTTGCTAGCAATATCAAGCAGCAAGTTTCCATCTGCAGTTATAAACTTTGTCCCTAAGTAGGAGGAATGGGCTTAGGTTTCATACTCCTCCCTCATTTTGCTGCAGAGTCCCTTGCCAGGTTAGTGGAGCAGCATGTGCCTGATGAAAGCACCCAGGAAGCTGTTGGGAGTCAGACCAGGACTCCCTCTCAGTCTCAAGGAAATCTCCCCTGAGCAAGGAACCTTGAGTTACCATGAATGAAGGTCCCTTTTGGGAGTAGCCTTTCACTAAACCCCCAAAAATGTGGATAGTGTTCACTTAATGAACTATAATGTTATCTGCTAGATGGCAGAGTGGGTGGACTTTTTTATTGCCTTTCTAGAAGGATGATCAACTTCAAACCACGATCTAAGCCTTGTCCTCCCAGCTTTATTTTTACAAGTGGAATTAAAGTTTTTAAATTGTTCTGTAAGTTGACAAATATTTACACTGCTGCAATGTGTAAATCAGTCCCTTGTCTAGATTAGTAGTAAAGCTTGATGTGGTTATATCCAGGTCTCTTGACAGTTGTGCACGTGGTAAGAATGAAGTGAGAGGAGATCCAGAGCTGAAATGTGACCCCCCTTGCCAGCCCACAGTGCTGTGGCCGTGTGCTTGTCCCTGGCTGGAGATGTGGCCCTGGTCCTGTGATGGGGGATGTGTTGCTCCGTTTGCTCCTCCAGGGAGGCACCCCAAGGGTGCCCCTCCTGTCTGCCCCACAAGGACAGAGCCTCCCACCCTCAGTGGGGCTTGGCTGTAGGCCAGGCACCCCTGGGTGCTGCTCAGGAGCCAGCCCTTGCCTCTGCTGACAGCAGGGACATGCCACAAGGCAGAACACAGACACCTCCACTGCTGCCCTTCGCTTCTCATCCTTCTCTTTTTGTTCCTTTGTGTTTCTGCTTCTTTAATTGCTGAACTTACTGTTGGATTCTGGGATAACATGATTCTGTTTTCTTTAAATGCAAGAGTTCTCAGTGTTGCCTATTTGGGGACAGTGTGTTCAACAGTGCAATTTTTATTCATAAAAGTGCTTTCCCTCACATGATGAATATCACATGTGTTTCTCCAGGAGCTACAGCAAATCCAGTTTGAGGGTACATGTTTTCATATGATCAGAGTTTTAAAAAAAACCACCGTCTTCTTCCTTATTTTTCTCTTTTTCCATTTTGCTTCCTTTGGTCTGGGATCTGTGCCCATATCTGTCTACATTCCGGAGGTGCTGGGGATCCAGATGCATTCTCAAGGGCTGGATTACTGCTTCCCACTCTCTTCTGTTGTTGCAGTGGCCCATGAAAACAGCTGTGGAGCTGGGTGATAGGATCTGGGTATGTTTGAAGTGGTAACTGCTGCATTAGTCATGCTTAATGCCTGTAATCAACAGCTCTATTTCTGTCTCCCAGTAGTGCACAGGGCTTGTTGCAGCAGGTTTTTTGTGTAGGTACAGACCCCCTGGATGTCCATGAGTGAGCCAGGACACCTAATTCTTTTTCTTTCCCTCCCATTTCGGAGGGAAAATGGGCCCTTTTGGAGGATGTTTGGCCTCACCAGGTAGATAAGCTGAGGATTCTGCTCCCCAAGGAGCATGCTGTGATTTGTAAAGCACTTTCACCTGGGCAATAGGAGCTGGTGTAGGGATGAGATCTCTGCCAAAGTTTCCAGTCTGATGTGTTGGCTTGTCCCCTGTTCCCGTGAGCTCTGAGTGTTGGGAGCTGCTGCTGCACAGTGTCTGGGGCTGCACTTATTTCAGCCCCTGAATTCCACACTCGCTCCAGCCTCCTGCACTGACACTGTACCTGTCACTGAGCCAGGCGGACAGCATTTTATTTATTTGTTAGTGAAACACAGACAAATGAAACTTTTCAGAAGGCCTCTTGCAGAAGCCTGACAAGGCAGCATTTCTCTCTTCCCAGCTGTGATCCCCACTAGGTTCTGTGACTTTCTGGAGTTCCTGTTGCTGGCTGCACACCAAACAAGGCTTCCTCTCCTACTCCAGCCTTGCCCTCGGGAATTGTCCCTGGTTCAAAGACTCCTCTGTAGGTCCATGGGCCTTCAAAGAAGACCTTTCCTTTGTATGGCAGCTTTGATACAAATGAACCTCGGAGGTTTAACTGCCAGATAAAAGTAGAGTGCATTAACCCCCTCAATTGCTCTAATGAAGCCAGGGTGAAGTTGTAAAGTCTGGGTCACAACTAATGGATGAGCCATTAACACTTCCCAGGCACAACAGCACTTAAAAATATCAAACAGAAAATGCATTTAGTGACTTTCAGGTGCAGAGCTGGTCACGGTGTTTTGAGAGCAAACCATCATGAAAGGATTGCAATTTCATTGCCTCTCCCCTACTCTGCTTCCTGCCCTACATGTATTTACATTTAAGGTCAACTCTTCACAGGAGGGTTTTTGCCATCATGAATCTGCCAGATGGCAGGTAACTTTTGTGTAAGTGCTTAACACTTCAAGAACTCGTGTTGAGCCAGAAACTTTATTTCCAAATTTCAGTACTGACTAACAGTTCTGTACTGGCAGGTATTGTTGCTGGCTTATTCACTGAATTTATATCAGAAAGGTTTGAGGTCCTTGTCTCTCTCTGAAAGGATATCCTGCTGGACAAGGTAATTTTTTCCTCTGACACCAAGAGACTGGATTAAGATCAGTTGCTTTCCTCCATGATGCTGAATGCCCTGGGTGGATGGGCAGTGGAACCCTGTTCCAGCAGAGGGTACCATTTGTAGATGTTTTACTGCAAAAGTTACTGCTCACCCTCAGTGTACTTTCAGAGACAGAGGAGCCTGTTTAAATAACATATGTGGTTGTTGAACAATGGGGAATGTTCCAGAGGGCAGCAGGCTTTTCCTGGCAGAGGTTTGCTGCCTTGGACTAGGATTCAAGCTCCAAACTTGGCTTTGTGTAGGTGAAGACCTGAAAAGAACAGTTCCCCAAAATTCTGTGAGGTTGCTTCTTCTGACAGGAGCTTTTACAGGAAGCCTGGTTATGCTGCAGGCCTTGTTCAGGACTGACTGCAACCTGGATTATGTCCTCCATAAAACAGAGTTGTTGAGTGCTTTTCTTGCCTTTTTTTTTCTTTTCCCAGGCAAAAAGTTAAGTGAGCTGCAGCCAGCCTGTGAGCTGACCCTGTGTCCCCATGGCTGAGCCTCCGCCCTGCTCACAGTGCCCATGTGTGGGGAGAGGCTCAGCGGAGGATCTCCTGCCATCCCCTGAGCAGCTGTGCTGCGGCAGTGCTGAGATGATGTGATCACCCCCTCTGTGATCCCTCTCTCAGCCCTTACAGGAGCTGTTTCCTTGCTGGTCTCTGGCAAGTTTTCATCCCAGGCACTCCTGGAAGACATTTCTGTTGCACTTGGGAAACACTTCCACGCTGAGGCTGAGTGCATGTCTTATGCATGTGGCCTTGTTGCAGCTCTGAGTTAATTCTACCCACCTGGGAGAGGATGTGGGTCATTGGGAAAGCTGAGGGGAGCAGCCTATGGCACTGGAGATACACCAGCCTCTGCCCCAAGAGCTGGATGATTGCATAAGATTGTAAATGAGGAATTCCCTTCCAGCTCAGCAGTGCTGTGATAAACTGTGTCATAAGCTTAAGCTTTCAACTGCTTGTGAAGAGCCTCCCTTCCCTAGCTGTGCATGTTTTGCATCTGCCTGGCACAGACAGGCCGATGCAACAGCCCCTGTGAAACCTCACTGTGCTGTGCTGGCACCTCCTGGAGCTGCAGATGAAGGTTTGGTTGCACAAGATGCTCTCTGCTACTCCCTCAGCGTGCTGGAGCGCACAGGTTGGATTATGGGGTTGTAAAGGGAAGATGTATGTCTTAATTACCTACCAGCAGTTTGTTAGTCTATAAAAGAGAAATACAGAATTGTTATTTAAGCCTTCTTTGTATGATTGTTTTCATACTGAGCAAATACTGCATACTAAAATTACAGGGTGGGACAAGAAGAGAGTCAGTAGCATTGCTGTTAAAACCTCACCCTGCTTGGTAGGATATATGTCCTGTCTAATTCTCCACTTGCCTGTCAAACTTGTTCCACTATCCACAAGCAGAAGAAGGAACTGCTGCTGTAAAACTACATTGCCTTTAGACTTCCAGATGAATCCTTAGGGCATAATTTAAGGAAACAGGGTCATGTGTTGGACACCGTGTCTTGCACGATGGTGTCATTATCTCTTATGTATTAGCAGGCTACTAATGCTGACATCTAATTAGCACCAAGAAACTGATTAACTCTCAATAGGGTCAAGAGAAAGAAGAAAAATAGATCTCAGGCAAGCAATTAGGTCATTTATTTAATAAATTAAAATACTTGTGATTATAAGCTCACTCTGTCATTTTATTTCTGTACTGCTCAGCTGAAGTCAGAAACAATGATAACATAGTAAATGTAACACCAGGTAATGGCAGCTTATTCAAAACACGGAACACAAAATAAACCCACCTGAATTTCCTCTAATGGACAACTTATCACCCAAAACAGATGCATTTATTAGGCAAAAAGTTGCATTCAAATACCAGTAAAAGAAATGGAGTCTATTCAGATTTTTTATTGTCATGATTGGGCTGTTCCACACTATGGAGGCCAAGTACATAAACAATGCTTCAAGAAACCTTTGTTACATGGCAGACATTTATGTTTATTGTGTACTTTTTGCAAACTAGCCTGAATGCTCAGAAACCGTAAGTCAGATGAATATTGTGCAGGCAGCAGTCACCATCTTCTTATATATCACCTTTGCCAATTAATCTTAATTTTTTAAAATAAGGCAACGTAGGCACATAGTTTGTGGTGATTGGGAGTGAGGCTGTGGCTGAGCCTCATCCCCAATGGGCTGCAGCTGTGAGCAGCAGGTGAGCAGCATTGACAGCAACGAGCCATGGAGTGCCCAGGGGCACTGACCAACCACCAAAGGGAACAGGAGGCACACAGGTGCAGTGCATCAACACGAGGGGATAAAAGGCTGGGACAAAGAGCAAGAAGGGCAGAGTTTGAAGCTTTCTGGAGTGGTGTGGTGTTATTCTGTATGGGCAGAGACCTGAAGCCTTCTGCTGTGGTAAGGTGTTACTCTGTTTGGCTGAATGCTTAAAGCTTTCTGAAATTGTTTGATGTTACTCTGTGTATTGTGGCCATCTGAACTATGACATAGGCTGTGGTGTGTGCTGTGACAAGGCAAGACTTTTTGTTTGTTTTTGTGAAAATGGAGTAAAAAGTGCCTATCTGTGCCATCAGGTAGTGCATTCCACCCACAGAACCTGGTGTTTTCTGCTCTGGTTATAGTGACCCAAAAGGATTTTGCTTTTCATGCTGGAGTAGCCCTTCAGAGCTTTATAACAGACAAGTTGCCCATACTTCCTTCTTGCAGACTCAGTTTGAAGCATTTCTTAATTGGGTTCATTTAAATGCTAATTTTATTGAATTCGGGCTCCTCTAAATCACAGAGGTGAGTTCTTGCCAGACTCCTCCAGTAATAATAATATTTCAAAAGGTTTGGACCTCAGATTAGGTTTGGACAAACACTAGAAGGTCTGTTTGTGTGTCCAACATTGATTGCAAACTGTGAGGTTTCTGGTGCCTTGTTTCCTGTGCAAGATCTCCTCTTCCCTGCTGTAGGCTCTGCTTCTTTGTCTCTGGGTTTGAAACTCTCTTACTTACACTTTAAAGATTCCTCCCCCCCCCGCCCCCCCCCATCTATCTGATGTATGTGTACTACAAGGAAGTGCCCAGATGTTTGTTGATTGAGACCTGTACTGCCCTTCACAGCCATTTTTATACTTTGCTGGCTATAACCTTTGGCCTGAGAACTGCATTTCAGTGCACAGTTGATGGCACCCCATGGTTGCCCTGTGCATGTCACATGGCATTTAGCTCATGTGTGCAGGTGTCTGTGTAGGCTTGTGACTGTGCTGGAACTTGTGGAAGTGTGGTTCTCTGTTCAAAGGGATGCCTGCAGTGTCTGCTGGAGGGAGAAGGTACTGGCAATGCTTTGTCCCCTGGCCTTTCCTTCCTATGCTCTGGCCACATGAAGCACAGGTTCTGCTCTTGGAAGGAGAGCTTCCCCCGCCTTTTCTCCAAAGATACTTTTCGAAGACCAAAAGGATAATGAGACCTTTACCAAGGCTCAAGATCAGTTTGGAGCTGTTAGGGACAGGCGTGGAGGGAACTGCTGCTTCTTCCTAACTTGCTTCAGTTGCAGTGGCCAGGGAGGAACCTGGTAGAGCCAAGCTCGTGCCCCCATGAGCAGCCTCCAGAAGCTGCCCTCTCCCCACTCCTGCCCCAGCTGAGCTCACCTGAGTACCAGTGCCACTCTGGGCATGGGGTGGTCCTGGTGCTCAGAGGCAGGGAAATGCCCAGGACCGGTGGAGCTGAGTCACTGCTGGGCTCCCACAGTACTGGTGCTCCAGTAAATGGCCTGACAAGTCCCTGGAAGCAGCAGCGCACTCTGAATGCCTGTGGCAGGCCCAGAGTTAAACTGGGGCTTACACAACTGTCTCCAAATGTGAAAATCAACACAGCAAAGGTCATTTAAAAGAACAGGAAAATAACCTCTCAAAGTGTTTTTCTTTTCTTAATGTTTTCTTCTTGTTATTAAAACAAATATATCAAGGATGAAGTAGAGTATGTAGCATTAAGCAGTGAGAAATTAATCATTGGTACCTAGTCTTAAATAGTTGATTTTTTTTCAGAATGTCTTGAAACAGTTGTCATAAACACCAACAAATGCAAAGCAGCTTTCAAGATGACTTTTTGTTATAGGCATATTCCTGAACTATTCATCTGTGTTAAATGCATTTTGCCTTGAATCATATGTCATGTTGCCAGAAAAGAGTTGTTTCCATGCCAACTCATTTGCAACATGGGGGAAAAAAAATCAAAGCTACTAACATCTGCAAGATGTCAGTACTGATATAAGCCACTTGCAATGAAAAACACAGAACTGCAGGAGGGTTTGCCAAATAGGCACTATATATAGGGTAGAATGTCATAAACTAATCGCCGAACAGTGCATTTCCATTCCTTTTTTGGCTGTATTCTTGATCTAATCTCTTTGCCAGAAAAGGCTTGCAGCAAAAGGAGCATCAGTGTCATCCACATGCATTTCTCTTGTAAAGAAGGAATTACTCGGATTTGTTTTTCTGACTCAAGCCTCCACAAAAGCCACTTAATTTAAAACATATAAGAACTTGTACAAGAAACTGCTGCTTCACTTTCCATACTATTTCCTTTCAATTTTCTCGGCTGCGGGGTCTCCTTTTATAAAGGTCCTATTCATCAGCAAGATTAATGAGACCTGGTGTCTGAAACTGTGGATTCCATTTCACAGCTACTATTTCCTCTGGATTCTTCTTCCCACCCCCATCCCTTTTTCTTTTTTTTATAAAAGAAGATTGTTCGTTTATTATCTAAGTATTATGAAATGCCAGAGGCTGAGACTCTGGAGCCTGAGCAGTTCAAATATCGAGGTATATTTAATTTTAAGATGATCCAAGCATTGCTGTATTTGGAGAGACATTGGAGGTGGCATTATCTGTTGTTTTTTTTTTTTTCTTTTTGGAGGTATTAAAGCAGTTCTAATTTTCAAAAGGTGTTTTTAATACATTGTTGTAAATCCATTCTTTTTCTATCTGGAGGGTATAGCAGGTCACCTGTTGCATGTGCTGCCGGGTCCATGGTCTCGCCTCACATGGCTGTCAGGGCATTTGCTCGGTGTGACACACGAGGTTTGGCTTGCAGGGTGGGACAGCACTGGGGACAGCCACGCCAGCAGTGGCGCCTCCATAGCCAGGTGCTCTGCTGGACACTGGGCTGGAGTGCCCAGGATCCCTGGAGCAGCTCTGTGCCCCACCTCCTTGCTAGGCCAGGCAAAGGGGAGGATGTGTTCTCAGTGGCAGGCTGCCTGCCAGCCCCTCTGAGTGCAGGGTGCCAGGACATGGCGCTGCCAGAGGGCTGCTGGCACTGCCTGCCCCGGGCACAGCGCTGCCAGCACACGCCACAGGGTTTGCAGTTAGGCACAGGGAGTTGCTAACTTCCACAAAGGAACAGTCATGCTTTCTCAGTATTGCTTACCCCATGAAAGCAATTACCAGAGTTGTCACGGTGGCGGGGAACAGAAAGGAGTTAATTTCATGGGAGTCATCTTTGCATAAGAGAGATTTGAAATATCAAATTGAAACATTTATGGCAAAACCTTTTGCAAAGAGGTCTTGACTAACTATGCTTGTTAGTAAGGTAGAGGGGGATGGGACATAACTAATCTACTGCATTTGAGGTATTTCCATAATTTTACTTCTACTATCTTTAGACTGATAAAATTCTCATAGAGATCATTTTTATACTTCATAAAGATCTCAATCCAAATTCATATAACTTTGCTTTATTAGAATGCTTCTACTGAGACTTTTTAATAGAAGACTATCACAGGCAAGCAAAATTGAGAGCAAATGTAGGAATTGATTCCTATAGCACATTATTTATTTCACTGAGTTTTGAAAATTAAACCTCAAGTCAGACCATTTAAGGATATGAAAGATTACCTGATTTTTTAAATTTTTTTTTTTGAATGCGGATGAAATGCTGTGAGCTTTGCCATTACTGAGCAGAAGTTTAGGTTGTATCACCAAGAGCATATAGCACACACTTCGCAGTGTTGGTTTTCCATGCAAGTTCAGTGTGTGTGTGTATTTATATGTATGTACATACCTTACATAGATGTCAATATGCACATTAATATATGTAATAGGCTGGGTAAACAATGTTAAATTGGCTTCCATCTGAAATACATTGTATTTAGCTTCTGCTTCTTAAAATGTATGTACTTTGTGCAGTGTCAACAGCATCCTTTTTACTAAGCAGTTTCTCTTTTTTCCTGTATGTGTAGTAACTCAGTAGAGCAGGAAAACATCTTTAGAAGAGGAAAATATGACTGTAAAATGATTTTTAAGAGTTCATTTGAAGTCAGTCAGGCACAACACCTAGAAATGCTTTAAATTGGATTTTTTCTTAATCAGATTTCAGGTTGACAGTGTCCTACACTGTTATGCTTAGAATTATAACCTGGAATTCTGTTGTGCTTTGCCTATCTCCACTCTCAAACACGTGCTGCATCTCCTTCCCTTTGCACAAGCATTAATGCAGCAAGAATAGCCCAGTCTGTGTATGCTGAGCCTTGAAGAAAATTGAGTATATTTTAAAAAGGGTTTCAGTTTCTAGACAATGACATGATGAGGCAGTCTTTATAAGGAAGGGGTGTCTTCAGGTGGAGGCCGGGCTCACAGGGTCTGTTGGGGAGAGCCTGCGAGCCCCTGCCTTTCTGGTTACTCCCTGGGGAGCACCAGCCCTTCCTCTTGTCCCCTTTTTGCCCCTGCTAATGAAGGTGCAGGTGAGGTGAGGTCGTGGTGAGACAAGAGCAGCCCTGGCCTTTCTGCAGCAGGGCTCAAAGTGCTCCTTGTGGGATAATTGACACAGTTATGCAATTACGGACACTTAGCGTGAGGTTAGATGAGCTCTTGACCAAAGGGGCTGATCGTGTCATGCTTTTTGAAATAAATATTCCTTACTGCTTAGCTATACTATTGAGAGAAAATGAGCAGCTGCAGGAACCTGAACACACAAGTTCCCAGTTTAGAATCCTGTCTGAGAACAAAATGCAGAAATGTGTACAGGGAAATGCAGACAGGTAAAAACACCTAGTCCTGAGAGACCCCAGCCTGTGCTGTAGCTTATGATACTGGCTACAATTCCTGCATCATCCTCCATTCTCATTCCAGGTTTGGCTTCAAATGAAGTTGACCCAAAATATAAGTTACAGTATTAAGGCACAGTTGAGCCCTAACAGACTATTCTGGTATATAGGATTTCTTAAGGTGAAACTCTCATTCTTTATTTTTTCAGAGAGATGAATAATGGCAGACAAAGCCAATCTGCTGCTACCTGTCTCTAGCCTTTTGCTTCATCTGAACTCCTGTGGCTTCCCCTCTCTGAATGTCAGGCAGTGCCATTGCCCAGGTCCTGCTCTCTCTCCATGCTGAGCCTTTACCCACCATCTGATTCATCACAGTGATTTTTCATCTCAATTTTATATGTGAGCTGCTGGCTCCACTGCTGTGTCACGGCTGTCGCTAATTTGGCATGACTCGCATCGTGGTAGGTTATTCAGTCTCTGTTTTTTCTTTTTATGAGTTTTGAACCCGAGTCCATCTCCTAGGTAGGGCATTGTCCTCACTTAACACAAGCACTTTACTGATTTTGCTGTGTTGTGATCACAGAGTTAGTCTTAAAATAACATTTGTGTCTACTACCTGCATTTTCTAAGGCAGTGGTTACTTGGTGAAATCAAGGATTGATGCTAGACTCTTCTGCTGGAAGTGCCTTCCTCTCTCTTGCCTGTAGCAGGGAGGAACTAAAAGAACTCCACTTAAATAAAACAATCCAGGATAACTTGATTTTTATCGAGGTTTTGTTTTTATCATTCAGTTTTTCTAATGACCTTTGATCCATCAGTAAGAGATGTCACTGAGCTTCTGAGGTTTTCTGTGTGATGAGAGCACGACAATGGATTCAGCAGGTGATGTATTCTGGTGCTGTTCTCTGTGAAGACTGGGGGCTGTGATACTGGTTTATTTTTCAGGACAGGTCAAAGACCTGTTCTTTGGTGTAGCCCCTAAGCATTTCTTTTCTTAAAGTCTTACCATGGTTAAGTTAGTTGCTTTCTGTAATCTTTTGTCGCTCCTCTTTGTAATAAGCAAGTTTCATTGTGCCTGCACCTGATGATTTAATATTTTGATCAAATTATCTTTGAATGCTGAGCCTTTGAGTGTTTTTTTGTCTTGGATGATCTTCCACATACAGCCTTTCAAGAGAACACTTTTTAGAGGGTTTCAAGCCAATCATTCAAATGAGATCTTCACAAAATTATTAATTCGTCAGTTGTTTGAAACCAGAGTAGCTTTTAAATCAGACCAACCATTTCAACATAACTGAGCCCTGGGTGAGCATCCTGTGAGTCCCCTTTAGTCTCCCAATTGACTGCACACTGTAGTCTTTGTGAGCTTGTATTTCTGCATGTATTTTCTATGATTGTCTTTTTTTCCTCCTGCTTTGAGTGAAGGAATTGCTCCTTTTTATTAGAAAACAGTCATCTTCCTCAGGTTTTCATGCTGTGCTTCTTACTCTCTTTGCTAAACGTACCAGCTACTGCTATCAGTCTGCATCTGAACTTCTCTGCCATTTGAGGACCCAGGGTGCCAGGTATTATCTCAGGATGTTATTATTCCTACTCTCAGGAATTTTGACTAGAATTATTTCAGAGTAATTCTTAAAAACAAAACAAAAAAAAAAAGACACACTCAAACACTAGCCCTTTCTTCTTTATTCTTAGTAAACCCTTTTTCTTTAAGTCTTGTTTTGTTCCTGATGGGCTTTGCTGTGAGAAAATTTCTGCTGTACATTTCAGTGGGTGGCACTGGGCTCTTGCTTAGGAAGCCATCAAGACGTCTCCAATCTTTATGTTCTATTACTGATGTTAGTGCTTAAAAAATAAAAAGGCAGTAAATCAAGTTGTCATTAAAAATATGCCTTTTTAAGGTGACTGTAGTAAGGTTTCTATACCTGTAATTTTTCAGTTAAACTTTAAATATAAAATAATCGAGGAATATGTTCTGCTTGCAACTCTTTCTCAGCATCCTGGTAATTTTGAATGAGCTTATCTACTATTCTCTTCTCTTATAATACAGTAGGAGCCTTGCAACTATTTTTGGACCAGCTTTTTTCAAGTGTTCAATCACATTTAAGCTGCACGAGGTTCATGAGGAGATATATGGTTTCAAAGAGAAGGCAAGCTTTGAAGAATTTCTTGTCTGTAGAAAGATTTGTATGTATGAACTCCTTTTCTTCCTATATTCTCATGTCTAGTGTTAGGATAGTATTTCAACTTATAAAACTTGTTTTGCCTCAATCTTGAGGTCATTCTACTTAATGATTCTCATTGCTGCAGATACATTTTTACACTTTAAATTTGTTTCAGTTCTAGCTGTGCCCATGACAGGTGATAAGGATTTCCAAACACTTAAATGCAGCTCTGAGGAGTTTACAATCATCTGTCTCCAGGAATTCACATTGGATGCTTGTTTTAAATGCATTGCTGTTCATTAAGGGAAATATCTGTTGGAGAACCATGCAGGCTCTAGGGGTACCTGTGTTCCCTCCATCTCTAACAGATAAGAATTATCTCCTGCGTGTCTGCTTGGATGGGTTTGCTTTATAACAAAATATGATTTGAGCAAACACAGTTGCTTTAGGTATTGGTCAGGTTTTGATACTCCCTGGCTAAACAAGGTACAATGCCTCTGGTTTGGACGTTCCCACTGTAGGGATTGCCCCTCAGAGGCATTTCTGAGACACTAAACTGCAAGTCCTCTGAGCTGAGTGAGTGTTTATTTGTCTTGTGCCTTGGTAAGATTAGTCTTGCTTCCTGATGGAGCTCTGTCGCATCAGAAATGGTGTTGCTCTGCAGATGTTAAAATAGCACAGCTTTGCTTCCTGCAAGCAACCCCAGTGTTGTTCCACCCACCCATTCCCTGCATGTAGAGGAGCCTACATCATCAAGAAACACCATGCCACTTTCTGCCTGCAAATAGAAATGTACTTGCTTTGATTTCCCTCTGTAAATGCTTTGTTCTGTATTTCAGCACATTTTAAGCTTTCTATTCTGTGTTAGAAGTTAGAATTTTCAGATTGGAGCACAGGTATTACAGAGGAGAGCCTGAATTAATTCTGTGCTGAAAGAGCTGTTCTAAACAGAAATAGTGCTGATGCACTTTCCCTTTTCACTTTACAGGGGGAGATTATATATGCATCACCTTGGGTTTACAGTAGGCTGTGCAAACATCCCTTTTGCATCGACTTGAGGCTATGCCATGTTTAAATACTACAAATATGCAGTTGTTACGAGCATGCTTTACTGCCATGAACTGCTTTGATCAAATGTTCAATAGATATTGTGACTGAGCAGTCCAGGAGCACACAAAGCATTAGCTGATATTGTTAGTGGAAAGCAAAACCAAACAAAGCCAACATTATGTAGTGCAGTCTACTCTGGAGATAGCATTCCTATTAAGAGCGAGGTTATTAGGTTCAAAAAGCCCAAATTCATGTACTTCTTTTTAAAGTTTAATATTTTCTTTGAGAACCTTATATGAAGCTATTAGCACTGAGAAGAAATCTACTGTCAAGAAATTGCAGTAAGGGCCTAAATTGAAAGCAGAATGGGAGAGTCTTTTTGCTCCACTATGCCAATTATGTTGCCACTTTTGTTTCTGCACTGCAAGACTGATAGGGATCTACAAATGCTTAGATCTCAAGGGATTTGAGCACATCTGGTAACAATTGGAAATCAATAGGAGTTTATAATCATGAGCAAACTGCATCATTTTCATGGGGGTGAAAGATGGCAGCTATTCAGAGATGCCATGGACGTGGGTCCATGAGGTGTATTTGTTGGTGCCTTCTGCTCAACATGACAAGTACAAGGTCCTGGTTTCTTGGCAAATTAAGCCTACGACTTGCCTCTCAATTAGCAAGGGAAGAGAAAAATGTTCACTGACCTTTCCATTCAGATGAATATTTTGAAGCTAAAGAGGAGGATTCACTTTCTGGATGTGAATTTTAAATGTACTGGCAGTCCTGCTGAGGAGGCAAATGTTTAGTTTTCAGTTCTGTCACTAGACTGCTAATTCATCCCAGGTCTGGCTTAAAGCAAGTTTCATCTCCAAAGCTGGGAGGTAATTTAGTTTCCAGGGTTATTCTGTCCTGGCTTTTGCTTAAGCAGAGGCTACCAATTCAATGTGACAATGAGAATTACTATCCACTAGGGGCCAAACTATGCCCACCAAAGGCTTGAATTCCTTTCTGAAGCACATTTCTTCACTAGCAGTTGAAATTGCATGCTTTTTTTCCTTTTTTTTCCTGAGCCCACTACTTGATGTATTCAATTCCAGACTGTCCTTGAGCTCTCCAAGTCTCACCCTGAATCCACAAGATACAGTTCACTTGTTCTAGAGAAATGTGCAGCAATTATGAATATTATGACTGTATTTGTCTATAGGGCAGGCAGGCAAGATATAAAAGTCAGCCTATTGATGACAAACATAAAAGAGATGTCAGTTTTCAGAGATGGGGGAAATTATGTCTATTGCAGGCTCAAATCCAATTTTTTCAATGTGTGTAATAGCTGAAATGATCCTGCTCCCGCGTTGAAGAGGGGATTGTGAAAGAACTCACTCAGAGATGGCTCAGTAAAGGTCTGAATCAAAGCTCAGGGAAACCACTGGGCAGTCTTTCAAGCCAGACATGCTCCTGGACCCTGTGTCCCTTGTACATCTCTCTGCTTCCTTCAGTGTTTGAGAAGCCTGACAAATGGAGGCAAGCACTGCTGAGACAGACCAAGGCACAGACCTGTTTACGTGCCCATGGTTTGTGGTCACTGGCCAGCAGGCTCCAATGCTGTGAGCTGTTACTGGGAACTTGGCATAACCATTGACGTGTATCTTTCTGTAGACTCCAAAACCAAAAATTCTGAGATTGTTCTTGAGCTTTTCTTTCTCCCACAAGGTACTAACAAATGAGCTATTGGATTAGTTACAGCTTTCATTAAAATGTAATTAAAAGATGTCATACTTTTATAGTCGGACTCAGCTGTAGCCAAACATATGGGCATAGTAAAACATTTCAGAGAACTGAGAGATTTTGTGGTCCTGCTGAGAAAATGATAGCCTTATGGCTTCTCACTTAATTATTTTAAAATTAATAATAGCAATTGTTTAAGTTCTCCTTATTCTAACAGAGCAGCTTTTAATATTCCTGGCTGAAATGCTCAGTTGTGAAGGTAGTTAGTCTGCTGTGGATATGGAGAGCAGCTCAGGGTCCTCAGTCCTGCTGGTTCCTACAAAAGACATCTTGGCACCTTGTGCACATGCATGGAACAGTGCAGGTGCTCAGGGGAAGGGACCTGAAGCCCTGCCACTCCTGTCTGGAGAGGACAGCCTGGTGGCCAGGTCTGACATACAGGTCACTTCCTCCACTGCTGTAGCTGTGCCTTTGGAAAATTACTCAGAGATGGAGACAGGCTGGGATGTTGAGTATTTAGGTCACTTCCCCAGAATGGGAAGTATGTCTGTGGCTTTATTACAGTGATTTGAAGTTCTGCAAAGTCAAGTAGCTGGCAGAGGAGGGAGATCTCTGCTAATAGCCTGGTGCCAGTGCAGTCAGGGCACAGGCGCTGCAGTTCAAATCATTGCTCCAGAGCAGGGATCCCAGCAGGGCCCCTGTGCCTCAGAAGGCTTTGGGTTATACAGCTTTCCATGCTGGCTCTGTGCTGTGGCATAAGAGCAGTTCCTGGGTGTGAGGAGGGCATTGCTGTGCTGGTGAGCCTTGCCTGGGCTCCTGCTGGCTGCAGCTCTCTGTGTATGTACAGGTGTAAGGAGGGGAAAGTGCTGCTGCCTGTCCAGGGCACTCCTGTCCATGGAGCTGCTGTAGGCTTAAACACATGGTGGGAAATTGTAGGGAGAGCCACGGGCCTGTGAGCTCAGACACAATGAGACACGGGCATCCTCAGCCTGCACAGCTGGAGATGGGGAGCCAGGCTGTCCCTGCCCCAGGACAGAGAGAGGTGCTGCAGCTGCTGCATCTTGGAGTGCAGGGGCACTCAGGGTGACTCCCCATGGCACCTTGCTCTGCCTTCTCCTCTGCTTCAGCCTCTGCAACACCAGGCAGGGCAGGAAGGGACACCTTGGGATGCAGGCTTTGTTCCCCTCATTTTTCAGAAGAGAATAATATTCAGTTTCTCTGAAGATGTTATCTATATTCAATGTTCTCTGTACCCCACTCTGGGAGACAGCTAGGGCACTTTGAATTATAAATGCAGAGAGAGTTCTCTCTAAAAGTAGTCGGGGGATGCTCATTTATTCTAAAAGGTCCACAAATTTTAACACAGATCCAAAAATTTAATTTAAATATGCATTACTTATTGTTATACACTTTTTCCACTTGCTTGTAAAACTTGTTCAGAAATGAGAAATCACATTCTGTACCCATTGCAGTAGGGAAAAAAATATAATAAACAACCTTACCACAATCTATTTGCATGGATTACCTGAACACTTATAAGTAACTAATCTGTTCAGGGGAACCAGAATCAGCCCTCATACATGAAAAATGCAGAAGTTGCAAAATATAATCTGGGGAGGAATTAATGACTCTCCAGTAGCATCATGTATTTTTAGTCCCAGGAAACAAAGACACTGTCACCTTGTATGTAATATTGGGATATTGAGAGCACTTGCTCAGTGTAGAACTGCAATCAGTATGTATGCAACACCACAAGCCCTACTCTTAGTGGTGTTAATACTAATTAATTATCCTTAATATCTGGATCACAAAGCAATGACAACAAGGGAGGGAGGTTTCTCTGGGCCAGTAGCTCCTGCACGTGTGCCCCTGCCAAAGTCCTGCTCAGGCAGAAGTGAGCTGCAGGGCACTCTGAGCCTGCATGAACCTGGATCATGCAAGAGTGAGACTGTCACCACTGGGGGCCAAGATAAAGATTTCAGTGGGAGAGTAAGAACAGTAGCATTGTCAGGATTTGAAACAGTAAGTGAAGGAAGTACATTCCTGCACTCTTGTGACTGGTACATGGAAAATGTTTCCATTTCACAAAAGCTGTTTTCCTGCAGGAAGCTATCAAAGTATTACTTTAAACAAACTATCTTCCTCAAAGGGCTGAACCAAACCTATTTCATCATCTGTGCAGTTTTCTAAAGGCCTGAATGTGAGCTTGAGCCCTCCAATTGCTGTGATTCAGGGAAGGCTAGAACATAAGTCTGGCTAAAATATTCAGAAGTTAGAAATTAAACAGATTATAGTAAAGTCAGTTTTATTTGGGGTATGAATTCCAAATAAATGATACAGTGTGTGACTGACTGCTTAGCTATCATGGACATCTGTCTGGAGATTATTCCTTAACAAAAGAGTCTTAGAAATCATTCATATAGTTTGCATTCATGTCAGGTTTTGGTCACAGACAAATTCACACACTCAGCAAGGCAGTTAATCTCCTAGATACCCACCACAGAAGAATAGGGATTAATACATTTATCTTGTAAAACAATGCAGTCCTCCTCTGAATTACAACCAGAAATTAGACTGGAGTTATCAAATATGCTCAGTGAGGTTATGACTCAAGTCACTGCATTGTTAGAATTCCCATCTCTTATCGCCTCCTGTTTGGACGGCTGAGGCCATTGAGTGTCAGCTGCCAACTGGGTTTGCTGCAGTCAGGAAAGTGCCTTCTCCAGCAGGGGCTTTCTGCACCAGGGCTTTGCCTTGCAAATGTTATCCACAAGTCCAGGAAAGGTATCGGGAGACGCCCCTGGACTCGGTAATCCATAAAACCTTTATGAAAGTCAATGACTGCTCCATCAGGGACTGAAGCCATCATTTGCATGGCATGCCAGCAGTGATAAATGTGTCCTGCAGATGTGTGGAGGACTAGTGAGTGTTGTGCTGTTTGCTTACAGAAGCCTCTGTT
The DNA here is from genome assembly GCF_000277835.1 of Geospiza fortis. NCBI lineage: Eukaryota > Metazoa > Chordata > Aves > Passeriformes > Thraupidae > Geospiza > Geospiza fortis. Next base: position 4,075,635 of record NW_005054336.1, read on the forward strand.
AAGGTCAGAAAAACTTACACTTAACTCACCCTAAAAAAACCCAGAACAAAAACCCTCCAGACAAACAAAACCAACACAAAATAGAAATCAAAAAGCCATGGCTATCTGTAAGGGAAGAAAATTTCCTATCTTGTAGTGTTGGGGAGGGGAGAGAGGAAGGGCTCCCTCATTTACTATTCCTTCTGAATGTATGTGGCACATGCATTTATAGGTTAATGGTACCTTTGAGGAAATACAAATCTTGCAGTGATTAACAGAATTTTTATTTTCTACAAGCCTTGTTACAAAATCCACGTAGTTCCTGCCTCCGAAATGATAATTAATCTGCTGGTGTGCGTTGTCCGTCTCCAGGTTTCCACGGTGGGACACTGGCGTTTCTCATTAAAATGAATCCTGGAGGCACTTTGTTATTGTTTAGACTGTGAAAACCACGGGCGGGTTTTTCCCCCTCTGTATGTTTTGTAAGTGCTAAACGCAGGAGGAATTTAGCACATTCTTTAAAGGACTGCACATTAATAATACATTCTCGACCACAAAAAGAAAGTCAAAGTGCTAAATGGTAGTTGTTTAAGTCAACAGCATACAGGAAAAGGCACTTTCCCTTTAATCTTTGCTACAAAGAGATGCCCTTGTAGTCGAGACAGTATCATCTACAAGTCGGCCAATTCTTGCTTGATGTGTTGATCTTGTGCCTTTTAACAGTGCTTTAGGGGGTTATTTCAACAGCATTGTAGATGACAAGGCTCGGATTAGTGAAACTTTTCAACTCCATCTTTGTTTTTGAAAAGGCTGCCTGCTGTATGAGAGCACTTGTAAGGCCTTTATGTGCATCTCAGTCTCTTGCCAAAGGTAATTATTTATTAATGCAAACCCTGCAAGAAAGATTGACTGTGTCAAGAAAAGAGCAAGGCAATAATAACCTAATGAAATTCTACCCTGATGCCCTTGTCTGATCCCAGTATGAGAGTCAGTAGTTCTGCCTTTTTACCCCATTGCATCAGCTAATTCCCAAATTCAAAAGCAGTTTTGTTCAGTAGTGCTAAGACTGTACCAAAACAGTCCCACAACTGGGACCGTGTTCCTGCCAGCTGATCAGTGTTGATAGCGTTAGTGCTGCTCTGCTCTAAGCCCGTGGCAGTGCTGCAGTATTCACACAATACAGAGGATTAGGTTGGTGGAGCCGCTGGTGCTAGTCTGAAATCAGCTGTCACATGGGTCAAATGAGCAGGGGAATGCATGCTAGGGAAGTGGTTTACTCTGGGTTCAGGTGTTGTTTTCACTCCTAGCCCCAGCAGTGCTGTGAGCTTCTCTCACAAGCTGCTTTGATTCCAACCCTTCCTGCTTTGTGCTTGGACAGGCCGCGCTGCCCCTGCTGCATGTTGGGGCTCCAGGCTCTGCCTATGGGTGCAGAAACCCTGATACAGCAAATCTTGGGGCTCACAGGAGAAGGCTGGAATGACCCTCGGTCCATTTGGCAGTTTGGTTGATTTCTGAACATCCATATGCTCTGTGAGCTACGACCTTCTGTCTGGGTTTAGGGACCTTGCTGTCCATGAATGCATTTGAACCCGTCTTGCATGTGCTGGCATGGTCCTCCTCCAGGTTCCTGTGGCAGCTCCTCCCATCAGTTTGCTGCTCCCTGTGCAAGGAAGTGCTTTCTCTCACCTCTTGTGAAATAATCTTCACATTCCAGATACCTCCTCATTCTCACACCACAGGGATAAATTCTGACTAAAACCAGGATGCTGCTCTGCGCTCGTTCCACTCACAAGCAGGAGACAGGTTTTATTAAAAACTAAATTTAAACCTTACAGCTCTGGGGAGAGAGAAGGCAGAGCGAGGTTTGCACAGGCTCGTGGCAGACGGGGAGGTTTTGAGCTGTCAGGTTTTGAACAGGCAAGGTTTTGCAAAGGCTCTTAAATTACATGTAAATGTTCAGTTTCAAATGACTCTGAATATGGCTTCTTTTGGTCATTTTAGGGAGGGATTGCTCAGACCACACAGAGCATCAACTTCTGAATTTTGTCTTAAAATAACCGGCAAGTCAACTGTCCCCTCAGTCAAGCTATGTGGCAGAGGACAGTGTGACTTTATCAGGTAAAGTTTCCCTTCTGCAGAAAAACTTTGGGTTAGTTACAAAGCAAAACTTCATTACTTCCTTCTTAGGTTTTGATTTATTTTTTATTTTTTCCCCTAATGGCAAAATGCCTGGTGCAGATCAAATCCTTCAATTCAGCTTCCAAAAAAGAAGCAGCTATCCTGTATGCCTGAAATATTAATTAAAAAGAAGCAAAAAGAGAAAGATTTGGACAGATCCCAAACCAGCTACTCAAATATAAATGTCTGCAACTGTCATGTGAACGTCTCAGTAAATGAAACTATAATCCATCCTTCCTAATGTGGAACTGCTACTTGATTAGCCCAATTAAGAGCAGATTTCTGACAGAATATTACTTTAGGGTGTAGTTTTCTTAAGGATGAAAAGATGCCAATTTAGAAACAACTGTATGTGACTCTTGTTAATAAAAATTAGGAACAAGGAATGACATAGTAAATTAACCATTGGAATTACACATTGGCTTGAGTTTCCCTTCAAAGTAATATAAAATATTTTTACATGGAGTGATTTGGTAAATCAACATTCTCCATTAAACTTTTAATTTGCATAAGTAGAACACTGATGTATTTGGGTTTGTTTCGTGATGCGTTGATTGGTTGGGTTGGTTTTTATTGCTCCATTTGAAGAAACAGTTCACTCGAACAAAACTCTTATTTGATCCTGGTCACCTCTATTTTTTGGTATTATTTTGGTTTGCTGTCACAGTGGTCTGTTTGTTGATGAGAGTTGTTTTATGAGGCCTGTGTTCAATTGGGATGCCCATGAATATGAGCATCTCTGAGCTGCCCACTTGTGTAACTGCATGTGATAGGTTGGGACCCTCACTTCTCCCAGCTGCCTGGCTTTTGGTTTATTTTAAACATTCTGCTTAGCTGCCCCATGACCAAGCTAGCCTGAGATCTCCTTGCAAGTATTTGTGAGCTCTGCATATGGCACAGAGGAAGTGGGGAAGCCATGCCCCTGGAAATGCCCCTGGGCAGTGGTGTGGGGCTGCGTGGGCTCCCTTTGGGGTGTGCCAGCAGGATGTGCCATGAAGGTGTGCCATCATTTTGTGCCATGAAGGTGTGCCAGGCAGTGCCAGCAGCCTGGGAAGTGCCCAGTAGCTGTTGGGTGAGTGCCGAAGGGACACACTCTGCTCTCGCCCCAGCCAAGCTCTCCTCGGCATCTGCAATGTGGGGAGCCAATTTCAAAACCTTTATTGTTTTGTACAATGTAGTGTAAATGTTTAACAGGGTTGCTTAAAGTTCTTTGTGTTTGCTTCACTGAATTGAGGCAAGGAACATCAATTTTCTGGGAAGATTTCTGCTCTGCATGATCAACAGAATTTCATATTGAAAGATAGTTTATCCATGCAGTCACGCTTATTTTCCAGTTGCCCAAATTAAGACAATCTATAAAGAAATGTTCATTTATTAGCAACTGGTGTTTGACAGTTTATTTCATGTAAGCCTCCAGCTTTCCTTGGCAAGCTTATTTGCATAATGTGTTATTATGTCTAAATGGAAAACTAAATGCCTCCATGTGGTCTTTAAATGACAAGTGCTTGTCAGCTTCATGCAATATTCAGAAGTAATAGATCCAAATCACAACAGCACTCACTATGATGTACAAGGAGAAAAAGAAACAAAGACCAGAAACTTGTTGCGTATCCTTCCCTGACAAATTTACACTTTGGTACAGAATTGTCAATTAGAGTTTTCATTTGTTAAACAGTTGAGTTCAACTGTGAAGGCATTTACTGAAGCTTTATTCTGCAGTGCTTTTGAGTAATTACAATTCACGCTGCTATTTTTTGTTTTCTTCATGTTTTTTGCCTCCTTTCAAACAATGCAGGTCAGAGAATAAGCTCCAGAAAACCTTGGCAAGGTATAGCCAAGAATTTCTGCCTTAATTGCTTCTTAATTACTTCTGGAAACGTGAATGCTCCCTGACAATGGTTACAATAGCTTTGGAAGATCTATTATGAAGTTCACATTTGAAAATGTCCTTGGGTCTTATATTTGTGCAGTTATGTATTAATAATTTTTTAAAAACAGAAAAGTGGTGTGTTTGTGTGTGGTTCCAGGTTATTTGAGGATTCAGTGAGGATGAAAAGTCACAGTGCTCATGTAAACATTGTCTTTATGCCCTTTCTTTTCATGTTTCTAGTGTGCTCCTCTGTCCCTCACAGCCCCTCTACCCTGAGCGCAGCAGAAACCTCAAAGTGGCTTCCACCAAAGAAAGAAAATCTAAACTCTGCTTTTACCCCAGGGTGGGATGGGGTGTGCTGGCACAATGAAGGGCTGGGGTTCAGCCAGGAAAAAACCTGCTAGCAATTAATGCTACAACATGATACTGTCAAGGGGCAGTTGTGACCTTTAGCAGTGTCACATCTCCTTTTTGATAAATGCTATTATTTCCATCTCATGTTAAAGGTTAGGAAAAGTAAACAATATTCTACATATAAGATTAATTTTTAACTTCTAAAATAGATTGTTATCTTGTTTCCTATTCATTGTGTGGCATGGAGTGTTCTCAGTTGAATTTGACATTAGCAAGTGCTATTTAAGTTGGCATTAACTAATGAAATGGTTTGGAGCAGAAGTTGGGGTTTTTCTGTGTTACACAAGAGAAGTCCAGAAAGAAGATAGGGAGGAAACAGAAAATTTTAGAAGGAATATGCTGTCTCCTGGGTAAATCTGGTGCAGGGAGAGAAAGAAAAACAGCCAGATACTGCATGCAATTTTAGCACTAGTCTAAAACCCAGGAAAAATGTATTAGTGTTGGACTGTTGAGTTTGTTGCTTCTAACTGTCCTTTTTGGTTGCTCAGTATTGCAGGACAAGAAGATATGGCTGAAAAGGACAGAAGGAAAAGAGAGGAGACATAAACTGACAAAAGGAAAATAGCACAAGGGGCAGGACAAGCAGCAAGGACTTGTGTCACAACTTGTGGGCTGGCCTTGGGGTCAGACTGCTTTTGGGTACCGTCAGGCCCCACCATCTGGTCACTTTGCCTCTCAGTAGCTGAACACTGCAGGCTCAGAGAAATGCCTGATGGTGTAGCTTTTAGGGTTTGGGAAGTGATGGAGATAATAAGCAGGCAAACAAAAATACCGCCTGTTCTTCTGATATGCTATCCTGTCTAACCACCACTAAGCACTGTGGCCAAACAAGTCATCATCAGCCACACACTGTTGACATTAGTTACTAGAAGATTTTTGGGGGGTTTGTGCGTGCTCTCTCTGCACATGCTAGGTTACCTTTGTGCATTGTGTTCAACAAAAAGGGACCAAATGCTGCTTCCAGAAGCCAAGAGAGGCTGGAAGCACTTGGGGCTCATGCCTGATGTTGGATGCCTGGCAGGCTCCTGAGCGAGCCCTCATTAGGGGAGCAGCACCAGGAGCTGCAGATAATGAGGAGGTGGGAGTCCTGGCTCAGCAGTGTGTCTGCTGTGAGAGAAGGTGCTGGGCTGCTAATTCCCTTGGGGAGGTCAGGGTCAGGCATAAAGCAAGGCAACAGTTTGTCAGTGTTATTAAATGATGTTCCAGTCCCAGGCCATGGCTTCCCTCCATGATTTCAGCAGCTGCTCTGCTTGATGCAATTGGTGTAATTAAAGTGGTTGTATCACTTGGAGCAGGCCTGGTGTCAGTGGGACAGGAGGTGTTTCCAGCAGTGCTGAGCCTGAGCTGGCCTGGCGGCTGCTGGAGGCTGCTATGGCTCTGCTCGCTGGGTTTGACACGAGGCCACTCACACAGGGGACATATCGTGCTCCAGTGACCCACCTTGATGGGGACACTGTCATTTCCTCCACCTCAGGTTATAACTTTCACTGACCCAGTGACAGGAAGCACGCCACCGGTTGCAAACAGCAAGGCTATGTTGGCTTGGACCTGTCCTGCACCCGGCTCTCTCATTAAACCCCGGCAGTGCCTCCCCAGGGCAGGCCCCAGAGGACATGGAAAGCTCCTGCCAGGGATTTCCTTTGGGCTGGGATGAAGTGGGGCTCCCCTGGCTGCCCAAATGTATCAATGTGAGGTGCTGGTCAGGCAGAGCAGGCAGCTGATTGGCACTTTGACCAACAGGAACCATTAGGGGAATGCTCAAATATCCTGAATAGCACATAAGTTATCCAGGAAAGTCCAAAGACTTGCTCACAAATATGTAAAAAGCAGCCAAAAAGTAGCCATTTGCTGCATGAGCATGCAAATAACACTATTGCTGTAAAAATCAGAGGTGGATAGCACAGACTTGACAGCAGGTGACTTGCATGCTCCATCTCCAGTTGGTTTTTAGATTCTTTGGCTCAAAATGCTGTGCAGCACCATAACTTCTGCATCTCACAGCCCAGGGTACTTTCAACAGTTCTTGTGAAGAGTAACATAAGAGTTAGCATCTCATCTTGGCCTGAGTGGTGTTTGTAGGTGCATGAAAATAAGGATAAACTCTGCATCAGTATGTACTTTTTCCCTGCCAAAAGAACAGGTAAAATTATCTGAAGGAAATGGCAATCAGACTGGATCTCAGAGTAAAGTGTCCAACAGGGTGAACTTTTCAAAGTACCACCTCTGATTTTAGAGCTATTAAAACCCAAGGGCATTTATTTTAAAAAACTCACCTTTTTTATGGTACCCTTATTTGAGATTAATTACGTATGTAAAATTCTCAATGAAGAATGCAGCATTTGAGGAACTCATGTTGAGTTTCAGCAGTTAGTCCAGTGATATTAAAATGAAACAGGACCAACTTTGTAGGGAGCAATTATAACATATTACGGTGTGAATTGCACACTGTGATTAAACTCATAGGAGGTACTCAGCAGCAGCATTTGCTTTGAAAGGGGCACTGATTACCATTTGTACTATGCATTTTGGTAATCAGAAATCATTATGGAAAATATTACATCAACTAAACAAATACCCCCTTAGCATCATGAAATATACAGATTTTATTTTTTTTTAAGTAGCCGTATGCATGTAAATAAATACCTTTTTTTCTGCATGGGACTAGCACTTGATCAGTACATAGAATCAGTATGCTGTCAACCTACAGCAGGACCATGAGCTGCAGAATGAATGGTTTGAAGTTAAAATACCTCCTGGGGTTGGGTTTGTCTTCATGACTTAACTTCAGGCTGGTTGCAATGACACTAAACCATCATTTACTTGTGATTTATAAAAATAGCCTTGTGAAAGAATTAAACTAGCAAGAGGTGTTAACATTTACTTTGTAGGTCCTGAGTTATTTCTATTAAATGGCTTTCCCTAGGATTTAAGATAGGGGAGTCTTAAAGCTCTTACTACCTATAAAATACTAATGGGCCCGTGTTGCAAAGGTACTATATTTTTCTGGCATGTTTTGACACCTAATATTTTAAGGGATTTGAAGAGAGCTCCTGTCTAATGGCATTAACCAGTTTTATTAAGGCATTTTTGCCACTGCCTTCTGAGGGTGCTTCAAACAGTCTCATGCAGCAGCACAGGGCTTTTGCATTTATCCCCCCAGCCTGCTGAGCCAGGGACACACCTTCCCCAAGGCCAGGGTTCCAGAGCACAGCAGAGAGGGTCAGCCTGGCAACAGGTCCCACCTGCGATGATCCAAAGCAAAACTTCATCACAAGCCAACAAACCAAACAGCTGCTCACTCAAGGATCCCTCCTTCCTTCCCCTCCTTCCTTTCTCTCCCTCCTTCCTTCCTTCCACAGGATGTAAGATAGATAAATCCTGTAACATTTCTGGCAGTTGGGGACCATGTGATTGCTTTAAAGATGTAAACTCATCTTCACTGTATCTTGATCATTTTCCCTCCTTCTCTTTCTGCCATACCATTTTGATTGCTTAACATAAGGTCTAATGTCAAGTAATAATAAAGCAATTACAAGAAATACAATTCATTCTAAAGTGCATTAAGCAAGAACTAAATTAAGGCACATAATTAACAACAACCAAAAAAAAAGGAAGATACATTAAGGACAAAATGTTTTAACCCCTATATTTCTTCCAGCATTAACTACCTTGGCATTAACTCAAAACTGGTAAGGAAAAAATATAGATTCTATGCAGATGCAGTAGGGCTTTTACTGATTTATGAAGGGAGATTCACAGATCTGTCAGGCATGATCCTTTCTATATAGTAATAGACTCAGTTTGAACTGTCATGCAAATTTTTTTTACTTGTCCATCTGGTCCAATTATTAGAAAATTGTACTCAAGAAGGCTCCAATAACAAACATGAAACAGCTCAATATTTCAAGTTGCCAGTATTTTTCTCATATTTGTTCTTTTTAATTAGAGAGCATACCAAGTTCCAACCACAGGACCCAGGCATTTATTAAGTGATAGAGAAACAGCACTATTTTATTGACTAATTCCCCAGGCTTTTATTATGTTTCCTAGCAAAATGTGATTTATAGGAAAGTTAATAAAGGTATCCTCACCTACTGCTCCTGGAGACAGGACATCTACAAGGGGCAGACATTCAGACTAATAAGTGAAATCACAAATCTGGAAGCTGAAATTGGATTTTATTTCTGTGAGTGCAGCAAAGAACTGATGCAGGCTTGGGCATTTAACATCTCTATCTCAACTGGCTTTGCCTATAAAATGAATGTAATAGTTTTTCTAGATTTTCACATTCTGCTAACTAATTATAGCACTCTACATTTTTTTAAAGATTCAATGCCAAAAAAAAATCATTAAAGTTTTGTTTCCTCTATACCATGACCCATTTCTTCCTCCCAAATGTCTGAGACTTTTTTTAGTGGCTGCATTCCTGAATTGAAAGTAACAACTTGAAAAGTGTGTTATTCCAATTTTCTTGTCACGCTTTGACTGGTTTTTTTTCCCTTTTTATAGCATTTCCTGTATGATTTGTTCACGAAGGGAGTGTTGGGGCATGGGGACATTCTGTGGGCTCTGCTGATGCCTGAAGGGTGGCATCAGGACAGAGGAACACTGGGAGGCTTGGCCCTGGTACATACATCCTTTCCAAATCCAGCTAGAAAAAAGAAATAGTACAAATTGGACAAAGGCAATTTAAAATAAATGCATTGATTCTCATTCTTAATAAGGTTAGGCATGCAATTGTGTGATGACTAATTTGTGTGCCTAATTACCATGATTGTATGTGCAAATCAAGTAATTATGGAAGTAAATAACCATAATCATTTATTTTCATGGGTAATTATTCAATTTTATGCACAATGGCAATAATTGGGTGTGCAAATTAAGCATGCAATTGTGCATGCATATTCAACACACACTTGTGTGTCTAATCTTTCCATAAATCTTTTTTTTCTGATTATTTTTCTTGTTTCCTATCCTTTGCTCTGGTGTAGCATTACTGGGACACTCTTGCTTGAGGTAAGGATTTGAAAACTCTTCTATTCCAAGCCTTCCTGACTTTTTAGTGGTTAATAGTTCTCCAGTGCAAATGGACTGCTCTCTTGAAAGATGGCTTTTCATTCTTGGTCTTAGAGCAGGTGTATTCTTTTCCTAATTAGGCAGGGAATTTCTAAATGGGAGACTGAAATAGATACATTCTAAATAATATCCTAAAATATCTAAATAATATCCTAAAATTTCCAAATAATATCCTAAAATTTCAAATACATATTTTTTTAACCTATTAAGCATATTTTATAGAAAAGGGTTTTTCTGCACACATATCCACAATTACCTTGGGGTTTCAGGTATAATAGTGCCTTTGTCATGGAGAGGGACTTCATACTGCACTGCATTGGAGGAGAGGTCCCTAAGCTGCCATTAAAGGCAAGGAAAACATTGTACCTCTTCGCTTACCACACAGGTCTGATTTACAAAGCACTTTGGCACTGACCTAATTCAGTTCCCACTTAAGACACGTAGCAAGAAATCCCATTGACCTCAATACAAGCGAAGTTTATCACCGCTGAGCGCTTCTAAAAATGTCACCCCGCTTTTCTGTCTTAAGACCTGAATTTGTAGGCACATAATTATCTTTAAGCATAAAGCATAAGCATATCTGTTATATGCTCAAATTCTGCAGCTGCAGGAGCTGGAGTGAGGTGTCTGTCAGCAAGGTGCTGATCCCCAGGTGCCAGGTTGGTTATTCCTGTGTGGCTCCAGGGAAGGTGCCCCAGACAGAGCTGCTGGGCTGTTCCCAAGTCATGCCTGTGGCCAGGGTACAGCACGTGCAGCTCAGCCCAGTCTGGGCAGCTGTTCAGGGTCCTGCCTATACAGTACCCCTGCCATAGGGGCTGTAGCTTGTCACTCTCTCCTTCCCAGCTCTTCCTGCAGCAGGGAGGCAGGGGAAGCATCCTGGCTTCACTCTGCCTCTGGAGGAGTGACCCATTGCTCTGTTTAACCAAGGGATTTAATTTCCATTGTTTGTCTTTTGTGTCCCTTCTCATTCAGATAAATTTCCCCAGCCTCATTGATGCTAATCTCATTGTTCAGGAATCAGCAAAGGGTAATTAGTTTTTGCAATAATGATCTATCTGTCACAAGATCATGGCCTTTCATCACACACTATCTCAGGTGTTTTCTAACTAAGCCCAGGGAAAAGGAGCAGAGCTGCTCCATGATGTTCAGTGTCAGGTGGGGAGGTCTGCATGGTGCGTGGCAGAAAGTCCCACCACCCAGACAGGGCATCCAGCCAGCAAAGCCTTCCAATCCCAGCCCCACATCATCACCCCAGAAAGGATTTTCTAATGGTCAGAACCTGACTTTCTGGGTGGGTAAAAAAATAGTGACAAGAAGAACCAAACCTCCCATCCTCAACCTATTTTGATACTTCAGAAGAGAAATTAATTCTCTTTTTAGCTATGAAGTCATTTTTCTCAGCATGGTGTGGTTTCCTATGGCAAGAGGTTATAAAGGTCAAAACCAGAATACAGCTCATTTTTATTGAGATAAGACAGCTTGCTCGTGTTGCAAAGCATTTCTCCCAGCTGTTCCATTTCATAGGGAGTTTTTAAATTTTAGGGTTTAAAGCATTCTGAAGTAAAACAAAAAAGACTCAAAAGTAGAGCTTTGTATAAAACAAAGCTGTTTTGCTGAGTATTCTCCTGGCAGCAGTGTCGGACCTTTGTCACAATGGGGCTTCCCAGCTTGGGATGGGACCTACAGCCTTGGGCAGAGTGTCACACATTGTGCCTCATCTCTGGGGCTGAGCCATCTCAGCTTGACATGGTGTCCCACTCTAAAGTGCCCTTTTCCCATAACTATGAGCACTTTCTGGGCTCTTTCTCTCTGCCAAAGAGGTCCAGATGTTTCTTCATGTGTAGTCTTTAATTGCCAGGCTAACTTGGCTTTCTACTGGAGCCCATGCTCAGTTCTGCATTTCACATCACTGAGAAGCTATGCAATGTAATGTAATCTATTCTTTAAAAATATAATGAACAAGAAACTTTCATTCCAGAAAAAGTTTAGCTACACTTTTAGGAAAGGGCTGTTATTGTTAAATTTTATGTATCCTACCCATAATATTGTCACCTTTAAATATACACACACACACACACACACAAAGCCATTTTGAATTATAATGTCTAGGAGAAGATAGATTTCAAAATATCAATAAATGAGGATAATTGAGCTGGGTTCCTACATAGTAATATGGCCACTGAAGTCAAAGTGGAGAGATAAGTCACTAATTATAAACAATAAACACTGAATGTTGTCATTTTACAATTCTGCTGACTTCACAGGGCTGCAGCTGCCTTATGGAAAGTCTCACTAAATGTTTCTTTGTGTAAGAACAATTCTGCTTATATAGCCTATATTTTCCATGTTTCCCTATCCTTATTCTGACTTACTGGAAACATTTGCATTAAAAAAGTATCTTTGTTTCTTAAGAGTTCATCTGCTTTCCTGCTTATCATGCACATGCTGAGAAAATGAGCTCAGCAGCAACAAGAAATGCCTGTTTCCCCAGGTCAGAAATCCTTCTGCCATAATGAATGGGAGTGACTTGGAGACAGCACCTGATCTGCTTTTTCAGACAGATTCAGTGTCCTGCCTCCTGCTTTCTCAGACATAGTCAGAGATAGTGCTCCAACCTGACAGTATGTAACCTTGGAGAAATTTGGAGAATACAGGGCAAACTGAAATTCCAAGTTATTAATTTGTAAAAAATTCCTCTGACTATCCACAGAAATATTCCTGCT
>NW_005054336.1:4087884-4093160 GCF_000277835.1 Geospiza fortis
TGCTGTCTAAAAATGGCAGAATAAACAGCTGAACAAGAATCCTAGAAAGCCAATTGGCGCCTTGGCAGGGTTTGAACACCAGAGCTCGAGGAGCATCTACATCTGCAAAAAGGCTCAAAATAATGCAGTTGCATTAGTTATTTCCTGTCTGGAACAAGTGCCTGAACAGGAGATGGCTTTGTGGTGAGCTGAACAGTGAAGGCAAGTGATTTCTCCTGGTGAGAGTGGAACCTTTTGTTTCTTGGTAACTTAACCAAGAAGAAACAAGGATTTGCTGGAGAATCAAGGATGTTGCCCTGCCTGTTTGGAAACAGAACACAAAGTAAAGCATTCACTAGGAAACAAAACCAATGTTAATTTAGTAAAAATATTTTAAATGCCTTCTATGAGAGGCAGCCTGACCTGCTAACAGTCTTGAAAATTACCACTAATCAAATCATGCCCTTCTCTTCCCCAGTAAAATGCCTTGTGCCCTGCTGTTTGTCAGACTTGTCTTGTTACTCCTGATTATACCTGTTTGAGATTTATTCTTTTACTTAAATAGAACAATGCTGTTGTCTCAGTGAGGCTGTTACTTGTTTCTTATGACCACTTAATGCCATCCTGTGGAGCAAAATCATTCCTTTGTTTGCTCATCTGGGCTTATGTGGTACTGGAATTTGAATAAGTGATCACTTGGGCATCCTGTTTCATACCAGTCTTGTGCTGTCCTCCTGGCAATGGCAAGAGTATTCAAAAGGTGAAATTAGGGCTTGGTTGATACCAGTGTCTTGGGCAGCAGAGAGAATGGTGACCACTGAGAGAACCCAGCTCAGACCACTTGCTACACTACAGACAGTGGGTTTCTACTTCATGTGCATTTGAGGAGTTCCCCTCTGTCAGCAGCTAATTGTGCTACCTGCTTCTTCTTTTGTGTAAATGAGCTCTCCACTTGCAGTGTCTGTGCTTCACAGGAGTGTCTCCTGCCCTCTGGCCCATGCAGAGTGACAGGCTGTGCTGCAGGATGCCTCAGATCAGCAATGGGAACAGGTACAGTGCAGGGAAGGACAGCTGCACAACTCTGCCTCCAGCTTTACCAGGCTCCTGTTTGTTTCTCTGGTGCCTTGGAGGCACCTTGGTCTTTAGCAGCAAAAGCTAGAGCATCTTCCTCTTGTTTCCCACCTGTACGATAAATTCAGAGTGCTGCTTGCTCAGTAGTATTCTCTTGGTAAGGCAGGGAGGACATTCTGGGACCATTTGCTTGAGGGCAAGATTTGCATCTGTATTTGTCTTGCTATCATTTAGCTATAAAACACAGGAAGTAATCTTTTCCTATGTCACAGGCATGATATAGGCAGCTCAATTAAAGTTTATGAAGCATGATCTGAGATCCTTTTTAACTCAGAGCTTTACAGATATGCAAAGCAAGATTTTCAGTTATTCATTTCTGTTTATGATAGTTCACATCTTACTTTTTTCAAGCAGAACAGTACCTTGATCAGGAAATAAGTCTGCTTTCATGGGAAAGAACATGATTTGAGGAGGAGACAAAAATGGTAATTATTAATTACATATTATAACTTCCTAGCACATAATTTTATCCACATACATGGAATACATGACACGGACTGGATGGTAGGACTTTATGTTACAATTCCTCTGCTTCAAAATATATCACGCTCATGTATGCTAGTCTGTGGAAATATGCTTGGAAATATTTTGGGACATAGCATCTGATTTTTCTGTTGACAGTAGTCTGCCTGTGGTCATATAAAATACCTCCTAGCTTAGATCTGACAATGAACACTGAGCATTTGTTTGCGAATGGTTTAGAAAAGAAGATTTACTTTGCTTTGAGGGCAGCTGGGAAGACTCAGTTTATTGGATTACAGAAAGTGAGAGCAGTAAATAAAACCTGATCCCCAATATTTAATATATGAGTGTCATGAAAGAAGTAAAGATTTACTGTCATGTCAAGATGCAGTAACTGTAAGTCTGCTGGTTAGCTGTTTAACTGATAGAATTAAAGGAGGAGCAAACAGAACCCATCTGCCCACCCTTTGTTTTTCAGAAGACTGAGAAATGGAAGCTTTGAATTCTAACAGGCAAAAGGTTTTCTGATAAATTGCCAGCTCTTTCTCATCTCACTGATTTGAGTGATCCTGCCAAGTTACATGAAAACAGTATCTTTAAACTGTCTCAAGACACCCTGTTAGATCATTGTAGCTCCAATATTTTAACAAAAGCATGTAATTTTCATCATCAGAGCACTGTTCTTCTTTATTTAGGCTCACCACTAAACTGGGAAATCCTTATCTAATGAATTTCATTGTGTGGCACTCATGGCATTATTAGGAGCATGCGAAGCATCTCCAGTCTAACTCACACCTCCTGAATTGAATCTGAGTTTTTTGGTTCATACTTTGTACAGATTGAAATGCTAAAGCTTATTTCCTGGCTTCATTTGAGCCTCTATCACAACTCTGAATCAGTTGTGGAGCCCCCGTATCAATGAATAAGGTAAATTATGTATATGAACTAAAAATAACAGGGTGATACACTGTGACCTGCCATAGACTCTTTCTGAATTTATATGAACCAAAATACACTAGCAGTGAATAACATCTTGTTATGGAAACCTTAGAAGTGATATAAAACCAGTTTTGTTGGCACATCACAGTAAGAACTGAGGTCATAACAGCACATTTGATGGAACAGCAGATACAGTGGAAAAGTTCAGCACTGTGCCTCAGAACCTGCTGTTGTTTTCCTGAGATAACCTAACATCTGTGGCTTGAAAAACCCTCAACATTTCAATCTGCCTTTGGCTTGTATTAGTAAGTTCTGTCAATAAATGGGTATTTGTTATTTTAGTTAAATATCAGGCATTTACAAAAAGCATGGGAGCATGATCATAATTGCATTACAACTATGTTTTCTCTGTCATCTTTTCTTGGACTCTGCGTCAACAGTCTCCATACAAAAGAACTGCTAAAGGCACTTTGGTTGTAGGCTCAGCGCTGCCACTTCAGATTTCTGGCTTTTGAGCTAAGATTTAACCACAAAGCCTCAGCTGAACTTTGTGGCTATGTACTTAAAAGATGAGTTGGCACCTTTAAATCAGTTCAGCCCATGGGCCCAGAGGAGAGAAAAGTCAGCTCCAGAGTGCACACAGATGCACTGAAGCTTTTTCATCCACATGTGGGCAAACTTTTATGTTGAAGCTATATTAAATTGCCAAAGGCAAACAAAACTACTTTGCTAGATAGTCTTAAAGTTTATTTTTACCTGATGATGACATTTGCATTGGGAGTGAGGTACAGCAGCAGAAAGCCCACAAGGGCAGCATCAATGGAACAGATATTGAAAAGAACAAAAAAAACCCTGTTTCTTTTTAAGTCCTCCATACTTGTAAATGTGAGACCTATTGCTGTGATAAATGAAAGGGTCATGAGTCAATGCACCAGAGGAGGATGAAATAGCACAGCTGTGTGGAATACAATACTGACTTTTCAAAGTTTGTTCAAAATCAGGGCAGACAGTCCAGCCCAGTCTGGCTCTGGCTTTGCCCAGGGTTTACTGAGGGGAATGTGCACTGCCCTGGGCAGCTCTGCAGCTCTTGCTGTCTGGGACAGCATTTTCATAATGAGCAGTGTGTCACTAACGATGTGTCCCACAGCCTGCCCTTCCCTGGGGCCTGGAGCTCTGGCTCCCCATCCCTTCCCATCCTTCCCCAGCCAGTCTGGCTGCCATGAAGACAGAGCAGGTTCTCCTTCCCTCTCTCAGGCCCAGCTGGAGCTCCCAGCCCAGTGTAAAACCCAGGTGGGTCCCACTGCTCAGGGCTGCCCCAGGGCTGGGCTGCTCCTCGGCACTCCAGAGCCATCTCTGCAGAGGGGCACCAGGAAAAACTGGGAGCAGAATGGACCATTAGCTGCACCTACAGGGGTGCTGCCAAACTATCTGAAAAGCTTGTTTTAAAAACCAATCTGATTGCAAGTAGGAGTAATTTCAGTGGTCTGCATTTCTTAGCTCTTATTTTGTGTATTGCAGTATGTGTCAGTGAGCAGAACTTAATACTTCACCCATATGAACCTTGGTGATTGCATGCAGCTTCAACAGAATAACAAAATTAATTCTCTGATGACTTCACAGCAGTTTTGGGGAATAACAAGCTGACCTTTTGCATTTATTTTGTATACAGAAACCACTACAAATTATTAAAAAAGGGATCTGCAGATTAATGTTTTAAGTGTTATTGAAACCAGCAACTTTTGTTATTTATATAGATTTTAAATTCTACCTACTTGAAACTCTTAGGGCATATGACTTAAAACACAAGTATAAAAATGTCATATAAGATTCAAATATTATAGGCTTCTAAAATGTACATGCTCTGAATAGCAACTCCAAATAATGTCAGTGAAGAATACAGGTAATGTAAACCTTTACTGCCTTCTATCTCACAATAAATCATACACCAATCACTGTAAGTCTATTGCCTCATTTAAAAATCAGTTATGTAGTTGAATCATGCTACTTTTATGTCATTCTTTTAATCAGTAATTTCACTGGCATATCACCATACGGTGTCACAGTATTATAATCAATTAAAATAAAACCAACTCAATTATTTAGTAGCTAAACATAACAAATACTGTTTTGTGTATATGAAAACTTCATTTCCACCAGAATTAGAGTAGACCCTTGTCCTAAGAGCCAGTGTAATTTCTTATTTTCAATCTTAAAAAATTGTTATAGCTTGAGAGAGAAATTTATAGAGACTTGAGTTCCATCACTTGTTATAATCAACTGTACAGTCTGCTCTGGAATGCTTTGGTCCTCAGAGTGGGGATTATGGCCAATGCTTGTACTATGATCTACATTGCTTGAATTCTCTGGCCTACTCTTTGTATTAGAAAAAGGTCCAAGTACACAAAAGAAGTCTGTTTGTAACACAGACAGGAAAACTTGTCAGGAGGTTTGCTGACAGCAAATTTCATTTAGCTAGTTTTACTATAAGCAGCTTAGTCTACAGGTGCATTTTATATTCAAATTATTTTTATCCAGATCTTTTCCTAGTAATATTAACATCTGTTTATAAAGCCTGTAAGTGGTTTATATAATAAGATTTTTTATGAGTTGGAATATTAAATTAAGTTGTGTAGAAGTGCTTCAGGTGCTGATATAACCAACTTACCCACTGTACATCGTTAACTTTATGATAAAGTTTAGCTTCTCTTCATGCAACAATATACAGCTCTGCAGTAGTAACTATCAGCTACTTTGCACTGCAAACT
>NW_005054336.1:4093170-4108167 GCF_000277835.1 Geospiza fortis
GCCAGAGTCATCCAGCTCTCAGTCAGCCGTGGGTGGGCTCATTGTGGGCTGCTTCTCAGGCCCTGTGCTCTTTGCTGCAAGACACAAAGGAGAGCAGCCCAGTGGCACCACAGCCTGATCTGCTGAAGCCCAGCTGAGATCAGCTCTCTGTCCTGTGGGAGCCTGGAGAGTCACATTTTCATTCTCTGCTTGTAGCTGAGATTCCTTGAAAGCAAAGCTGTGGAAATGAGCCCCCATGTTTGCTGTGTGAATGGCCAGGGCACACCAGATTAAGCATATCTTAACCTTACTTTGCAAATCCTAACTTTGATTTACCTTGTTTGTAAATCAGAATGAGATATGGGATTACACAGCAAGCAGAAAGCCAGAGTTTTGCATTCTCTAGTAAATACTGAAGTGTCTGGCATTACATGTGCAAATTATATTGTCCTTTCATTACCATCTACTGGTTTGATAAGAAAATTATGCTCCTAACTTTTAAAAAGCGGGGGTTTGCCTGCTCAGAGGAAAACACCTCAGTGTTTTCTAGAGCAACTAATCTTCCTTGTGAGCTGCTGCTCTCTTTGCTGCTGGCAGAAAAGCCATGTGTAACTGCATGATGATCTCATGCCTGGTCATGTAACTAGGGCATAGACTATGTCTTGTCATATGACCAAATTGTCTTCCCATAATGGGGAAAATTTCTCTTTACCTGGTGGATGAGGGTATAGGGTATGCTCCAGTGTTTGGATAACTGGCCAACAGTAGGTGAGGAGTGAAACAATCCTCATCATACTTAATTTGCCAGAAGTTGCCTAAAACAGACGATGTGAGTACCTTTCCTAGAGTTCACCTAATTAATTTATAAGTCTGTGGTAGCATTCTCTTTGTTGTTTACATTTTGCTTCATTTCACATACTCTTCATTTGCCTTCTTGCGTTTTGTTCTTCTGTCTGATGTTTGTCATTGTAGCTCAGTACCTGAGGTTTCAGGTACTGAAAAATCTCCCAGTGAGTTGGAAATATAACATGGTTTGTCTTGATTTTGATTTTGGCTTTAAGAAGCTTGAGCTGGCATGAGAAAAGCTCCATTTCTCCAACACCCTTTGCTGGGCCAGTCACAATAGCTTACCCTGTCTCAACTCCTTGAGCCACCAAATTATGTTAATGATATGTGCCTCTGTCAAGTGCTGGAAGAACAGCAGCATTATAAATAAAAACAAAGCAGTGTAGTGCTTCATGACACAGATTTAGCATCTGGCATTAGCTGAAGTTTCTTCAGCTAACCCTGGGGAACCAAGGAGCTGCTGGTTAGGCAGGCTTGGAAGTGTAACATTATGTGTCAGTCACTCTGGCAAGATCTACATCCTAACCAGAGAATAAATAGCTAGACAGGATACTTTTGCCATAGGGATGATAATGGCAATCTCACTCAAAACAAAAAAGAAAAGAAAATATTTTTTTTATTGATAACATTTGTTTAAGGTATATGGTTATTGCCACTCACTCTTAATTAAAAGATATTAAATGGTGTCAGTGAATTGGTAGTGCTGAGGAACACAGAGCTGCTGAATATTCAGCAAGGCTAAGTGCAGCTATTGAGGCACCTACCATTGCAGCAAATGGGCTGCAACATCAGATTTTCACATATAGGGCCAGTGCTCTCAAACTGTGGTGTAGCTCAGCTGTTCTACCTCCCTTCATGAGATTGATGGGGATTCTGCTGTGCTTGCCACACTCCAGTGCAGAGCACTGGAGGGCATTCAGCATGTTGAGAAAGGTCAAAACAAGACTACATCAGCTTCTGAACCTAAAAACTCTGAACTCTTTGCTACCTATTAGGATGAACGAACAAAAGCTGTGTTTTGATGTGTGACATCCCAAAGGATTGCTTGAGGCAGATGAGAAAGTTACTGCTACTTAAAGGAAGGAGCAGTTGTCTGCAAGCTTCATCCCTCAGTGCAAGCACTGCTGCACAGCTCCAGCATGCTTCAAACAAAGCTGTGTCCTCAGTGAACTGGCTGTAGGTTTGGTAATGAAGTGCTCATCCCACCAGTCATTAAAATTTTGACATCCTTTAATATGGTAACAGGAAAGTATTAATTGTTTATTTTCAGGTACTATGGAAGCTGAGATAAACAATGCTTAAAGAAATTTACCACAGCTTGGCACGTGCTACCAATAAATCACAGTTTCTGCATTTTCAAAACTTGTAATATGCCCTGTTCGAGCCTGTTGAGAGATATGGTAATCTCTCGGCAGAATGTGTAAATAAACCTGAAATAAAGTCAGCTCGGTGTGCAAAGCCCCGGTCACAGAGCAGGAGCAGCAGCAGCAGGGAAGGCAGCATCTCCCAGCCTGGGCTGGCTCACACAGCAGCTGCAGGGAGGTTCTCCTCTGTTTGGGGAAAATACTAATTAAGTAGTTTGTTTACTCCTGGCCAGACACCCTCTCCTCTCCTCAGAGCTGAGTGTCAGCACAGGGCTCCAGGCTCGCCTGTGTCCCCACTTGCTGGGTGAGACCCTTCGCTCTCCAGCCCTGGCTGGTCCTTTCCTGTGCCAGGACTCTGGAGGGGAGCCTGGGTGCACACAGTGCTGGCACTGCAGTTCCAGCTTCTGTCTCTATGCATAATATACAGTCTTGACCTACACTTATGTGTAAATGCTTTAATTTTTTGCAGGTCACTAACTGCCCTGTTTGACTTTGAAAAAATATTTTTCATGTGTTTCGTTCTCCCTGGCTTCTAATATCCTGGCTATTATGCTATCAGCACTGATGGGTTTAAAACTAGGAATTAAAAAAGCAAAATAAATGTCTAGCTTTGTGCCTGTGTCCTCATCCATGCACGCTTATTAATTCAAATATACAAGCTTTTTTTTTTTCTGTTTATATTACAATAAATGAATGTTGCTCAGAGGAAAAGAAAGACCTGGGCTGGTCTGGGAGGAATGTGATGCAAAACAAGCGGGAGACTGACCCTCTTAATGTCATGCTGCTATTGATGATGTGCTTAAGTACTGCTTCTTTCTTTATATGGATGCAGGCTGAGGCAGGGCAGCCAGGCTGCCTCAGAGTGTGAGTCAGGGAACAAGTATGTAACTAACAGCTCGCTGTGGTCAGCATTACACCCGCCAGGAATTTCTTCTGGCAGCTCTACCAAGTTGTGAAAGAAATACTGTGGAAAGTTTCTGTTCCTCAGATTTTCCTCTCATCGGATCAGAAATTCCATTTCATAAATGTAACAGATTCATAGAGAGGCTTCTGTAATTGCTTTTCTTCTTGGTCTTTTCAGGAGCGTAGTTTTCTAGTTTTTGTTAAAATTTAATCAAGGGTGAATTAATACAGTGTATAATGTTTTTCAGTTACAAGTTGTGTTAGAATTCCTCATAGTTTAATTACTTTTACATTCGGTAAAAACCTGGATGTAGGAGCAGCTCTCCCTGTCTTCAGACTACATTTACTCTTGTGACATTTAATAAAAGCCCCATAAATCCAGAATTAAAAACAATTTAAATTCTGCAGCCAGATCTGTGGTGTCAGTGCTGCTTTGCTGAAACTTCTACATCACCTTCAGCTTAATTAAAATCTGCCTGCTTTTATTAATTGACAATTGCAAATGTAGAGACTAGACCAGAATGTAGTTATTTTATGGCACTCTTCTCTCTCCTTTCAGTGTGTTCTGCTGTCTACATGGCTCACACGGGTCGTCCAAGGGAATTTCTTGAGTCACCATTGCCTAAGTTGTGCAGATAATACAATACCAGATGCTTAATGCTTTCAATACCTAGAGAAATGGAGAGTGGGCATTCCAAAATGGTTCCAGTAAGCTGGATTTATGCATCATTACAGCTACAGACATGGAATGGTGTGAATCTGTCTACTAACCTTGAAACCTTGCCCTTGATGGAAACCATGTTAAAGTGAAGCATTTCTTCACAAAATCTAAAATAGAGCAAGTTATGATGGCAAATACCGAAAGAGATGTACACTTGCCTGGAAATCAAATTTAATTGCTTGTCCTTCCTCTCTGTATGCAGCTGCCAGGCTGTGGGTGGCTAATGAATCCATGCTGCAAGGCAATGCCTTCCCTGAGACCCTGGGCTGCAGAGAGCCACCAGCTGACACCCCCAGCTTCCTTTTCTGCCCTCCTCCCTCTCTCATGGGTTGCTCAGTGGGGCATTCAAAATCACATCTTCTCTCTTTGCCTCATGTGTTATTGATTCTTAGCTAATTTAGGAGGCAATTTCAAAGTTGTTCTGGGTGATCAAAGGCCCCTACGTTTTTTGAGATGCCTACTTCCCTTTGGTAAACTTGGCGGTAAAATCCCCTGTACTTAATGAGGCAACATAAAACTATTGGCCACTGAGAAGTGATTTACTTTTGTGGTAAGACAGTGTCGAAATCTGCACTGAATCTATACATGTGTCAAACTTTACACAAACATATTATGGACATTAATGATTGTGGCTTATTGACTCTTGATTGGCACCATGCGTGATAGATTGATATTTGGATCACTTTAGGATGATGATAGATTTGGGGTCTTCCACCTAACGTCCTGTGTTTTAGAGATACTCTGATAGTCTCTAAATCAGTTAAAAATCTTGATTCTTGTATTGCTAAGTTCATGTTTCAGATCAGTTTAGTAAGGCAGCTCACACACCTTAGACAGCTTAATACATTAGAGTGGCTGTACTTCCAGGACTGAAATGATTTAAAAATTATCTTTCTGACCATGACCATTGAGATCATTATGTTATTTACTGAAAACTGGTCATATAGACTGTAAAATCACCACAAGGGAAGGAGCCTGTAGCTGATCAGAATCTTCTTGAATACTTGGGAATTCAAAACACAATTTTTTAAAGTCCCATAAAATTTGCATTTTAATTCATTTTTTGAATGGGGTATTTTATTGTTGCAGATAAGAAATTCAAAGGCATGACTGTCCAGTTACCAAGGACTTCCACTGTGTGTATTACAGTTTGGAAGGTAACATTGTGGTTACATTGAAGTTTTGGATTCAACTCTAAAGCTCTTTTTCTTCCTCAGCTACTGCACTGTTGTTCTCGTGACTTGAAAGAATCAGTTTGTCCAAGAATAAGAATACATTATAATAATAATTATTATTATTTTTGTTATATGTTTTACAGAGGACGAGTCAGACTTAATTTATACTGGTAGGTATTTGTGGTCTTTGGATGAAAGGTTATGTGTTAATAAAACTTCACATCTTGTTGCAAACCTCTCCAAAATAGTACTTCAGTCAAACCTGCCTGATTTGCTTGTGTCCTTAAAGAGAGATATAGAGCAAAAAGAAAACACAAGACTGTGAAAATCAATCCTGAAGTTTTTGTTGGCTTTGCCTTTTGCACAATTAATGAATTGTTCAACTGAGTGTGGTTTCAACAGGGCACTGAGCAAGCATGATGCAATTAAGAAGCAAGCTGAGGAGTAGGCACACCTTGGATACTGTAATGACAGCCTGGTGCTTCCCTGTTTACTCGTAACAAAAATGTGTGGTGTCTGAGTAAGTATTGTTGTGTACTAAATTTTTCCCTTTAACTGGGCATGAGTGACTGCTGTTTCCCTACTATTAAGAACTTGCCTTTAGCAATGTTAGACAATCAGAATCCAGAGTTTTTAGGGTTTAGGTCTGGTGGTCCCTGAGCTTGAAGTTTGAGATTATCGCAGCAACATTTTGATTGCAACTAGGAGTGAAAATCAGTGCAGGGAAATTCCTGCCTGAACTAAAATAATAAGCCAGAGCTGAAAAAAGGGCTGTAAAGATAGGTAAGCAGAGTCTCTACAGCTTTTAGTGCCATGTTTGGGCAGAGCCATATTTTGTTCAGCAATGCACGCCTTTAATCGGAGCGAGCTGCCTTGCCTCAGGTTGGGTTGGAGCTGGGAGATCTTTTGTGCCTCCAAATACCCTGTTCATCCTGTCTAGCACTTGTATGTGTCAGTGGCCTTGATCCTTTCTCACTCCTGTCAGTGAGTTCCTGTGCCCTGAGGCCAAGGCTTAGCTCTGCCTGCCCTTGTGCAGAAAACAGGAGGGATATGACTGGCCTGACTCCAATCCCCTAGAAAACCTGCACCAGGACTGCTGCAGCAGTATTTTGATTACTCGCTACAGGATGATGACTTTTACTTTCCATGCTCTGTGCCTATAGTGGTTGTAAACTATCAAATTTGCCCTTTTAAGATATTTTACATCTACTAAGTCACCACATTAGACAGCAAGCACAATATTGGACCAATAGCTGGACTATGAAATGAGTAAAGAAATACAGACATGTAAATTTGACACAAAGATGATTGCTATAGTCCAAGCCATGAGGAATCAGCCTATCACTGGACTGCATCTCATAGTGCTGATGGTATTTGTTAAAAGTTGCTGCTATTCATGATGGAATTTGAGATGATAGCTGCTGTTTATTCTGAAAATGCAGATATCTTTGTTGGGTTCAGATATTGCAAAAGGTTAATGAGATATTATGTCACAAGTGGCCAGAAATTCTCTGAAATTTGCAAGCAGACAGTTTGTAATGCAGTGTGACAAGCTGCTCTTGTTCTCCAGCTACATCAGCACTCCTAAAGGACAGTAGACTACACAGAAGATTACTCTTGAAATTATAAAGTAAATTAGTTTTGGGGATGGCAAACTGATTTTCTTTTAAACAATATCCATCTGGATATATAATGAATTTAGGAACAGAATTATTTCTGACTTCCATCTCTAATCTGTTACTCTTCTACTCAGCACCCATTTTCAAATTTGCAGTGGGTTGTTGTGCCTTTTACCACTTAACATTTCTGTAGCACTTAATGCTGCATATGAAAGCAAACTGTATCTGCTTTGTATGGTCGATAGAGCAACTTAGAATTTTTTAATGGAAAATATAATTTAGTCTAGAGAAGAATATTTGGAACCTCAGAAACATTGGGATTTTTCTATTATTTCCAAATTGAAAAGACAAGAGTTAGGTTGACAAGGAAAATTACTGAGGTGCCTTGATCTGTTGCCCTATTCCACCATTAGTGAGATTTTTGTTTGCTGTAGCAGGTCAACTTTAAATTACAGCTAACATGTCACAAAGTTTCTGTGGTGCATGAGGAATAGAAAAAAACCCATGCAAAACATTGGTTTATGGATTGCTTTCTGGTGCTTTTTTAACCCTACCGCCTAAGGCATGACAGGTCACTAATTCTACCTGTGATAGTGATGTCTCAGTTTCTGATTATTCAGGGATCAGAGCTGCAGGGGTGTGCACCTCTCCCAAAATCTCATTTGGGGCATGGGAGTACATGTACCAGTCCCAGCCTGAGCAGAGCCTGGGAAGGGGCGTTGGTGTTTTCTCAAGGATTGATGTGAGGCTCTGGCTACGCTGCTGGAGGAGTTTTAGCTGCAGAAAAGCTCACCAGTGCCCGCAGTTTAGGTGCCAGCCTAGGGCAGCCCTGGGGGCTGTGTGGTGGCTGCAGGGGTGGCAGCAGGGAGGACGCTGTGCTGTCCCCAGCGTGGGCTGCTCTGTGTCAGTGCCACAGGGCTGGGCCCTGCAGCTGCTCCGGCTTCGTGGGACCCCTGCAGCCTGGGTCAGGAGTTTTGGGTTTGAGAGGCAGTGCTACAGAAAGGTTTTTATGTGCAGCTACTTGGGCAGATCATCTTCAAATGATCTAACAAGGTATTTGTATCTTTCACTTAAATTCTCTGAGCATTGCTGGCGGCAGTGACTGCTGTATTCAGCGAGTGAAAAGACTGTAACAGCAACTGAACATGGTAATTGGTCCTTGCAACCTGGATTTCTTTTCTGCTATAAGCAAAACCACTATTCACATCTACCTTTTAACATGAAAACAACTTCTACTTCTTGTGGTCATCTTTTTATTTTTTTCTAAAATGCAAACCCCCATCCCCACTAAAGGCTATTATTAAATAACTTTGTGGTATAGATTGTGTCAGTTGGGTCAAATTTGCCTCCTGTGTTGAACCTCCCAGTACTTCACTCCACAGAAATCACAGGTCTGTGAAATTGATATGCTAAAAACTATTTCAGCTGAGAAGATCTGAGAGAGTAATGTTATCTACAATATTTAATACAGAAAGATGCTTAAGTGATCTCAATTAAATTTGCTCCTAGACAAACAGACCAGTGGGAAAAGTATGTACAGTAAAGCAATTAAAAACCAGAGTGTCACAATGCATCCCCCTAGCTACATTTTTCTAGGGGTATTTATGATGCCCAAATCCTGAAGTGAGGAGTGTGTGAGGACAGCACGAAAAGATAATAAAGGGGAGGGGAGGAGACTGTCCCTTGTTGAGTGTTTTTGATGTAGGAACAGTATGAAGGTGGTGGTACTATTGTAGGTTCACTCCACCAGGAGTAGATGACTAAAATGTTGCTTCTGTGAGTCTCATGGGTAAGAGACAAAGTGGCCACTCAAGAAAGCAATTATGTATTTTTTCTGCTCATTTCTGAATTTCTTAATTTAAAAAAGACTGTGTCTCCCCAGGATGCTTTAAACTCCACTGCCTTGCCCTGCAAATAATTCTGGTTTGCTGTTGGCTTTTGGTCAGCTGCAGCTCACTCACAGTCCAACAGCTTGTGTAGTGTCCCAGCAGTCAGCCTCTTTAAATGATGCCATAGATCCACCTCCCTGCATTGCTCAAGGAAACACTTTAACAGCAGTCATCTTCAAGGCCATGATGTTTCAGTGTGGCAAAATGAACAAATTGTCTTTTCATTGTTTCCTTTCTAAGCTATATAGTGGCTATTTACTTTGCTTGTCACAGCTTTGCTTCTATAGCTCTTCCCTGTAAAGCTTTTGACCAGCAAGCACTTCATGGAATGTGCTAGTTGGAAAACATCTGAATATGCATTTTTTCCCTGTAGAAATCATCCAGGTTCCAAAAATCATACAATTCTTAAGTGGAAAAACATACTGCAAAGCTGCTATTTCCTGTCTTTTAGGGGGGAAAAAACCCCAGGAATTCCATGGGAATATCATTCACAGAAATACTTCCAACAAGCTCCATTTCATGGACTTTCTTACATCTTCAGAAATTAATGATTTCTTTTTAAGTCAGCAACTCCTTACACAGTGAGAAAGAGTACACTGCCACCAATACTATTTATTGATTAAAATATTGTAATAATATATTTTAATAACTTTGTGAAGATGATAAGGATTTTAGATAATAATTACTCCTCTTGTAAGAGAAGAAGCATTGTTCGGCTCTATAGTTAACGATGGTGCAGTTATTTCTCTCTTTAGGAACACCCTATATTCTCCCAAGGAAATACTGCTTTCAGTTTTAGGAATGGTTTATTTCTTTTAAAGTTTTCAGATCATTTAAGAGATTTCATTTCAAAGATTCTCACTCTAGAGGAATGCCCTTTTGAGGATTTTCTCACAGAAAGAGGTGTCTGCTTTGAAGATTTTCATTTCTTAAAAAATAGTCACATTTCTGGGGTGTCCTCTTTGAAGACATTTTCTGTATCACTTAAAAGGTTTCCATTTTAAATATCTTTTGCCACCATGGACAGCATCCACTTAAAAATATTTTTCCTCTGTGATATTCTTTTTGATAATTTATACAGTCTTGTAGGAGTCCATAAAATAATCCCTATCAAAAAAGCCCAGGAACAGAATGCTGTTCCTACATAAGGTGGAAAAGCATGTGGAAGAACTTAGGCTAGGATAGTATGAGAGCACAATTTTGGAAACATTGTACAAAAATAATTCCATTTTCTAACATCAAAGCGTAAAGTGGAAAGGTGAGCTCATCTGTCACTTATATGGCCTTTTAAAAATTACTGCGAGACACTTTTTACTCCTTTTAAATTATTTGAGTTCAGAGTTCAAGTTCTGGTATTCCTGAAATCAATAGCAAAAGTCCCGTTTCAGTCTAGCTGTGCAAAGAATATTCTTTGAAATTGCTATGAGTTTTCTTTCTTTGTTTGAGGATGTATTGCTTTAATTTACTACTATATTATTCGAGATTTGGAATTTTTCCTTGGTGGTGTTTATTTTTTTTTTAAAAACACATGTTCTCCATTATTTTTGGTCACCATTTTAGTAATCATAATTATCAAATCTGTAAAACTAGGCAACCTCAGAGCTTGTACAAGACTGGGCTCATTGTGTATATTACATATAGTCTTCTGTCTGATGTTGGTCTGGGATTAAGAAGCAGAGAAGTTCTACCCTTTTTTTTTATAACATCAACAGACACTTTTGCATTCAGGGGGGAAAAAAAAGGAAAGAAAAAGAATAAAAAAGAAAAAGAAAAATACTCATTTCACTTCTTGCCCCTGACAGAAACCAGCTGCAGCTGTGGCTGTACATGACCCACAACATGATCTTTACTCCACCACCTCTCCAAGACAAAACCAAGGAAGCCCTATGGAATGAAAGATGTTTGCAAACACTACTGGCACATATTGTTTGTAATAAAAAGTAAAACTGATCTCCAGTACTGAGGAAAGTAAATGTACATGTTTTTAATCACAGTGATATAAAAAGGTGAATTTGGTGTGGAAAATAAATTTCCAGGTGGATATCCTAGAAGCCAGAGAGAGAGTGGGCAGACTGATAATAATCTGGTTGTCGTGAGCAGACCTTTGGACACAAACGAATGTTCACTTAAATACAGGATGAGCTATGCCACATATTTCAGTGTTTGAAATGGTAGAGAGCAGTAACATTCCCAGCCTGCCCAAGATAAGCTCTCTTTCTAGCAAGGATGCTAGAAATAAAATGCTGGAGAGCAGTCTGTGGGATTCAGGCCAGCAAGACAAGTTCTGACCTGAACTCGGAAAAGAGGCATTTATTTAGGCCACTGTGCTTGTAAGAGCTACACAATAGCTTCAAAACTTAGTTTAAGAAAACAAAGTAAATCAACACAGACTGCTGGGAAGAAATGTTGATTAAGGACATTGTTTACAGGAGCACAAAAAGATGAATAGCTACTAATAAATGTTGGGACTTCGCTCAAAGGCATCTGGGGAATTTATGAAGATGATAAGGACTGGCTTAAGATAGAATAATGTGGTTTAATATAACAAAGACTGGTAAACCAAATGATCAACCTTTCCCATAATATCCCGAGGATCTGTTGTTCTAAGCAACACCATTTAATGACACTACCATTAACAATTTGGGGAAACTGAAGAATGGGGCTGTTTGGAGATAAGGACAAATGAAGAGTTGTTACTGTGTGCCTCTAATAGCAAGAAGCATCATATTCTTTGAAGGAGTCACTGAGTTTTAGCATAGTCTGGTTGAAACAACATGATAAGGTTTTCTTAAAAAAAGAATTTGCTTAAGTTCTCTGCCCAAAGCTCTTGAGAGAAACTAAGCTGTCACAAGATTAACAGGTACATTCTTTGATATATTATTAAACTGTTAATTATTAGTTATTAATACTAGATTAATAAAAGATATTAAATGAAGGACAAGAAAAATGTTCTATTTTGTTACAGTACAGGGAGGTCATTGGTAGTGTACCACAGGGACCTATGTTGTTCAGCATATTCTTAAATGATCTGGAAAAAAGAGTGATTATCGAGGCAACCAAGTTTGCTGATGATGCTGAATTATTCATGGTAATAAAAACAAAAGCTGACCGTGAAGAATTGTGGAAAGCTCTCATGATACTGTGTGACTGAATGATAAAATGGCAAGTTACATTCTGTGCTGAAAAATGGAAGTAATATGTGACAGAGAAAACAAGCCAAAATATAAGTGCAAAATCCTGGAATCTAAATAAATGGCTTTCACACAGCAAAGAGTGTTTGAGTTGTGGGGGGTTCTGTGAAAACACTAACTCATGGCTCAGTAGGATTCAAACATGCAAATGAGATTGGTGTTATAAGAAAGAAAAATAATATAAAATCAGCAAGCATTTATTATGCACCTATATAAAGTCATTGAGTATGTAACTTGAATAATGAAAACCATTATGGTCTTCTAGAATAGGATTATGAAAGGTATTTAAAAAACCAAAACAAATCATTGAAAACAGGGAATGACTTCTAATAGAGGAAACATGAAATTTACTAGAACTCCTGAAAGATAACTGAAGACAGTATGATGGAGGTATATGCATTCAAGAACAGCAAGAATAGGTATACAGGAAAAATGATCCATCTATTTTTTTTTTTTAAAGGAGAACTAGTGGACATCAAAGGAAATTATCAGGCAGTGGGCTTGACACAACCAAAAGAAAATATTTTTCAGACAGTGATTTCCTAAATCGCAAGATTTGTCACCCTAAAATGCTGGGGATGTCAAAAGGTGCTCAGGCAAACTCTTGGACAAGCTGTTCTCTGAGAGTGTGGATGCTGTTTTATCCCCAGCAGCTCCAGAGACTCAGTCTGGGACAATGTACAGCAGAAAATATCTTTGTGTGCTTTCTAATGCCTACAATCTTCCATGAAGCAAACATCATTAACTACTCACACTGCTACTGAACTACACAGATGGTTATTTATTAGCTGTTCTTGAAATAAAATGGAAACAACCGATCAAAGCGAAACATCTAAGTGTATCAATGATCAAAGGAAATTATTTAGGAAAACAAGATATTGTTACAGCAGTAAGGGTATGGAACTTTTGAATAGCTGATAATAGTATCTGCACTTAAATTTTAGTTAGAATAAAATGGATAGAGTATATAAGCCCGTGTGTTTTGTAATGTAGCAACTGAATGTGGAGGGTTTTGCTTGAGGTATTTTACTTAATGCCTGTCTCTTACTGGACATTTCAGCTGAATTCTGAAATGGCTGATGCAGGACTTCAGCAGAAAGTTGACAGCTCCTAAGGATAAGGGGGTGTTTTTTGGGAACAATTTTTTTTCTGACTTTCTGAAACCTGAGAAAGAAAAAGCAAAAACATACTCTAGCAACAAAGAAAACAGGCAACCAGATAAACAGATGATGCTATCACAGTGTTCCAAATGCGGCAGACATTTCGCAAGGCACTCAGAAGTGTACTAAAAATGATCTAATAGTATAAAAAGGCAAAGCTACATGAACAGGAAAGTGGAATACCACACTGCATGAACAACAGATCAAGAGGGTGCCATGGCATTTTATTGGAAACGCACTGAATACTTGTATCTTTTTTATCCCTTTTAAAATTAAATGCTCTAGGTAAAATCCTGATTGATTATCACTTCTATTGATGCTTTGTGGGGGACCAGAGTTTTGCTGTATAAACTCACATCCATTATTTCAAGCAGATTTGCAGACCCAGTTCCAGTGTCTTTTCTGCTATACCCCACAGGTATTCCTCAGCCTCCTTTCTATGGAAGAGCTTCTAACTCAGAGGATAAACTGAATGAGTATTAGCTCACTTAGATTTTTGTAGGTGTCGTGAAAGAAGGAGAAAAAAGAAATATTACAGAAGAGAAAACCAGATTTGAAGATGGCATTACTATAAAGGCAAAGAAGGTAAGCAAATTAGGCAGTTGGAGAAATGAGATGGAAATTAGATCTTCCACTAATTGCTAAGAAATGGAAGGATTAGTACTTCTACCAATACCAAAATGCATAAGATGTATTTAGATTAATAAGGGGGAAAAAGACAAAAAAATTTCCCAGTACAATATGGCATCAAAAGGCAATGGAAATCAAGAGAAGCCAATTCTAAACCCAACCTCCAATGGTGTAAAGCCTAGCAAATATGCCAGAATATACAGGAATTATACTTAGAGAGAGAGAGAGAGAGAGAGAGTAAATATATAAATGCGCCCTGGATTTATGGAGATTGTTACATGCACTCCTATGTCTCTGATGTCTTCAATGTTACTTTCTATCATGATCATAGCACTTTATCACATGTAATCAGGAAAGAATGCTACAACCACAGACTTTAAAAAAACCCAAACAAAACATAACAATGTAGAAGGCAAACCCTTATAGCATAGTATGTGGCATGATGAGCTTTAGATACAATCTCAGCAAATCAAATATTTAAGAGGGATTTTCTAAGAAAGTGAACAATAGTAATTTAGTCTAGTGGTCAGTGATGGGTGCTGAAGACAATTTCTGAAAGAGGAAGTAGTTGCAGATATCCAAGTGATAATGGCATTTAGGAGAATCATTATCAGTAAACTGCTGCAGAGAATGAGTGGCTTTTTCCAGAACAAAACAACAAAAAGTTGCAGAGTAGAATGAGAATTAGTACACACTCCTAATTGTTAATCCAGTTGAGTTATTTGTGGTGTCAGCTAGAGGAGGATACTGGAGTATTAAAGCATACTGAAATTTTTCCAGTTATGGATGTATGTACAGTTTCATAGTTTTTGGCTCCTAAATTCTTTATCGGGCTTCATTGCAATAGTTTTGACGACAGACTCCAAAACGTGCAATCAAGTAATGGGCTACCTTCTCTAAAGATATTTTTGCTAGATCAAAATATAGAAATCACAGAAGATGTTTTGAATACTTTGAAACATTCTTCTGGGTTTGCAATCTTACAGGAACATTTGGATCACAATTTCGAATTTTCTTTCATAGGTATAAAATGTTTAGTTTGATTTTTTGTTTGAATGCAATCCAGGGTCTTGTCATGCACAGCTTTTCTAGAAAACCTAGAAATGTATCAAACATTTGAAGATTTGTAATGAAATACTGAGATCTGGCAAAAGATAATGAGGAGAAAATGTGTATTTCTTAATAGCCACGAATTTTGTACCCTGACGCGACAATTTACAGAGAACCACAGAGACACTTATTTCTGTGAAGAAACAGCCCAATTGACTGCAGTAGTTCCTTTGGACGTTCCTCTTTATTATGTTTATGTAGTGTTAGCGATCAGTTATATAGTCAACAGGTTGTTTTCTGGGAAGTGACAGCGCGGCCGAGGGCAGGAGCGATGGGCACAAGGCTCCCTGTGGGGGCTGGAGCCCGGCGCGGGTCCCTCTGAACGCGTTCCCTGAGGAGAAGGGCCGGGATCAAGCCCGAAACTCTCTCTCTTCAACAAGTGGGGTCCGGCAGCTCAGCCCGGACGGGCG
>NW_005054336.1:4108606-4189577 GCF_000277835.1 Geospiza fortis
GACAGCTGAAGCCTGAGGCCCCACGCAGGCTGGGAGCGGCGCCGGACGGGGCTCAGCCTCTCCGTAACGCGGGCCCCCGTTCAAATCGCCGAGGGCCTCGGGCTGCCCCCTAATGAAGTGTAGTGCCCGAGACGCCGCGTCCCGATGTAAAGAAGGGGCGCGATCTGCCCTCATCCTCGCCCCCCAGAGCCTCCCGTTCCTTTCTTCCCCCCCGCCTTTGGCATCTCTCCTCTGGCCAGGGGGCGAGGAGGGGCGCGTTGCCGGGCTCGGGTTTGTTTTGGAGCTGGCTGGAGGGGAGGAGCGATGCCAGCAGGAGCCAGATGTCGAGCTCTTTTGTTTTCAGAAACTGCCTAATAAGCCCTTCGGCTTCCCCCCCTCCCCAGGTGGAGAGATGCCTTTGTATATACAGTGGAGTGGCTGTAAAAACCAAAGAAGGGAAGGTTGGAAGCAGTCGGCAATATGGGACAGTAGGGGCTGGGATGGGCAGGCTCTACATGCCAGGCCTGCTTTTTGTTGCACCTGGAAAGCGGGGCTGCTGGCTGTAGCCTTCAGTGTAAATACAACAGCTTTCAGCTTCCAAATCTCCTGTTAGGCTGTTTACTCTGCTTCAAACAGAGAAGCCATCTCTTTGGTATGCTTTAAACATATATAACCTGTCAACTGTGAGAGTTCCCAAGGCTTTTTATGGTTGTGATTATAATGGTAGGAATTACAAATCCTGTCTGAGAACTACGAATGAGTACTACACTGTGGAATGCTCTCCCATATTCTTTTTTGTGTGTATGTGTTCGTGGACTGAGGTTTCTTTTAGGATTGTGGTATACACTGTGAGTGGTGATGTCACAACCTCTAAGGAAGAGCTGTACCTTGACATACCTGTTGCAGTGTTTTTCATAGGTGTACCTCATTAAATTTCATATAGGTGTAGCTGCCAGTACATTGGGGTTTTTTTCCAAGCTAATTAAAAAAAAATTGCTTTCTGCTGTTCAAAGAGTAGGTCAAACAAAGTTCAGCTATGTTGCTGAATTAGCTGTTTAGTTAATAGAGGTGTGTGAGAAGTTTTGTACTTCGTTTTAAATTACTCTATTTCTACCCTGTAATCCCCATGTCCAGAAACCCAAGTTTCCTAAATAAATTTCCTGGCAGTGCTGAATTGGAGTAACATTTACTTGAAACTTTGTACTCTTTAGAAAGGCCTACAAGCTGTGGGAGCTCAGTGGCTTTTTAAAGTTTCTTTTGCATTCCAGTCCTATGTGTTTTTGAACATAGTTTCTTGTTAGGGGAACTTGTTGCCTGTTTGTTTCCTCATAATCTTGTCATTACAAGACATTGAAAAGTTTGGTCCATGAGGATAAATTGGTTGACTTATGTTCTTGTTTTTTTATTTTTTTACAGCATTGTCACTGATGTTGCCGTTGGTGTGAAGGTAGGATGTGCACTTCACAAATAAGGGGGTAGAGTGCTGATACAAAATGAACTACTTAGAGCATCAGTAATTGCCTGTTGGAAGATTTTAACTGGTCATTGTGAGCTGATATCTAGTCAGCCGTGTATGCTTTATTAAACAAAAATCCCTTGAGGTAAATTGGAGCCTCTACACAAAAGACTTTTTTAGGCACTGAACTGTAAACAGTGGTTCTGGATTAATGTAGTGGTGTCAGCTTCTTACTTTGAAACTTGATTTATCATACTTTTTTTCAAAACACCACTCCCACATTGTGCATGGGGCCTGTAAAAGTCATACTTTCTCTGTCCCTCCCCCTCCTTTTTTCAAAACAGTTCCCACTGAAGTTAAAAAAGAAGTGACTATCTATAAGAGGACAGAAAAATGGGAGCTAGAATTTGTTATGTAGACACAGAAGTGGGTGTTTGCTTTGCTGTAACTTTTATTTCTCAAGTTAAGTTATGAATTTAGTATACCTTCATAACAAGGAAAGATCTTCTAAATAGCAGTTAATTTACTATTTATTTTGCTTTTATTCAAATCTATCACAGGAATTAGATCAGTATTCTGTAGTAGCAAGTGAGAAATAATGTTTATGCAAAGGGATATAGGACAAGAGAACTTCAATGAATGCATGAGAGCAATTCTATTTCAGTGGTAGAGGCAGAAGTTTTCTAGTGCATACAGTTAACTCTTTGTTCAGGGACTTCATAGCTTGTGCTGTGTACCTGCCTTTTCACCTGAAGCTGATCAGTGTTAGCTGCTTGCTAAGCCCAGCTTTGTCTAGAAAGGCCCAGTTGCTCAGATTCAGTACTGGTCCTGCTGGATTTGGACTAGTTCTTACATAATACAGTCAGCCTGGAGATACAGCAGCTGTTCTACCTGTATAATATTTCTGGGTAAGCTTGCTTCTAGGAAGGGCTGTGAGAAGTCAGTTATGTGGATTCAGGATCCATCCAGCTCCACATGTTTATGCACTATTGGAGACAAGCTTAAACTCACTCTCTGAATCATGAGTAAAGTGTGATTATTAAGGTACTTCCGTGGGAGCTAATCACAATAGAACTGACATGATTATTTCTCTGATGCCTGGGAGGACAAAGTGTTAACTAATTAAAAATTACCAATGTATTTAGTAGTTTGGAGGGATACCTGAGGATGTTCCAAGTCTTTCAGCAGCAAACTGTGCTCCATGTACACAGCTTCAGGGCAAAAAATATAAAATCATTAATTACGCTTGGTAAGTTTTCTTCTTTGTAGTGAAGAAGTAGTTTCAAGTAGACCATGTATTACTTCGATGTTAAATTCTAACATTTGTCACTTCAGGAGAAGTAAATGGACTCAGTATCCCTTTTACTCTTTACTGTGAGCAACTTCAGTCTATGAGAACTTGAGTGTTACAAACTATGTCTAAGTGGGTGGTGCCATTTTGGAACCAAATTTTAAGGTAGTAGCCAGACAATGAAATAAAGATGCTTCAGATGATGTAACTGCTTTCTTCTGTTGATTGTAGAAATTATATGATGAATGTAAGAAAGAAGACAAGACAGGTGTATTGGAGGCAGTGATTAAAAACTACAAGGAAAAGCTCAGGAGTATCAAAAAGTTGTGCTTTTTGCTTGTAAAAATGGACTTGCTATCTGGTTTCTGAAAGAAAACAGTCTGTGCATGGAAGTAGTGCAAATAAATAAGGATGATGATTTCCTGAAGAAAGCTGTTAAATATGGGAGGAATAAACTGGATTGTATTCTGGAGCTTCTTTAATTATCTCAAGGTACTGCTAAGAATGGAAAATGGGATTTCTGTCTAATTGAGTGTGCATAGTGATGTAATGTCAGCTTCACTTGTGTTTTGTGGAAGGACATGTGAAACATTTGTCCTTACAGTGACTATTCATTGCTCTTGATGGACTGATGTTTTCAAGTTGAGGAATGCTTTGCCTGTCAAGTGTATATAAACAACTGGGATCAGTCATTCTGGCCTTCCCTTGGAAGTTTTCTTTTTCATGGGTACTGTGGGAATGTGTAAGAATTAAGTTTTGAATCCAAGGAGTTGCATTAGCAATTTTAATGCTCTTCCAATACTGCTTTTGTTGAGACTGGATAGTCATTGGATGTGGGCAGGGATTTAGCTGTGAGAAGTTGCCTTATCCAGAATATTTCTTTTACTTGATGCTTTCTGGTATTTTTCACTTAGAGTGTATGTGCTGATCACTTGCAAAACATGTTTGTGATATATTCAGTTATACTCGGAAAAATGGATGGTGACGTGTGACTCTTCTATTTGGAAAATTTGCTGTATTTTATCATCATCAGTCATGTCAATGCAAATTTAAAAGTTATATTAACTGTTATCTGGCTGGTTGTTCTCCTAAACAGCAAAATGCACATGTTATATTTTTAAACCCATTCATAAAAGAGTAAGAGAAGTTAATTATTGTAGTCTGGGTACTGTCTTCCCATTAGAGGAGGGCTTTGTAGCTTAGGGGACTGCACGTGGTCAAGGCAAGTATAAAGTAAAAGGAATGCTTCCTTATAATGCTTTATTAACAGTTTTACAATCAGAGTTATCTACAAATGAAGGATAAATTTGAAACTATTACCATTTATTTGTATTGTATACTTAATTTGTTTTAAAACATTTTTGTTCATCTGATGCTTAGTCTTCATGTGATTTACACGTTGAGTCACCAGAAATTAACACTAGAAACCAGTACAAAACTTAAAATGGAGATGGAAAAAATGATGAATACAACTTGAGAACTTGCTTTACAAAGAATAAATGTGGGGATTTGTGCAATTCAAAATATGCAGTGGGAACACGCTTCCTAGCTCAAATCTGTCAGAGCAGCAGCGTGCTTTAATTTCTGAAAGCATTAGAATATGTCACAACCCAGTCATCTTGTAAATACAAATGAGATAACTCATACTTGATTTGGTCTGTAATGTCTTGTTTTGCTTACCTAGAATTCATGGAGGCAGGGAAATGTCACTGCACACAGTTCACCCCTTACATTACATTTTGCAAAATAATGCAAGAAGGAATGAGCTTTACCTCTCTGTCTGATGCTGATTTGTGAACTTGCATTGTATATGAGCAGTTTGTGCAAAGTATACTTGAATAAAGGAGAGTTAAGGATTCCGGGAATGGTAATATTTACATAGGTCATCAATTTAAAAAAAAATTCAGTTCCCTGGAGAAATTCTATACATTTTATAGATTTCTTTGTGCATAATTTCAAAAATTTATCATATCCTATAAAATGTTTGCTTTTTCTTTTTTAAAAAAGTACATTGGATATGCTCTGTTCTTATTACATCAGGTTCTTAGTTACTCTCTGGTTATACAGTTTTGAGCATCAGCATCTAATAACTATACTTTGAATTGTTCTCTTGTGTTCTCTTTACATTACAGTGCTTTAATCTTGATATCTGATTTGGCACTTGGTGTGATAGAGCCTTTTTCAGCTATTGGATGTATGAAGTATTAAAGTATCTTTCCTATGGATTAATTAAAAGAATCTTGGGAAGGATATGAAAGCATAAGGAATAAATGTTACACAGGAATAACTTAGGTGAACTTTGGGTGCATATTGAGGGTGATCTCTCCTACTGTTTCATTGTGTCCCACTTCAGTCTGATGGATGTTTCTCCTGGATGGGATGGGTAGCTGTGCAGCAAATTGAACAATTGAGTGACTCATTGTGTGTATGTGCATTGCGTGTTTCACAATGGCTGAGGTGTTCTTCTGTCTGACAGGAGAACAGAACCAGGCATTTCTTCCTGGAGCATTATTTGGTACACAGCATTTGGGAAATTTTTGACCTTCTTGATGGTGCTATGGATACTGGCCAAAAACCAAGCTTCAGCTGCCAAGCATGGACAGCCCCAGTTGTAGCTAGGAGAGAAAGCTCATTCCTGTGAACAGAGTTTTGGAATGGTTAAAGATGTGGGGATGGCCTTCTTCCCCCCAAGGTCAGGGCTTCAGCCATTGCAGTGCACTTGAGAGATGAGGGAATTGGTGGTGTGTGTTTAGTTGGTTATGTTTGGGATGGGTAGAATATGCTAAGAAACACGTCCTAGTACTTTCTAAGTTTTCCAAACAGGAAAGAATCACCTAGTTCCCCTTCTTCCTGGTTGCTGAAACTTAACATGGAGGATTATAGAAGTTTGGGGAAGGACAGTAGCTAAGAACTGACAGAGAAAGGAACTGAGGGAGAAAGGGGAGAGAGCACCAAGTAGCAGTCTAAGTACTCTTGAATTGTTGTCCGCTTTGGTTTTTTAACTCATGTTCTGAGGTGTAGTCTTCTCTTACAAAACTATATTCTGAACCTTTTTTGCTAGTAATAACTGAGAATTTTTTCATGGTGGAAACAAGTAGATATTGTAGATGTGCTGTGACTTTTTGTTTCAACTGTACATGGTATAATGAAAATAGGATTGAAAGTCAGATTCTAGCAAGTTGTCAGAAGATAAACTCCCACTTCTAAAATTTAGTCTAAACTTACTTCACAAGCCTGTTCCTTTTAGTTTTGTACTCTCTCAATTTTTTTGCCTTCACTGTTGTAATTTTGGCTGCTTAAAAAGAAGGGAGTGGTAGGATAAAAAAATCGATTTATTCATACAGACAAATGCCATGTGATAGTCTGTTGTATTTAAAATGTTAGGATTAGAATTTTGGGCTAACCTTGGATGTCTAATATAATTGCTGGTAGACTAGACAAAGACACAGTGATATGAAAAAAATGGGTTGTTTGTGAATTAGAGGTGTTTTAATCTTGTGTTAGCTATGATAATGTTTTTACAACCTTTGTTTTTGATAGTACTTAAGTTGTGCTAGCAGCAGTAAACAGCAAAAAAGACGTGTGGAGCATTAAAGAAGTGAAGTAAGGCTGAAGTCTGACCATGTTCAAAAGTTTAGAAGTGGCATCTGGATTTGTTTTTCCAGCAGTGGTATGGGGAACATGTCCATAGTGACAAAAAGTAACTTCTTACAATGAAAGATATCTGTTAACAGTAAAGATATCTGATAACAGTAACTTCTATAAATTGACTCTGTTTGAAATGGCTTTCATATTTATTCTCAGAACAGCTGACTCCAGTTCTTTTTTTCTTTTTACTTTTTTTTTGGTGATGCCCATTCTGTCACTGTAATATATGCGAAGAAGTAAGGAAAGCTGAAAATGGAAAGAAAGGAAACATGTTGAAACTTAGTTTGTTCTCTGTAGTAAGTACGCTCACTGTATGTAAGGAAGTTTTAGTGTACCTGTTTGATAAATTTTGATATCTTTCACTAATTTGAAATCATGTAGTTTTCATTTGTAGCAGAAGACTTAGTTTTGCATCTTAATTGAGGGCTTATACAAAGAGAAACGCAATCACATGCACCACCTCTGAAAACATGCACTAATACCATATGCAAATACCCTTCCCATTTCCTACAGCTTCAGGCCATGTTTTCACAAGCAAATCAAGCTGCATTCCATTTTTCTGTCACTGTAATACTTGTGCAACAGATGTTTAGGTAGCCAATTCACAAACCTTTTTTGGGAACTTAATACTAAATGAAAAGCAAGTGATGGTATAAATTAGTTACTAAGCAGCCATGGAATTCACAACCTTAACTGATTTCATGCTGATCTAGTTAAATGGTATATTCTTTAAAATTATTCAAGTAGGTGTACTCCATGCATGCAAGGTTCTGGTGAAGTAACAGCAAGCTTATAATCAAACTGTATGCTTTGTAAAATAATTATGAACCTTCATGGAGCTTCTTTTGAATATATGTAGTGTCCTGCATGGGTATTCTGTGATCCTGTACTTATGAGAGGTGTAACAAATTCCTCAGGGTAGTTTGGATTATGTGTTTTGACAACTGTATGTATAAGCAGAGCATAAGGCAGATCAAGTGTTTTTTCTTGACAAAAGATTATGTGAGGGTATATTTATGCAGTGTTTCATCTAAAAATTTATCATGTTAGAAATGAAGCATCCTTTTAAATTCTGATCCATCACATGTAAACTGAACAAAGTTTATAAATGCTGTGTTTGGGGGTTCAAAGTGTGTTTTTCTGTTGTTTCGAACATCCAGTCCCCAAAGTTACTTCAGATATTGAAGCAGTGTGTTTACAATGTGTAACTGTTAGAGGAGAATGTTTTAATGCCTGGGTTGAAACTGGCATGTGCTTATTCCCCTCCCATACCATCAGCTTTCTGGCTCTTTCTTTTAAATTGCTCCCAGATGTTGTTAGAAATAAAGTGTTTTACAGTGCTGTTGGATTTCTTTAAATCATGAGCTCTGTCTCCTGGCTTGTCATACCCCTTGGGAAATTCATGCCTGTAGGCTGAGAATGACTGTGGTGAATGTGCAGTGCAGCTGAAGTTCTCTTACTTATCTTTCCTTTGGAGGGGAAAGGCAGAGAGAGGGAAATGGGAAGGGGGAAATTATCCTGGTTTTGAGAGAGGTTTCTAATATCAGCAAATATAAACACCACAAATGAGAGTATTTGTAAAAAATGTATTTTTCAATATCTTTGAGTGTCGTTGTTTTATTTTCTAGTGCAAGTGTAAGAAATTTTTTAGATGATACTGTTGGCTTTTTAACGGAAGTTCACTGTTTCTAGGAGTCACTTGTTTACTGTTTCTAGGAGCATTGTAGTGCTTCTACATGTGCTGTCTGTAATACACTGTTAGGTTAGGTTTAGCCAAAACTTCTGATCAGAGCCTCCATAACCCTGAATTATTGGGGAAAAAACCTGATGTGTCGCTGATGTAAACAGTTGTCAAAAAGTATTTTAGTGCATAAAAGACTAAACCCTTGGATGTAATAAAATCTGGGGAATGTGTTAAGTATTTAAAGCCTAATCTGGAATATGAGGCGAATAGTTTGCAAAGACTTCTAAATAGTATATTTTTAATTAGCTGGGAAGCATAGTATGACTGTAATGACTTGTTGAAATTATATAGCTACATAATAAAACCTGTTATAGCATAAAGCTTTATAATAGTCTTTAATGGAGGGAAAAAATCTGAAATTCTGCAATGTAAATCCAGCCTGTGTTGTGAAGGATTTTGAGTTAGCTATAACTTAAAGCAAGGATCTAGGACATTCATTTGCTGAGCTAGGGGTTTCTTCTTTCTCTTTGTTTAATTGATTTTGTAAATTGCAGAAGTGATAGTATAAGAGATAAGTATTCACTTAGGAAAATTAGCTAAAATATCAAAGTGATGTCTTTAATTTACAGTATGTAAGATAATTTTTGTATGTATAACTTTGAATTTTCACTTAAATACGCACCAAAAGTCTGATTTCGTATATTTTTTGTCTTTTTTGAAAGTGGTCCTACATGTCAGTTTTACATAAATCCATTGATTGACACCATGCATTAAACATGATGTTTTCTCACCATGCATGGAGATGCTCTCGTGGGGGGTCATGGGGGTGATAAGATGATAACATGGGCTGAAGTGAAAGGACAGTATTGACTGTGACAAATTCAGGGTTTGCTCGCTGCAAGATGTTAGCCTGGAAATTCCCTTGTTTATTTTGTATACTCATATTTTGGTAGATGCTGGTTTCATAAAGAAATGGTATAGATAGCTCTGATCTGAGCAGTTAGTTGTTAGTTTTTGTAGAAGATTTATGCGGATTTATCTTCTTGACACTAGTAGGAATAGAAATATGGCATTGGAGACTTGTGCTGTTAAGGCCTAGATGTCAGAAGATGAGGTATTAATAGTATAATAGCAGTTTGTACTTCTTATTTTGTTCTTAATGATCTCCTTGCCCCATGCTAAAACAGATATTGAATTAGTCTCTACAGTGTTACAGTAACTTTCCTTTGTAGTTTATGGTGAAATATAATCATTGTGGTGGTTTTTTATTTGTTTGTTATTTTAACTTAGATGAGAATGTTTTTGCCATTTCTGTATTTGTGATCTTCAGTACTGTTATACAATCTCAAACTTCCTTTGATTCTTTAGAACACAACAGTTTGTACAGACAGGGAAAAGAGTTAAGTGAATGTTGCTGTTGGATCTTTCTTCCTTGAGTCTGATTCTGTGTGCTCTTCAAATATCTGAGTTTGGTTTCCTTAGCTCTGAAACATTCAATACAGTTACCTAATTTAGTTTAAAGGTTTGTACCATTCGACTAGCAGAACTTCTGTGATTGAGACTAATTAAATATTTGAGATGCTTGGAAAATTGGTTATGATTTTGAAATTAATGTGTGACATAGCAGAGTGATGAAAAGCTTTGCCACAGAGCATGGTGTTAGTCCTTTTTGGCTTAGCACCCTCTAAAAGAGTATGCACATAAAACCAAAACCAAGCACCCAAACCACAAATTGACTACAACCTTATCTCTGCTGAATAAATGCAAGTAAAATAAATATTTGTCTATGTAATTTGGGAGGGATTGTGTTACACAGTAGTGCTAGTCTAAGAGCACACATTGGCTTACTTTAGATG
Source organism: Geospiza fortis (assembly GCF_000277835.1). Taxonomy (NCBI): domain Eukaryota; kingdom Metazoa; phylum Chordata; class Aves; order Passeriformes; family Thraupidae; genus Geospiza; species Geospiza fortis. Next base: position 4,118,521 of record NW_005054336.1, read on the forward strand.
CTTATATGAAATTGCTTTACTAGCCAACCAAGACCTTCAGACGACCCTTTTGAGGTAAATCACAAAAACCAGGCAGGTACTGCTTTTGATTTTGTAATTTACCACTCTGTATCCAAGTCCATCATGTCTTTTGCTGCAGAGCTGATTCTAAAGTTACATACTGAAGTACAGAAGGATCTAGGCTGCTTAAGAACCAATTAGGAAAAGTAAGCATGTATATCTGTATGATCATTAGTCTCATGGTAAGAGAGCTCTTTGTCTTTGACCAAAAGCTTGGGAAATATATATGGGAGTTATAGAGGTATGCTATACATTTGTGATTCACAGGGGAATTGGAAGAACGTTTCATGTATGAACCTGTACATATGTGAATCAGACTTTTGAACACTAATTTATGCAGATAAGACAAGTGTAGATTTTATGATACAGGCCAGTGCAAGAAATTCACATTTAATTGTTCTTCGGAAGCAAAAATGTTAAAACTTTCAAGTGCAATGACAAAGTCTGGTGATTGACTGTGAAGGTGTTCATGAAATGTAAAATGATATGTTTGTAAATGAAGAGAGAACTGTTCATGAAACACAAATACAAGAACTGAATATCTACTCTGTTTAGTAATTTGTGCTCCTTTTGGATTTTTCTGCTGTGGATTAAGAAATTAACAGTTTTTTTGAAAGCCGGATTTACTAGGAACCAGAAGTTTATATAATCATTCTTGCACTCTTTCATTCAGCAGTTGCTGTTGTAAGTAACTTTCTGAAGCTGGTGGCAATTGAAATCTGAGATATTTCAGATTTGTGAAGTTCCTACAGGTTTTGGGAAGAGCATTCATTTGGTACTGGGGTTACTTCAGCTGTTAATGTAGTAATTGCTGTACTGTTGCAAATTTATACCTGTCGTATTAAGGGGGAAAAATGCTGGTGAATGATCTTGATCAGCTGGACTATGAGCAGATTCAGTGTCTGCTGCTACTTCGGCCTGTTCAGCTGGGCTGGCCTGGCTGCAGACCGGGGCTCCCAAGCAAAGCTAGATGGGTATTGCAATCAGAAGGAACTGCACTTACCACTGAGTAACCTAATGCTGCTAGTAAACTTCAACTTTGCAGCATTCTACCCTTGTCAATATTATGTTAGAAAAAGTAGAACGTGAAAGGGAAAGAATGTTTATGTTTCAACTTACACCTGCATGTTATGTCAGTAGTAGAAAGCAATGTAGTTAGAAAAACAGAGAATTTCTATAACTTGCCTATAAATTGCTTCTCAGTTCTATCTAGCTAAATTTTTCTTAGTTATATCTGATTAGAAATGCATCCTTACATGGAAAAGAAAAACACATAGTCCCTCTCATGGTTCTGTCTGATCTTGGTATTAGGAATGATGCAATCTTAAGGGAGCTCTTGCTCATTTGATAGGCGCAGCTTTGTTGCTTGCTATGTACCCTTACAAGCTTAGAGCATTCAGTAAACTGTATAGAGATTCTTCAGAGCTGATGTTGAAAACCAAGTAAACTTTAATGGCTCTATATGTGTGTACACATATATAAACTTTAACATACTGTTCTCTTTGTGGACACAAATCTAGTGCAGTATGAGAAAAAGGTAAGGGTTTGATTTTTGTAAGTCTTTCAACTGTGCTGTCTCTGAAGGTAATAGTCTCAGATGAATTTATTATGAAGTATTGAAGTGCCTTGTAAAACATAGTCATTAACTATTCTTGATTCTCTTGTAGTGTCCACAACAGAATTAAACCCATTTATTTTAATAAGGATGGATAGAAACTTTTTTTTCCCTCATTGCCATTTTAGCAGTGACCTGGATTAGTCTTAAGGGTGCTGTAGAAATACTTCTGAAGTGGGAAAGAACCTGTAAGAAATTCAAGATAATATTCAAGGGATGGTTTAAATATTTTGTTTATTGAAAGATCACATAAAGATTTTGTAGGCTTTTTGAGGGAGGAAGTCTTGAGAATGAAGAGGGTTGGGGCATAAAAGAAAAAAAGAAACAACAAGGTGTGAAAAGAAGCACCTCTTCAGCTGTGTCAAGTGCCCATCTTACCATTTGTGGAAAGGGTTATCTTGTTATGTTTTTAATATATACCCTCCTGATCTTTGCAGCTCAGTTTTAAGTCATTCATTAATTTATATTTGTCATGTTTTAAGAACTGCAATGAAGATGTAATTCCCTGCCCTAAGTTGTGTTTTGCAGAAAAAATGAATGTCCCCAAAATGAAAACTGATTTCATTTCCTGTGATCATTAAATATTTGTTTTTAAATAGGGGTGTTAAAATTGAGCTAAACTCCATATTTCTCTTTGCATAGATTTCCCTTGTAGTTTCAGCTAGATATAATAATTTAATATATATGTGTATTAAAATATTAAAACTTAAATTAATTAAAATGTTATTGAAGTAGAATAAATTTATTTAATTATATTTTAATTTGAAATGCTGGACAAAATTACTGTTCAGCAGTTCTCATTGTGTCCAGAGATGGCTATATTTCAGTGGTGGGTTAAACAACTATGCTTAAGCTGCTCTCATTTCAGATTGCCATGTAAATATTCCGCTTTACTTAGATTTCAAATTGTTGCACTTATCTGAAAAGAGGAAGTATCATCTTTAAAAATCACAAAATAGAGGAAAAAAAATCTCTTACTGTCTCTTTCTTTTTAGAGAGGATCTGACGAACTTCTTTCAGGCAGTGTACTCAGTAGCCCGAACTCTAACATGAGCAGCATGGTAGTTACTGGTAAGTGATGCCCTTTCAAAGGAGAAATCTATAATTTATACTTGGACTCATTTCCTGTTTACAAGGGGAGAACACCAAAACAAGAATCCGTTGTGCTATAGAGGGATAAACTGTTGGCTTGTATTAGAATATAGTGACTTTGTATTTCCTACAAACCTTGGGTGTCTGAGAAGAATAATCCCACAATCAACAGGCAACTTTCAGATGTCTGCACATGAAATTGTTGGTGGGTGATGGGATGAAAAATCACAGTTCTCTTGTACAGCTGCCTTTAAAGTAAGGACTCTCAGCTGCAAAGGTAAACAGCCCAGTAAAATCTCAGGCAAAGGTAAACAGCTCAGTTCCTGTGTGACATCAACTTCTTTACTCATGGTCATCCACAAGTCTGGGTGTTACAGGGAAGACCACTGTGCCAGTTTGATAATACAGTGTGGATTCAGGAAGAGAGACTTCTGGGTTTCTGCTCAAGCAGGAAGCTTCACTTTGCTCCTTCAGTTTGAGATCACAGTGGTAGAATATCAGAGCAAAGAGACTGTGGCTGTTCTTGAATCTGTTTTCTGGTGATGCTAGATAGAAAGGTTTTTTCATTAATTGTCACACACTAAAATGCCTTCTTTTGCACTTGATGCTTCTGTATGTTGAATGTACATTAAGTTCCCTTGGAAAGCTCATTTCTGAGGTCTTGCTTTTTCTTTTTTCTTTTTCTACTGTACTATTAATTTTGTGTGGGTTTTTTCTCTTTTTTTCCCTCTTGCCTTAGAGATGTGGAGGAGTTAATTCATGACATCAGAGGGTTGCTGCACTTTCCAGTCACTTGCCTGGTTCGCTGTTCTACTGTGCCTGATTTTCTGTATTCATGGGGTCAGCAGTATAATCACTGATATTAATAGCAGACTATTTCCATTTTAAATTGTTAGTAAGAGGTTGGGATTCAGGGTGCAATTTCATGTTACTATTAGGGTGCTGTGGTGACAGCTCTTGCTAGAATGGGTGGCTCTGTGCTTTCTCATCCTACATCTTTAGCACAAGCAGAAAAACCTCCAAATCCACGTTTCTACTACACTCTTCTGTTGGAGTGCTCATACACTTGCAGAGTACGTTAATGCAGCATTAAACTAGGCTAACAAAATGAAGTCGTTTTCCCTTGTAGCAGCTTTCTGATCAGTCATGTGATTGCACAGTTGTAGACACAGTGTAGTGTTGAGTGGAGGAGTGTGGCAGCAGAAGAAAACCACTTCCACTGGCAGTTCTGTAACCAAAGGTGACGAGGTTATTCCTTTGGAATAAGTCAGAAATGCAGTGCAGTTTAGTGCATTCATAGCCATTTTGGAACCTCAGAACATATGTCTCTCTTTTCTGTTTTTCTTACTTCCTTCTGGTTCTGAAAGAGGTCCCTCTTTTGTTCATTTTCTTGATGTCCTCTTCAGTCCTGGATATTTAGTGCTTCATCAGTTTGCTTTACTTAAACAAGAAACAGCTATGCAAAGGAGTTGTGTGCCAAGGGTTTGGGTTTCAGCAGTGGACATTAAGACAGGACCAAGTCCTAAACATTACCAAATTTTCTATATATTTTTAGATAAACTTTTAGTTCCAGGAAATTAAATGCAAATTAATTTATGAAAGGAAAAAGGAGGGAAAGGAAAAAAAATTGAAATAAGAATTATAATTTTAAGGTTTCGTAACAAGAAATACGAAAGCTTGTCTAAGCAGCCCCTACATACAAATTCTTCCTTAAAAATTCTGAGAATGGAAAAGCATGTTTTGATCCTGTTAGGTTGATGTATGGGATAGAAGTTTGATGTATTTAACAGATACATTGCTTCCCATTTTGTTTTTATTTCCCAGCTGACTGAGGGTTTGGGTTTTATTTTTGGGAGTTTCTTTGTTGCGTGTGGGAGTATTCTTGGTGTGGGTGGGGTTTCTCTGTTTGGGTTTTTTTGGCATCCATAACCATAACTCAAGAAACAATCTCATTAGCAGCAGTGGTTAGAGTTGTGATCTGGCTCCTGTAGTATCAGATGCCTGTCATTAAAAGTTTCATATGAGTTCAGTAATATGTAAAGAAGATTGGTGGAAAAATAATTCCAAACAAACAAAAACCCACAATCTGAATGCAGTGCTGTAATTCAAGTCATTCTCTACAGCAGTCTGTGAAAAGGGGATTAGCTTGTTTGGGTGTTCTATTTTTTAAACATTTTCTTGGTATTGTATTCAAATTTCATTCTGTTTGTCTTTTTGAAGTAGCACAAAAACCCCCTGTAGAGAAGGATAAATCTTCTGTTCAGCTTCTGAATATATCCTCTCATAGCTCTTTTTTTTACTGTGAACCAGGAAGTACTTTTTCCAGACTTACACAGTTTACAAGTTCAGATTGTAAACTCAGAAGTAGTTAGATGTGAAATTGAAACCTCTGTTAATTTTTTTGTAGCCATTTCCTGAAGCCAAATGAGTTCAAGTATTCTTTCTATCTGAATTGATGTCTTCCTTATGCTTCAGTTCTGTTATTACTTTTTCTCTTCACAAGAATTTAAAACTTTAGTCAATTAAACTTTTTTTTTTTTTTTTGCTGTAGCCAAGGTGATGAATCTTTCCCAGATTTTCTAGGGTTTCAGGGACCCTGTGATCATTTATTAAGTCCCTTGTAAATGAGACATGTTGTAGATACTTGCCTATGTAAAACTAATACTTGTTCTTGCCCTTTCATTCTTAGAGTTGGGAAGTGTCATGGTGTTATTATGAGACTTGGCCATTGTTTCCCAGAGAATATAGAAACCTATTCTGGTTTTGACTGTGATATTTCCAATATCTGACTCTGTGATATTTTTCTAAGTAGATAGCTAGGAGAACAGAAGAAAGAGATGGTTTGTCTTTGTAATCCTCTGGGCCTTTTATTGGTGAAAGTGTACACAGTCAAAAAAGCAGTTATCAATAGCAGTGCCTTAGCAGGCCTAAACTTTGAACAAAATCTTGTCAATCACAACCTCATTTCTTTCTCTGCTGTAGAAATATTAACCTAAACCAAAATGCCTAAGTTGTCAAAAAACCTACCTTTTCGTGGAAGGAAGGGGTTTTGGTGGAACTGGGGGCGGTGTCGTTATGGGTGAGCTGGAGATGATTTTTTTAAAATGAACATCCTACCCTTTTATCATAGGAAGAGTTCCTTTAGTGAGTTGTGTTGGGGTTTTTTGGGGTTTTTTTGTTTGGTTGTTTTTTTTTTTTTTAATTCAGCTGCCATTCAGTGAGAATACTGTAGTACTTCAATGCTTTTATGAATACTCTTGCTCTAATCTTCTCTCCTAGTGAAAGGCATGAAAGAGGAATGGTTTCTCTGCCCTATAGGGAGTCTTGCAGATGAATCCTTTCCTATTTTTTTGTGAAAGAAACTTGTGAAATTGGTGAACAAACGTTTGATTTGCATTCTTACTGATAATTTGAACCACTAGTAATTCTCTAAAAAAGGCCAGCATGTTTGACATGGCTCAAAATGTAAGGCCTGATCCTTGGGCCTTTTCTAAACAGTTTTGTCACCTGTATCCATCCTCCAGACTGTGTCGGTGACAGCAGGTTACATTAGCAGTCACTACAGGTGAAGTTACTGTTTTAGGTACTTTCTATGTCTTTTGTAAAGGAGCAGTCTTAAGACTGTAAAGGAGCAGAATTCTACACTTGGATTGAGATGACTTTTGTCTCTTAATACTGAACCCTGTTTTGGACAAATTTGATTATTGTCATTGTTGAGGAATTTCATTTCAGTTAAGTGTTTATATTTAAATATACAAGATTTATTCTTGTTCCTGAACCAGGTTGGACAGTATGGCAAAATATTATTCTGTAAATATTAAGGGAAGGATCCCATCCACTAGATTAGAATTTGTAGCAAGGGAGAACAGCATGTAAAGTACAAGATCAGCAAATATCTAAGCTTAAGAAGTTCTTTTTTTATGTTACATGTGTAAGTTTCTGATGTTTTTAACACCAGCTGACATGAGTATATTAAAGTTGTGTTCTCAGAACTACAGGCCTTTTACTACTGCTTAAACTACTGCTAGTTTTCCTTTAGCTTTTTTTGAAAATATTGTCGAAGTCTATTCTTATTCCATTATCTTGCTCGACTCGGATTTCTTTAGAGAGCATAATCTCATGAAGATCCATGAGTTAATTTTTTCTGTGTTGGTGCACAATGACTAGAAAGACTCCTTAAGTAAACTAAAATATGATTTGGTAACAAGATTCTGAGAAACCAGAGCTGAAACCAGGATCTTTAAATAAATATTGCTGTTTCTGACCTTGCTAATGGTTTTGAAGACATTAGTAAGGCAGATTGCAAATGATTGTACATAAATAATGTTTTTACCTTTCAGTGCTGTATGTTCAGTAAGTATGTAGCTGTTTATTCTGCAGATTTTAAATGTAAGAAAAAAATCCCTTATCTTTAAAAACTGGAAAAGTTGTTTTCTCTGTAAAGGAGTAACCTCCTCTGTAAAGGGGTTACTTTTTCACTGAACTTGGTGTGAGGCTTTGGCTGTTCAGGAGGATTGCTTAATGGAATTTGTAGGAAGAGTTATCTGTGTGGAGATGCTCATGCCATGAACTCATTGCTGAAATCCACATACAAAAAAGGTAAAATTTTTAAGTGATATAGATAAAAAGTGAAAGATGTTGATGAAAGTTTTATGAAAATTGGCTTGTCAAAGACAAGAAGAATTGGCAGGTTTTCTTGTTGCAGCTGCCATCAATTTCATTGTTCACATTTGTGTGTTTAAAGTAGACCAGTAGAAACATTCCAAAATCATTTTGCAGCTGAGCTCACCAAACTCCTGGAGCTTTGAATGGTACTGTTTATCTTGTTTTTACTTAATTAGCAGGGAATGTTAGGAGTGACTTTGGTAGGTAGTTCATTGTATTAACAGAATAATTAGCACTGAGGCATACAAAGTAATAATATTTCAAGTGCTGTATTTAACTTGGGCAGTAAACATAGATATGTCATAGATGTGCCATTTTTGCTAGCACATTAAGTAAAATTACTTATTAGTTAAAATTAATGATGCCTAAACTTAGGTAATTTACTTCTGAAGTTTTCAAATTGATTACAATTAATAATAATTTGAAAGATTTTAAGAAGTAGGTTACATGTGACTGGAAGGTATTGTAATTTAATAATACTGCATACTTTACTTATTTCTACAGATACATGGATTTAGAAACTTAGAAAAAATAAAAAATCTCCGGATGGGAGAAATAAAATGTGGCCATTATTATCAGTTTGGGTAATTTCTGTCTGCATTGCTATGCTGTGGTAACTCCTTGTTCTACTTCAGTTGGATTTCACTCTAGCCTGTGGTATTTTTACATATTTTTAGGGACTAAATTAGGTGCATTCATGTTAGGCTGCAGCATTGAACAGCCACTATACCATACTGTAAATGTATTAGCATAGTTGCTTCAAAAACTCAGTGCTCAGTGTATTTTAAAACAGGCACAGCCTATGTGCAGATGTGCCAATTAAAAGCTGTATTAAAGTTTTCTTTGTTTCGCTATGTTTACTTATTTAAGCTCAAATTCCTCTTAAGCAATAGTCTTTGTAGCGTAAGATAGTTTTAATATTGATTGGTCAAGATTTTTGTATGCACATGGCTCATGTCTGTGATAAACAGCAAAAAAACCCATTAACAAAAATGTAATTAACATTGACCAATGTAATCTAACCTTCAAGGTTAACAAATGTGGACTTCAGACAACTTCATATTCTATGTGTTTTTATAATATTTTGAGTATAGTATCTCCTTTTCTTGTTCTTTCAAACATTTTGAATTCCAAATTTTATCTATAGGTTGAACTTTTGAAGATTTACATGCTAAAGTAAAGGGCCTGTGTATTTGCTTTTGGGAGCCTGGGAGAGGTCACTGGTCAGCTCCCTTCCTACATTCTATCACTTACATCAGGGTAGGGTACGTATAGGAAAACTTTCTTTAAGAAAAGAACTTTCCAGAAATGAAACCACAGTGATCTCTATTATACAATTTGCGATTGTCTGCAGTTTGTTGCTGGTTGGTTGAGACAGATGATTGTGTTCAGTAGCCAGTGTAACATTTGTCTAATAAACTAGATATCTTCAGTTGCATTGCCTTTCTGTTAGTCACTTATTTCCTGTCTGGATATGTGTCTGATGTTCTACAGCTGATAACATTAAATCACATATATTTAGCCAAGGTAAAACAAGTAGTGCTTTCTATGTAGAACAGCACTGAATACTACTGCTATTAGGTGTCTTGTCTTTAGTATTTACAAACTGAAAGGTTACTTTTTTTTTTAATTGGTTGTTGATGTGTACTGGCAGTTGTGAACCAGAGTGATTTCTGCAGGAAGTATGTGTATTTGTACATTATTTCACTAGTGCAGATATGCAGGAATTTATAGCCAGTGTCTTGTGGTCATTTTTACTTTTTTTTCCCTAATTTTCAGGAACTAATGGGTGAAAGCAACTTTATATTGTATCCAACTTTTTTTGCCTGTACCCACATAGTTACATTTCTGTATTAGGAGATTGTGTGCTTATAAAAAAGTTTATGATACAGAAAATTATGCATCTAAAATAAAGGTCTCAGAACTCTTAGGTCATATTTACATATTTCTTTTTTAAAAGTGCAGAGAAAAGCTCCTCTAGGATGAAATTTTATGAAATTGTTTTCAAAATCAGCTATTATCAGATAGTAAGCTATTCATTCTTTGCTAGGACTTAGGGTGAACTTAAAAACAGTTTTTCTGCAAAAACTGCTTGGTTGCATTGAATATTCATAGCTTGAATGATTGAATGACTTGGACTTAAAATATGCCTTGTGTTTGCTGCAGTTCTTTTTGTTTCTTTTTTATATAGGTTCCTATTTCTTTGTTTAATAAAATAGGAGTTTCTCACTGAAAATGCCAGGACCTGAGTTGCTCAGATTGTGGCCATTTAAAGGCTTTGTCAACCTGTAAACATTCAATTTCACCAGGTTGGTCTATGCTGAATTGAAGGAACTCTATTCAGCAGGGATGTGGCTTATGTGTCAATTATATTTAAATTGAAGTATCCTATTTGGATGTGAGAATAATGCTTTGAATATCATTAGTAAAGATGACATCTTGTTTAAGATATGGTTGTCTCATATCACATGGAAACTGAATTCTTCATCTCCTTGGTGGAGAGATGCAGAGCACTTAGATCAGTGCTATGGTTGTTAACAGAACGTGGGTTTTTACAATAGTCTGAATTGAATATTCCTGAACCATTCCTGTGCTCAGTGGATCTTGGCCGTGTAGGATTAATGGTTGGGCTCGATCTTAAAGGTCCTCTCCAACCCAAATGTTTCTATGATTCAGGGCTAGGTTTCTAATTTTTTTTGGTTTACATTTTTTTTAAACTATGCATTTGCAGCTATAACTTGATTTGTAAATGAGCTAACACTGTGTTTTAGTCATTCTCCCAGTGCTTCTTAAAACTTTTTCTCCCAATGCAAATATTGTAGCCTGCTCTTTTCAGTGCATATTTATGTTTGTTAAAGTTTTAGCAGTAAAATGTTTGAATTGGATCAAGATTTTCAAGTCCAGTGAAAGCCAAACTACCTCATGAAATAGCTACTTGCCAGTAAGTCTCCAGTTTAACAGCAGTTTCAGCAGTAGTTATTAGTCAGCTTGTGAGGTCTCCTCCAACATCCCTTGGCCTCTCCCCAAGTTTCAGCAATTTTGTTTTATGTGCTGTATAGGGAAGGATCTTTCAGGTTGTTGCTGCTTAGGCATAGACTCTATTTCTACCAAAAGACCAGGTTATTCCTCTAGTACCTTGCTCCCCTTGACTTGGCTTTTAACCTTTATGGACCCTGATTCTGCTAATAAAATTTGTTAGAGGATGAGATTTGTTGTTTTAACAGTAAATTCACCTTTCAATGGCTCTGAACAAGTTGTGCTTCTGTGTCATAAATGTGGTTTTCTATTCCCAAGTGCAATTTAATGATGCGTCTTCAGCTGAGAAGTACCATTTATAATGACAAATAAGAGACTACAGTTAGAGAGGTGTCATACAGTGCCAGAATCTCTCAATAACTCTCCTAAAAGCTAAATTTAATTTGTTCCACGAATGTCTTAAAAGTTCACTTGTGTATGTTCATGCATATTTAGTGTATGATACACACTTCATTACTGGAACAGGAAATTACTGTTAGGTGATACTGAATGGATAACCAAAAGTAGTAAAAGTACATATTCTCTTTGCATTCAGCAGCTGACACGTTCATTTCTTCTGTCTTCCAAAAGCCATTGTTAAATCTTTTGGCATAAATTTTACTTTAAGAAGGTGGGCTTCATTTTTTAATGAATGGTACCAGTTCAGCTTTCATTGTACAAGAGAGGCTTTTGCCCATAAGTAATAAACAGCTTTTGTCATGTTTACCTGCCCTACTGCTAAAAACATTTTTTGGGCAATTCCATAGCACTGAGAATGCTTGTTGCCAGTCCCCCCATCCTGTCCCTCCCACCCCCTGTTTTCTGATTGCCATATGTTCTTTTGTGCCTAATTCTGTATTTTTTTGTATTACTGTAATATATTTATCTGCTTTTTTACAAAAATGTTTTTGCCCAGGCACTTGTCTACATAGCTTTTTTTACAGTAAGTAAAAAAAGTTACAAGTACAGTGTAGTTGAGGTTAAGACTGTGTAAAAAATAAAATTGTGTGAGAGGCTTGTGTATGTGAACTAAGTTAAAGCTCTTAGTTGCTGTTTAGGAAAAGATACACATATTTAGTACATCAAAATGCTTCTTTTAAGCTTCTTTAAACTTACTGCAGCAAAAGTTGAAAAACTGTGAAAATGCCAGTATTAGTAGCAATGCTAATAGATGCAAAATCAATTGGGTAATACAGTAATTCATAAATTATTGTGTTAAATAATTATTAGAGAAACATTTAATATACATATATGTGAGTAATTATATACTGGCCAGTGATACCTTTACTAGAAATGCTGGGATTACCTGAAGCCTAATTTAAATAAGAACTTTAGTGTAACAAAAAGTAAATTCCTGGACATTGTACTGTGGAAACGTTAATATGTTAAAATTGTTTGTTGAAAAGCACACAAAAGACGAAACAGTTCTGTCCATACTGATCTGAGCCATCATGGTGAATATTTTTCTGGTGATGTAAAAAAAAGAGGCTTCTTAATTTCAGAAAATTCTTTAGTTTGAAAACTTTTTCTCGTTTTCATTTCTGATTGGTAATGTTTCATATTTTTTGAAACTTTATGAATTGAAATTATTCAGAAAACTGAAGTATGAAGGGCATTGGACATGTAGTCTCAGTATCGCCATAATTCTTTTATCCTTTGCAAGTTTGTTTTTAACATGTTTGTAATGCATTGTCCAGCCTATTGTACTTTGCCTTGTTTCTTCTCTTCGGGTTTTTTTTTATTTTTGTAGAGATTTAAATTGAGAACTAGAGAAGGCTGTTGTGTGATGAGCTTCAGGTGAAAAGTGAAAGTACTTTTTTCCCACAAAGTTTGGCTCTCTGTCTCTTTGAGATAGTGTTATAATAATGTATAATTTTGAGCAAGTGAAACCTGGCTGCCTGGAAGCTCAATCTCACCATGTTTGCCAAAATGGTACGGGTTAGAGTCCTGTGTAGACTTCAGATCCTAGGTCAGTGTGTATTTCAAATTTTACTCTTCTGTGTTCCACCAAAATTTGTCTTTCTCTGCAGCAGACCAAAATAAAACACCTACTATTGCATGGATTCTAGCATTGTCAGTTGGGAGATACTGCTAGCTGAATTTTAACCAGTCTTGAATGTTGAGGTTTTTATAGTTTTGCCTGCTGTAGTAAGGTGGAAAACACTGTGTGTTCTTCAGTGCAAGAACTTTTTAAAAGCTTAGTCATGGAAATTTTTTTGGAGGAGGGTTGATGGTAGTGGTACAGGGTGTGGGTATGGAGTTACTACATGATGTACCTCTAAGACATACTGTTTTTAACTAATAGGATATTTTGAATTTTATATTTAGATAAATCTAAACTTTTTTTTTGGTAGAAGAAAGGGAAGTCTTATCACTTGTTTCACTAATGTCTAAGTGCATACTGATTTCCAGCACTGATTAATTCATTAATATTATATCTTATGACAGTGTTGTTCTTTAGCTCTTGACTCTGATGTTTACTCCACTGACATGTTTTTAACCAAAGTTAATAGTTTTTTTCTGGCCTTCTTTCAAAAGCAAGATTTCTTCCATCCAACTGGTTAGCTGCTTATTCAGCAAAAGGAATTCCAGTTGGAATTTTGCTGTAATTCTTTGCAAGAATTCTGGAGAGTATTCTGAATAGTCTTTCTGGTGTTTTGTACATTGATGCTAATGCTTGCCTGATTCTTTTAGGGAAATGTATCTGGATCTTACCCCATCCCTGTCTGTGTTGGCTGCATCATGTTATTAGTTGGTTTTTCCTTTTTTATGAGTGAGCTCGTGGTTCAGAAGGGACGTTTTCCTACCTTAAATTGTTGGTTTCATCAGCTTTTTGTGATGTCAGTCCTTTGGGTCATCCCCTTTCTCCGCTCTGATCTTTCCCAGCATTAATGATGCTTCCTGTCTTGCTTTGTTACTTTTCTACTTTTCGTGTCCAGTTCCTTAGTGCAAGCAGTTCTTAAAAAAACTCTGGGATCTATTAATGGTTCACCACTATTTTATTTCTTTCAAAAAATCTCTGGGTAGCCACTAACTGTTTTTACTTTAATGTGTGTTGGAGTTCTTATGTGAGCCCTTGTTGGACATGATTAATATCATGTTATTCCATGTTATTATATGAGATGCTTCACTGAAAGTGAGGTGTAAAGGGTTTGCTGAGGTCTCTGTTAGATGACGAAGTCTTGAACAATCTACCTTCTATGAAACTAGCATTTGTCTCTGCAGAATTTGTTCTGAAGCCTTGAATTTGACCTAAACCAAATGAGATTACTCACTTAAAATTAATTTCATGTTTATAATTAAAAGCATTTTTTAATAAAGCATTAAAAGTATCAGTAAACTTTTCAAATAGAGTCTGAATATGTCTTTCAGCCAATGGTAATGACAACAAGAAATTCAAAGGTGATGATAAAATGGATGGGGCTCCTTCTCGTGTTCTTCATATCAGGAAATTGCCTGGGGAAGTGACAGAAACAGAAGTTATTGCTTTAGGTTTACCTTTTGGTAAAGTAACCAACATCCTGATGCTGAAAGGGAAAAACCAGGTAATTTGATGCTTTTTGTTTTTTTCATATGCTTGCTGTCTGATTTCAAAATGTATTGTTAAAATGCTGTTGAAGTAAGTCATAAAGCAGTAAGTATTCTAGAAAAAAAGAGCTTTTGTTCCTTTCTTTTTTTAAATGAATTTATGCCATCTTTTACTAAATTTTGGGGGGAAACAAAATTTGGCAGCTACATAAAGCAAAAAGTTAGTTGGAAGATAAATATTTATTCTTGCATCTTCACTGGTGAATTTTTGGAGATGAAGTAGCTTATCAAATAACATTGGTATGTGTAGAATGACATTTTCTGAAGGCTGATATCAATTTGTTAAAATATGTTATCAAACCCTTTTTTTTTTAATGTACGTCTAATATGAAGATTTCCTGCTTTGTAAATACTGAAAATTTTAATTCTTTTAATTACAGGCATTTTTGGAACTTGCCACAGAAGAAGCAGCTATCACTATGGTTAATTACTACTCTGCTGTGACACCTCATCTTCGTAACCAACCCATTTATATCCAATATTCCAATCATAAAGAACTAAAGACTGATAACACACTTAACCAGGTATATTTACTGTTCAGTAGTATCACAAATGCAGACAGTAGAAGATGAGGCATGGCATGTTCTTGGCTCATGTGCCATGTTTGAATCGTTTGGTTTTGTCCACATTCTAACACTCCTGTGGTCTTATCTATGATTGTTCCATTTTGTGGCACTGAAAGGCCTTTGCTTTCTGTGCCGTCTTTCCGTTACAATAAATTTTCTTAATGTGTCCTTGATGTCAGAAGGCAAAGGTTCTGAAGTGTGTTTTTAATAGTTATTTAAAAGTTCTAAATAACTTCAAAGTTTTTGTCTTAGTTTAGAGACTGTAGGATGGTACAATTAACTTCCTTGTTAATTGTACACCTGAGATTCCAATGCCAATTTGAATTCCCCTAGTGGTAGTGGCTAATGCCAATGCCTAAATTTCAGTGCTTTGGATGATCACTCCAGTAGCACTGGTAACCTCAGCTTGTGATCTGCTTTTTCTGGAGAATAATACCCTAATGATCACTTTAGAGACAAATGTACTTAATAACAAAACATCATTTTGATCCCCATTTTGCTCTTGCCTCTCGAGGACCTATTTCACAACAAATACAGATACATATGTCTATTTTTAGTAGAATTGAAGAATTGGCACAAGTAACATGGTGACCAATTAATGCAAACAATAGAGAGATAAGAGACTCAAACCTACCAGAAGTCTGATGGTTATTTTAAGATTAATTTCTTATGTTGCATTTTTGATGATACAAAAAACAGTGTAAGTGCCAAATTAATTTCTATTAATTGTGTCCTCTATTAGGACATGTAAATAGTAAAGTTATAGCTGTTGCCTTTGAAAGCAATTTCAGGGTAATCTATTGAAAGACATTTTGGTTCAGATCAAGTATAGTGTTGATTTTTCTGTTGGTCTTTCTAAATAGTCTCGTTCCTTAGAATACTTTGATTTATTTTTATAGCGATTACCCACCCTCCCAAATGACTACTTAGGTATGATGCTAGATATTATTTTGAGGTTGTTTGACAAAATACTCTTAAGAATTTTAATATTTACCATTTTTTTTAGTCCTGTATTCCTTCATGTACTCACATTAATTTTAATGGAATGAAATATGATGTATAAGTATGTATAGACAGTGCTGACAAGGGTCATACGTTAAAATTGACTTCACAAGTTGTAGTTCATTGTGTTATACAGTTTGAACTTTTCCAGTCACTGTAAGTATTGATATTTAATTGATATGAACTTGTATAAAGAGTAGGAAATAATTATGCAACTCAACCAAGTATCTGGCTATCTTGAAAGTTGTGTTTCATGCATTAGGGAAAAGAAGTGTAATTGAAAGAGATTTCAATGTAATTAATGTTAAATGTAGAGGTAAATTTTGTTTTCCCAACTGGTGTTCACCAGGTCTTTTTTTTTTCCCCTCCTTTCCTTATTCATTGATTTGATTCAGTATGAGGAATATCATGTAAGTTGTGAGACATGGAATGGTATAGTATCTCTAATACCTTTAAAATATGCAGTATGCATTAATATGATGGTTATTATTTTTACCTGGCATGCTCACTTGTCTCTCTTGTTTTGTATTGTTTTGCTTCATAAGGGGACTGTAATGAAAGTATTAAATGGAACCTCTTTTTTTCTGCCCTTTTTCTCAGAAAAAGACATCTAATCTTTCTGATACTGTCAGTTTTGGCAGTGGAAGTAGTTACATACATTTGTGTTTTTGTGGTATCATGATTACCTTTGAATTTCTAAAATCCTACTTCTGTTTAAAAACAAAAAAAAACCCATACATGGAGAGGATTTTGTTTTTCTTTTTACAAAAGAGGGTGGATAACAGACACTAGTTTGTTTACCTCTCTGGATACTACTTTCTGACATTTGTTAGTCTTTTGTATTATTTCATTGTGTTAAAACTGAGAAGTTTGGACATGTTAGTTTAGAATTTTCCCTTCCCGTTAGAACCTTCTACATAATTAAAATGACAGTGGAATGTTAGCTGAGATACAACCTTTTGAACATAAGACAAGTACCTCTGCTTTCTGTAGCATCAGCGTTTTTCCTTGGTTGGTTTGTGGGTTAGTTTAGCTTTATTTCCTGTAAAGGAAAGAATCTTGAAACCTACAAAATCCTCTTTATCCTTACTAGTAGAACAACAAGCTTTCTACTAGAAAGATTGATGTTGGTGCCTTTTTTTGAAGCCCCTCCTTAATGTGACATAAGGATTAATTGCTGTTTTTGTTGGCTCTTCTCACAGAGTCAGACTGCATTGCACTTAACGTTGTGTTATGTCTGTAGCTCTGAGTTTTAAATAAGTGGACTATTTTGTGTTTCTGGAGTTAACTATATTAATATTTCTAACTAATTTCAAGCTGTTATCTTGAAATATTAAGAAAATCTCTCTTCTGTCTTATTTTTTTTAAAGCGGGCCCAGGCTGTTCTTCAGGCAGTGACAGCTGTGCAGGCATCAAACGCTCCCATTAGTGGGACCACTGTTAGTGAGAGTGCAGTGACTCCAGCTCAGAGTCCAGTACTTAGAATAATTATTGACAACATGTACTATCCAGTAACCCTGGATGTTCTTCATCAGGTAAGTCAGATTTCACTTTAGCTTGAGCTATGATTGGGAGAAACAGATGTGTAAAACTGTACAATGTTTTTTGGCAGATATTCTCTAAATTTGGTGCTGTATTGAAGATAATCACATTCACAAAGAATAACCAGTTTCAAGCTTTACTGCAGTTTGGTGATCCAGTAAATGCACAGCAAGCAAAGCAAGTAAGTATAGTTCTCTTCTAAAGCTAGAGATCTTCCTGTACTCTCAGTATTTGTAAAATGTTGATGTAACAGAGTACTGCCATAACAATGTGTCATACTCCTCCACCATGTGTGTGAACTTTTTTGAGATTAAAACAAAATAAGTAGAAGTTAGTTGTTATACTATGTGAAATCAGTGTTTAATGATAGTATGTTTATGGATACTGTGTCTAAAATATTTTAGATATTTGTATGAACAAATATTGTAGTAAGACTGCACAGAGATGAAATAATATGCAAGACTGCAATAGTAAAAATGTCTACCAGAAGTAAGAATGTAGGATGTCAGGGTGATGCATAATTAATTCACTGTAAGCAGCAAATTTAGTAACCCTTTTGAGTTGTTGTTGGCAGGTACTTTTAAGCATCCATACCAAAATGTGATTTGTGGATTAGTTACAGATTTGTGAAAGTACTTAGTTATAGTATCCTTAAAAAGAAAAAGAAAATCTAAACTAATATGTAACCATAAATGCCCAGAAGAAAGAGTGCAATTTACTCATGTGACCAGACTGTGAAGAAGCTTTGCAGCAGTGATGGGTGAGCAGGATCTTGCTTTTGTTTTATAGGAAACTCTCCTATCCTGGATAGGAGAGGCAAGAACAGGTAGCTGGTTTTATTCATTATAGCAGGAGAGAGCCAATGGATAAATTATGGCAAAGATCAACAGCATGTCATCTAGACCAGATGGTTTGAATTAATTGAATGGCATATGTTCACATTTGTGGCAGTAGAAAAGGTGAACCAAAGGGGAAGGTGAGATTTTTATTATTATTATTATTATAATTTTCAAGAGATAAATGGAATTAATTTGTATTTTCAAACCTTCACATGCAGTCTGAGTTTGAGGAAGGCTGATTAAAATTGATATGCTGGTTAAGTGTTGCTTGGCAGCATAGAAAGTGCTTATTGCCTGTAGATGACAGACTAGCTGAGAACTTCACAAAATTGAAAAGCTCACACCTCAGGCTAAGTTGGCAAATTTTCCTCTTGGTAGAGGAAAGACAAAAATGGTCTTAATCTTCTGTTGTAAAGAATGAGGACTATATTGTAATAAAGACTTTGTTATGGTGGAGGGTGGTCATTTTTGTCCCTATCACCAAATGAAATACTCAGCATTGAGTCAAGAACTGTGACATGGTCAAGACAGGGGGATCACAAAGAATTGAACATGTTTTCAAAAAGCAGAGTGTAAGTTTTCATGCTGTTGAGGGAAACAAGAGAGAAGAGATGATTTGCAGCTTGATTTATGGTGGCCCACTTTAAGATAATCTACTCCAGAAAAGCAGTCTGGAAATACTTGTAGATCTGGAACACAATTTAAATTAGGAATGTCATTTTCAGAGTTGAAATAATATCAAATATTAGATTGTGCCTCAGAGTGGAGAGAAATGCAGATACATCAATGTACTACATAAGAATTGGTATGGTTGGAATGGACCTTGCAGGTTTAAAATAGTGGTACAGAAACTACATCATAACCTACAAGTTCTGCAGAAATCAATTGTAGACATTTAGATTTATATTTGAAATATTTGATAAATAGTTGGATGCTAAATGTATTTGTTACAGAAGGTTGTAATTCAGGCTTCACTTGTGTTTCGAAAGCCATTTTCAGTAGTAGATGTTGCTGCTGCTTTTAAAGTGCTTTTCTGATGCAAAGTATGACGTGTTAAAACTTCTGACCTCGTTTTTTGAGTCATGTATATTATCAGAAATTTTAATGGAAAAATTATGTCTGTGAAATGGACTGTAGTGATATGAAAATTATCAGTGTAATTCTAGGAATATATTATAAAGAAGTTACAAATGAAAGGATGAGGTATGTAAAAGTGTGAAAGGAATCTAAGAATCTCTTGCTGTTGTTGACTTCAGACAAACTGATACTAGCTTGTGGGACTCTATTGGTCTTAAAAAAACCCAGTATGTATTTGTTTCTCCAGTTTTGCATGTTTTCATTAGGGTACCTGTTCACTTGTAGTAACGTGTGTGTGAATGACAAAACTTCATTGAATAAGTGACTCATGTATGTGCAGTCATTGTCAGAGTAATGTTGGGGCCTTATTGAAATTGAAATAACCTTAGATTTATGGTTTCACGTTTTAACCAATCTATGCATAAACATACAAAATGTTAAGAGTAGTACCAAGTGCAGTTACTAAAGGGTGCTAAATTGGAAGGAAGGTTTGATTTCCCCACTACTCTCACAAACTAAATAGAGTAAAATACAGTTCTTACAGTTAAGTCACTGTGATAAAACATGAAGTGCCGCCAGAACAAAAATACCTGAAGGAAAGAAGCAGTCAAGTATTCAAGTGATAAGGAAGAAAACCTCTTCACCTTAAATACATCTGGGTGTAGAAGCAAGATGATGTGGTGGCTGCAATTAAGTTGCATGGAGTTCAAGATCAAACACGTGGTAAAAGAGTAAAGTTTTCAATCTGTTTTCCATACAAGTTACTGTAGAAGATAATAGGGAAATTTAATTTTCCGGTGGCCCTCTTCACAGGAAATCAGAATATGGCCTTAATAGAAATTGAAGACTTATTAAGGAAGTTAAAGAGCAATTTGAAAAACTCAAGTGATGTAAGTACCAAGGAGAGATGCGATGCATTTGAAGGTTCTGAGAAAACAGTGACACTGACAAGAATGTGCAATATGAAACCTCTAGCCCTGTGGGATCTCTTTTGCAATTTGAATGAGCAGCTAGTGAAAAACCTCATTCCTGACCCGCTTGTTTTGTAAGAAACTCATTTCCTGTAAAAGTAGATAGTGGCTCCACCGATACTTGTTTCATCACGGCCCTCAGGCTGGATCGTTATAGGTTCCTTGGGTGAAGACTGGCAGCTTCAGGATCTGTATAAAGCAGCAGTCTAGCCAGGGTGGAGAATGTAACTGAGAATGGGCAAGAGTAGAGCACATTGAACTGCTGTGCTTCTGCTAATGAAGGTTTTGTCTGGAGATGTCTGTATGCATATGGAGATACCTAAGCATTAAAAATAGCCCATTTTCATTGTAAATGATGAGTACTCTTAGCATAAGCAGCAGACTTAAATGTTTGAACACCAGTACTTTGGTATACCATGAGATGAGAGTGCTGGTGTTTCTGTCTGAGAAGCTGGCTAATTCAGAGCATTGCCTTCATGCAGATGTACTGGAAGTATTCTTGCCAAATCGTGGCTATTAACAGTCATTAATGACTCATCTACAGACCATCAACTGAGGCTCATATGTAGTGCATGCAGGTCATCTTGACCCAGCATGGGTTAAAAATATCACTAGGGGTTCTGTTACAGTTGGCCAGTTGATCCTTCCTCGGCCTGCACGTGATTCAAAGATTCCAGTGAAGTTTGACTGCACATGTCATCTTTCCAGTTGTTTTGCCTCACAACTTCAGGGTAGCTCTGTGCTGGTAGCAGTCTGCAAAAGATCTCTGCCAATCTGCATTGCCCTAAAATATGTAGTAGGAACTTCAGGTAGTTATTGTGGAATGGAAGAAAGAACATCTTCAGATAGGATACTGAGCTGCAGGGCTATTATCGTATTAGGGTTTTTTTGACATCTTTAGTTCTAAGGAGCACAATTCATGCTCCGTTCACATGCACAGATCTGTGGGATGCACTTGGGACATATCTCTCCCAAGAGATACTTACCATATGACCTTCAGTTACCTTGAAGTACTTACTTGAGCTGGAGTATATTTTATAAGTGTTGTTTCCTTGGGTTTGGGGAGTTTTTTTATGCTTTTAGCTCTTAAGACCCTTCTGAAAATCTTGGGTTGAATTTTTTGGGTTTGCTGATACAGGCAAGGTGAAGAATGGTGCTCGCATTTGTAGAAGGTCTCATGATTCTTGATCTCCTTGGTTTGGCCCATGTGTGATGTGGTGTGGTATCACACGTGAAATAAATACTGGAAAGAAAAGTTTCTTCACAGTAGCTAGAGTTCTTGGAGATAATGTTTGTATGTGCGTTCACTAGCAGTGAATGGTTGGTGTCATGTTTTTCAGGATGTCTGAGAGGAACAGTGTTTGAGGATTTGTTGCACATTCTTTTGCTAAGAGCTCAGGACACATATTCGCAATTGTGACTTTAGATGTGAACAATTAATCTTGAAAAAAATGCTGGTTGGCGAGAATCTTTCTTGCATTATTAGAGGTGTATGATGTTGCTGGTAAAGATGGTTGGGGTGAGGGTTTTTTTTTGTTCTGGTGTTTGAATCCTTTCCTAGAGTTTGACTACAGTGCTTATTAAGAGTGCATCTCCTTCCTTTCTCATTCAGGATGTTCTTTCAGCCCATCTATCCCCCAGCTACAAGGGATTTCTCTTGTGCAGTACCTTTTATATATGTATTTTTGGTCGCTTTGATTTTGGAAGGAGTTTTTGCTGTTTCAGTAGAAGTTTTAGTTAATTACATAACTCCCTTCAAATACTGACTACTCTAGAAACTCCAAACACAGATATGTCTTGGTTTGCTACTTCTTAAGTCTAAAATATTTCCATCAACTTAGCAGCTTTCTGCAAGCCACAAGTCAGTATTTCTACAGACTCCACACAGAGGTTAAGTATGAATCTTGTTGGGTCCTGTGATTCAGACTAAGCTAAATACATCCTTTCTGTCTCAAGAATTCACACCTGTTTGCTTCATCATGGGATTGGGTGTTCCCTTGCTGGGCAGTGACATTGTATCTGACAGTAAAAAAACTCTGGCTGGATAATTTGCACCTTCCTCTAGTCCATATCTTAGTGGTTTTTAAAAGGTAGGAAGTCTTCTAAAAGTGATGGTAGATTCTCAATATAAACTTTTTCAGGTGCAAGTGTTCAAGTGATATTCTTTTCCCAAATACCAACAGGAGTCTTGGATTGTGCTTTGTCACCATGTATTAAAGAGCTAGCAAATGGTGTATGCTGTAATGGTGGTGCTCGCCACCACCCCAACAATACAGAATTAATTAATGAAGCTTGTGCTCTATGAATAAGGACAGTAAATTTTGCTTTTGAAATATTGTATAAGGCATCGTTAAGCTGAATCTCAAGCATAGGAGTTTCTCTTTAATTGCTGTTTGTTGATATAATGCTTAGATTTTCCAGTTAAGTTTTTTGTTCTATATGTTTTTAGAACTTCCAAGCTATGGCAAAATAATTACATTGACTTACACATTGTTTTACGTTGACTGCCAGTGGTGGTAGTTCTTTTAAGTGATTTTGTGAGCCCTGGAGATGTCAGGTGTGATAATGTTTTGTGGGGACAGCCTTTCTGGCCCAAGCCTGGCAGAGGGGTGTCTGTAAGATGTTCAGTTTCCAGATGCATCACTGTATGAAAATAGCAGGCACACAAGGTTTGTGCAGTGCTGAGCTCAAAGTAGTAAGCCCTACCAGAACCTGGATGTGTTAGCAAGTACACTGCAGATGTAACCCTGCTAACTGCAAGAGCTAGCTCAGGTCCAGAAGTGGTACATTTCAGTCTAACATTTCAGTCCAAACAGATGTGTGTATTTGAAAATTTGCTTTATTTGATTTTTTCAGTGCATATGTATATATATATATATATATATATATATGGTAGCTTTATATTTAGCATAATGAATTGATTGAATGCTAATTTGCTAATTTTTAAGATGAGCTGCATCATCACTTCCTAGCACTCCCTAAGAATTAAAGTGACTTTATTACAACAGTTTCTGTATTTTTAAGTCTGCCATATTTAACTGGTAGTGCTTAGAGTGAAAGGAGGATATGCCCAAAATGTAAATGGACTCAAATCCAGGTATTGACTTGCCTGGTGGATAAGGGAGATAACGGAGACACACATATATATATATATGTGTGTGTATATGTTGGATTTTTTTACAAAAGTGTTTTCATAGAGTACTAGTTGTCATATTAATACACATTCTTTTAGAAGTACCAATTAATTGTGAAAATGGGTTTTCTAAAAGAGAGTATTAGGAACATCAGGTTAGCAGTTAAAGTTGGTTTTCTCTCATTTTTGGCACTATCTACCTTTAAGAGGAGAAGGGAAGCATGCAGGAATAATGTATATATTATGCTTTAACAGATGGCTGTCTAACATGGTAGTGAAGTCTAGATTTTTTTTCTCAGTTGATTTTCCATGTAAAATTCTTGGCTTTTTGTTTTTGTTCTTTTTTTTTTTTTTTTTGAGAAATCTCTTTGGCATTATGTCTGATTTTAAGCTGTGCCTTGGAATGCAGGTTAATGAGCTGTATTCGACAGACAAAATTTAAATTTGACAGTGTGAAAATGTCCCTTGCCACTTGGGTGCATAAAAACAGTTTCTAGGTAAGAAGGGAGCATGGAGCTTCCTGGCATCATGTTGAGAGGTTAATGCATTTTAATTGGTTTTAAGCTAGACTGTAAGACAGATAAATATCTATACACTGACCTTCTTTAAAATAAAACAACCAAAAACCCCAGCCTTGTGCAACCAACTGTTATTGTGTCTTTTAAATAAACTGTGATCTTTTTTTCAGGCCTTAGACGGTCAAAATATTTATAATGCTTGCTGTACCCTACGAATTGATTTTTCCAAATTGGTGAATTTGAATGTCAAGTACAACAACGATAAGAGCAGGGACTACACTCGTCCTGACCTTCCATCTGGCGATGGACAACCAACTCTGGACCCAGCTATTGCTGCAGCATTTGCCAAGGAAACCTCTCTTCTAGGTATGATATTTACATTCTTCTTCTGTATTGCAAAGCCACTTCATGAAAATATTCATTAATCCTTCTAACAACTTAAATTACAATAGTGTCCAAAGACCCAGGCACGGTTCAGTCTAGATTGTGGTCTGAATTGTAGTAACATAATTATATTGCCTTTAGAAGTACTGCAAAAAATGAGTGAAACTTGCATGACAAAATGACAAATGCACAAAGTACTAGAAAAAGTCAAGTTAGTTCAGTTTGTATCCCAAAATCTGTCCTTCCCTCTATCATGTGTTCCTGTCTGTGGCCACCTTGCTCACCTTCCCAGCTAATTTGTAAGAGAGACTTAACATGATGTGCATGATTTCTTCATGCTGAATGGTTATTTGTAATATCAGATTATGAAACTAACATTTTGCTGGTTTCCTTCAAAGGGGAAAGATTATGTTCTTTGGTTAAAATACCCAAATCCTTTGGTGCTACCTGTAGTTTCTGTGAATAAAAAAATCTATAGCTGCACTTCTAGTGATATGTTATAGGAGTTCTATATATCCTGTCTCAGCCTTTGAGTTCATCAGAAGTTGGTGAAATGCTCTGAAAAAGGTACAGATATGTCTGTCTTCTGACTATTACCAAAATAATCAATGCATGCTCCTACTCCTGTCAAATTGTTTTTTGGGGAGAGCACCTTTCACTCTTAAAAATGTAATAGCACTCAGATACTGAATCATAACTTTTATACAAGCTGATTTATTATGTTGTGATCATTGTTCTTCCCGCTTAGTCTTTTTTTCTTTCTTGGATAATTTCCCATTTTTGTTCTGAAGAAAACATAAGAACAACATAGATTTAATGGTTTTTTGTACAGTCTGGGCCGAACTGAAGTAAGTTTGAGTTACTCTACGAAAGAGGGGCCTCTGCTCTCTGTTATGAAAGGTAGAAGGCACTTAGTGAATGATGTGAACCCAGGAAGAGGTAAATATTGTAGCTAGGGCTACCGAATGTTGCACTGTATTTGACAATTTTCTGAAATTGTCAGGATACATTTGAAGGATACATTTCATGTCTAGTGTTGTAAAGTGCACACAAAGGCTGTGCCTTATTCACGTGTGATTCTCAGAGGGCATATTTCCCCATGAAAGAGTGGAACTCCATTTGGAGTTTAGTGTGCTGTTCTTCAGGTTCTTTTGCATGCTCAGAAAGAATACCATGAGATGGACATGTGACATTGCTGTAAAAATTCTTGCTGTAGCAATCTTTTATACGTATATCATGAGATTGCCAACAGAAAATGCACTAAGGACTCACTTCTTCCTTTTGCTTATGTTACACTTTTATATGCTGCGAACTTGTACAAAACTTGGGTGCAACGTTTTGTTGCTGGCTTTCTAGGAGTATACTGTAATCCATATGTCAAAAGTGAGATTTAGGTTCAACACAATTTTGTGGCTTGTGTTTTAGTGACAGGATGTAAATCTTGTTAGTCTTGGTTCTTAAATCTGCACTAATTCCAAACCAAACGTATCTCAGTTTCCTTCTGGGTGAAGTGAATGCTCCACTTCAGTAAATGTAACTTGATGATGTAACTCCTGTAGCTTTGTAAGCTGTTAAGCAGAGGTGTTAAGCTGCTGTCTCCCTCAAAGCCATAGGAAGCATGGCAGGAACTAGTCAGTACAAGTAGATGGTGATTACTTGACATAGAGCCATGAAAAGGGTTCATAACAGGTCTATAAACCCAGTTCTTGGTCAGTTTTACTTACCTGCATTAAGATGATTACAGTGCCTGTGGTTTTCATGGAAGTTGATAATATATTTTTAGTGTAGCTTCAATCTGCCTACTATGAAAATGGCGTTAGCAATTTGCATTTCGGAAGTCACAGAAAAGGATAAGCTGAGAGGGAATTAATAATGTGATATGTTGTATTTTAACTTCATTGAGGAAAAGGCCTCAAAAGGCTAGAAAGAAAGTATGTAATATTTGTATGTTTCCATTAATATTTTGAAAAAAACAAAAGCCTGTTATCTGTAGTTATAGGAAGCTAAAATAAAGCTAGTGACAAAGATTTCTAATACTAGTTGATCATGTTTACAACATAGCTAAATTTCTAAATAGTTTCATACAAGGTCTAAACAGTAACATGGTAACTTTTTCATAATAGAAACTCTTCTTATTTTTATTTATTAAAAACCTTTTCATTGCTTTAATCAGAATGGCAAATCAAAGTACAGTGGAGACTGCAGACCAAGAATTCTGTTCCACAGCTGTTTGCTGTGGCTTTGTAATTTGTCTGACCTTTTCAAAAAATGAGATCTATGTATGCTAAGTAATCAGTTAAAAACACATCAGTCAAATAGATGGTCTAGCCTGCATGCATCATCACTCATTCATCTACTACATCCTCACCTGTGATAAAATAAGGTTTCAGAAATCCTTGAGTCTGTAAACTGGACAATATTCAATGAGTGTTAATGTTTTTTGAAAGAAGGAGAAAATTACTAGTGGACTAAATGAGCTGGTTTCAAATGAATGATCAGAGGCAATTTTTTTTTCTTCTGTTTTTACCTCACATATGAAACAATAGATATAGTCTCCCTCCTCTTCAACCCCCCTAAAAAAGTTACAGATGTCACAGAAAAAAGTTTTGGATAAACAACAGGTGTATTATACTGAACCACAACATACAAAATATTTTATATAAGAACTACTCAAAATAGCAAATACTGATATTCGTTACTCACAATTTAGGTATTTGTGTAATATTACAGCTGCAAATATACTGTTGTGCTGGAAAATTCACTGTTGTGCTTAGGGCTCACACAGCTTTATCCATTGCTGCCATTGCTGGCGTTCTTTGTTAGCACTTTCCACTAGTGCCCCTTTTTGAGATTGTTGCTGACAGTTTTGAAGGATAATAATTGAAAATGCTTTTGTAGGAATGGTGTGTAATAAATCATTGTTTATAACTTCTGTGGTGGGGCCAAAGAATGTCCTTAGGAGAGTCTGATGCTGTGAAGAATTTTTGCCTTTTTGAGTTACTTGGCTTTGCTGTGCCCAGCTATGGAAAGAACCATAAACACTGCACTGGTCTTCTTTAGATTCCTTTACTCCTGAAAATGCTGGACTGGCTTAAAGTTTCTAAGGTTAGGGAGAAATGTCTAGACATACTAGAAGACTGGCTATGCTCTAGTAAGACCTGGTAGCTTGACATTTTCTAAAATGTAAGTGATTGCTATTGACCTAGTATAAAATAAGTTGTTTTTCCTTCTGGTGGGGATCTGTCATGCCATACTGTCCTGGAAAAGTACTTTGATACAATGGTGCTCATTTACTGAACCTACATGATGTGCAAATGGCAATGTGGATCAAATACATTAAAGCTGTTCCTATATAAACCATGTATAGTGCAAGTGTATCACAAGAGCCTTTCCCGAATCCTGGGAGTAGCACACTCAACTCATACCCCAGTGATGTGAGCAGACAAAACCAGCATTTCTGTACAGGGTCTGAGTTTCCTTGAAGAAGAAAACGTAGAGGCACAACTGAAGCTATAGCTGAGGGTAACATGGTTCTTCAGAGAACTGGATTACTAAAGCCACAGAGCATGTTGAATCTTGAATTTAGAGGGTTGCCTCCCCACCTCATGCTAAGGTTCTGAGAGATGTGTAAACCTCTTCACATGGACAAATGCACAGTTGGGGATTTAGTCAAGCACCAAGTTGAAGTGTGGAAAGTCTCTCAAATGATGAGAAACAAGGATGTAATGATGCAGAGAGCACAATTAGTGTTTATTCTTACTGATTTAATCAACATTTACTTTAGACCATCTTGATAAACTAGACACTTCAAGCATTTTGGAGTGCAGTGCAAACAGTTTTGCTGCACAATAATGGTTATTTGAATAGAAAGTACTTTTTATACCTCATAAGTCTGCAGACTTGATCTGAAAAAAAAATTCTACGTTTCTCTTGCCTTAATTTACCAGCCTATTTCATAACCTTTTGGATGACTTTACAGTTGTATTGTTTGCTGTGTAGAGTGGTGTATACAGCCCTAGTACTGATATAGGAACTTTTTTTAGAAAATGACTTGTGTGTGTTTCGTAAAATATGCTTTATTTTAAAATTAGGGCTTCCTGTTGCAGCTGTTCCAGGAGCTCTGAGTCCTTTGGCTATTCCAAATGCTGCTGCTGCAGCTGCAGCTGCTGCTGCTGGCCGTGTGGGAATGCCTGGAGTTTCAGCTGGTGGCAATACAGTCCTCCTGGTTAGCAATTTAAATGAAGAGGTAAGTGAAACAATTTTACTTTGTTTTCCCCCCTCTTTAGTCACACTTCATTTGTCAGTATTTTATAATTTCTTTGCATTTGGCCTCTTATATTTGGATTTTAAGCTCAAAGTATTTTTGCTGTTTTTTTAATAATCCCTAAAGTTTATTTTAAAGCCATTGTTAAATACATTTTTGTTCCTAGGTAGCTAACAACTTAAAATATCCTTTGACAGTCAGCTACCTATTTTTTTTCTAAGAAAAATTTGGTAACTTCTTCATGTTTGAATACCAACTATTCTTTCTTTTGTAACTGTAATCATGTAAACTAGAATTTCTGTTTTGTTTCTTATTGTTTGCTGTTTCATTTCATGCTTGTATCTCACATTTTTGAGTCTTAATTTATGTGAACTACTCTAACACATTTTTCTTTGAAGGTTCTCCCAAAGATCTTGACGAGGCAGTCTTCCAGTCTCTCTTAGTAATTTTTTTTTCTTTGCAGTTACTCATTTGTCTTAAAAATAAAAAAGTGGTGGCAAACATTTTCACCTTAACTGTATCTTTCTTGCTAACTCTGAAATCTAAAGGGATTAATTTAGTTTTGCATTTTTACTGTCCTTTACATTTATTTTGATGGCTGTGAAAGCTGGTATGAAATGTGGGAAGTTTGTATCAGTCTAGCTGTTCCATTTTTAACTGGCCTCTGTCACTGTAAATCATTAAGCTTTTTTTATCATCTAGTACTATTTTGTCATCCACAGTCTTGCATGTTAAAATGTTTCAGATCAGAGTGCCATTTTGAAAGATATTTTGCCTGCATTTCATAACCAGCCATGCTTACGCAGTTAAAGTTTAAATTTTAAAATTTCTATTGCATGCTTTTTTTAATTTATTTTCATGTTGAGATGAAATGCTGTAGTTTACTCTTGATATGAATGTACTTTACCCATATTTGTCTTGGGTGACTACATTTTACTCAGTTTTTCTCGTACAGTACATAAACCAACCATTTTCTGACCAAATTCCTACATTTCCTATGTACTGACCTATATTTTATTTTTTTTTTGTTCCCCACTTCCTTATTTTTTTTTCTTCTGCATTGCTGTATTCCCTTCCCCATTTCATCCTTTTCCCTGTGTGTTCAACTTCCCTCTCCTTGTCTTTACCCAAATTCCCGTGCCCTTCCCTGTCTTACCCTTCTCCTTGTCTTTGTCTACGTTCCCTGTCTCCATTCCCGATGTTCATGCTTCTGTGCTTGAACAAAATGTTCCTCGGACCAACTTGCCCCAATTAACCGCCTTGAAACCATGATCCATGACCACCTCACCATTCTGCGGGAACCACCCTTCGTTATGGATGATCTGTTCATCTCCGCTCTTCCTCGACTCTTCTCTCTTCTTGTCTTACGCTGCTTGCTCTTCTCTCCTTCTAAAGATGGTTACGCCCCAAAGTCTGTTTACCCTCTTCGGTATGTTATTGTTAGCACTATACTTTTATTATTGATTTGGTTTTGTTTTTATGGTTTTGTTTGGTTGGTTTTTTTTGTTTCACCTTAATTCTTATTTGTAGCTAGCACTTTGGCTTAAAGTTGAATAGTAAATCTTTTGCTATTTTTCTTTTGCTGTTTAAATCTCTCCATAGACACAGATTTTCTTTTAATGCATGCTAATATATTTTGCATGGTCTTTAATTTTATATCATTCACATAGCTTTGAGGGTTTATCAGAAATTATTCTTTTCAAAATTCACTATTCAAAATCTTTATCTCCTTTATTCATTTGTGAGTGTGTTGAGTTTGAGTGAGTGATCTTGTTGCTGTCTGAATGTTCCATTGATATGTCAAAATGTATTACTTAGGTGGCTGGCTTTAAAATGAACTTTTCTTTTGGGTTACTTTTGACTTTGAAAAGGTGTTTATGGTGATGTGCAGCGTGTGAAGATTTTATACAATAAGAAAGATAGTGCTCTTATACAGATGGCTGATGGAAACCAGTCACAGCTGGGTAAGATGAGTTTTCTGCTTATATTCCTATTAGTCTAAGTACTTGGAAATTAGGCTGTGTAAGATCAGGTGAACTAAATATGTTTATATTTGTTAGTCTGTCTCTTATCTTGGTTATCCACCAGATCCAAAATTTTTTGCATGCACTTGTGTTCCATAAGGTCTGCACTTAAATGAACACCCTAAATGAATTCAACAGCTGAATGATGATCCCTGAATAAAATTAAATATTGACAAAGAGTCTGCAGACCTAATTCTTGATTCTAGTCCTTTAGCACACTGACCCATTGATTTGCTTGAGTGCTTTTCTTCTTTGCATGTGTGATGTACCACAAGCTATTGAAAAGTAGCACTCAATTGAGTAAACCTGTCTTTTTCAGCCATGAGCCATCTTAATGGACAAAAAATGTATGGAAAGATCATTCGGGTTACCCTTTCTAAACATCAGACAGTACAACTACCTCGAGAGGGACTGGATGACCAAGGGCTGACTAAAGATTTTGGTAATTCACCTTTGCACCGCTTCAAGAAACCTGGTTCCAAAAACTTCCAAAATATATTTCCTCCTTCTGCAACCCTTCATCTGTCCAATATTCCGTAAGTGTTCATTGTCAGCAATCTGATAATATTTATGTGAATCACAGCACACTGAACTGACTAATGATTTCCTGCTTATGCTGATTTTCTTCCTGTCTGTAGACCATCAGTAGCAGAAGAGGATCTACGCACATTGTTTGCTAACACTGGAGGCACTGTGAAAGCATTTAAATTTTTTCAGTAAGTACCTTTTCTGCACATAGCTCTAAAAAAAAAGAGTTTTGCAGCTCATCTTAAGAAAAAGTATATATCAAATTGCAAACATTAGGAGCAACCCTGTAGTGTTCAAGTTCCTAATTCCATTATTTTGTTTCAGAAGAGATCACAAGATGGCACTTCTTCAGATGTCAACAGTAGAAGAAGCTATTCAGGCTTTGATTGATCTTCACAATTACAATCTGGGAGAAAGTCACCATCTGAGAGTTTCTTTCTCTAAGTCAACTATTTAAAAAGGCAGATAGAGAATGAAGGTGTATTGCATTGTTTGGTGTTGTCACCTTTTGACTGTTCAAGAAAGTGGGGACCAGAGTTTGTCTTCTGTTTTTTTATTTTTTTCATGCTGTTACCATTCCTTGATTGTTTTAAAAAAATAATTTAAAAAAATGCAGTGATGTTAACTGCTTTTCAACTGTTCAACTGTTGTTTAGATAAACCATTGTTTTGTTTAAAAGATTTCAAGTTAATACAACATTTTTTCAACTTAGTTGACGTACGTGCCTTAAAAAGGAAAATTAGTACTGCTGGAATTGCATAACTAGTAAAAAGCAAATTTGGTTGTCTGGGGCACATTGTTACATGATAATTTAAATATGTTTAGGCAGGGGTGTGTAAAAAGGTTAAGTTTTTATTTTCTCCTGCTTGATAGATTTCTTTTATCTGCTGGCTTGTCACTTATTTTCTTTTTAATTGGATAAGATGCATTACGCTGAAAGAGTAAAATGATTTTATTTGATTTTTGCTACTTTTTGCTATGTGTTCTTTTTTAAAGAAAGCCTTTTGTATTTCATTGTTCTGGTCTAGATTCAGTTATGAATGTAGGCATTAGTTAAAATTAACAAGGTACAGATTATTAATTTCTTAAAGGACAAAAAGTGACTTCTGTGACTTTGAGCCCTACGTGAAAAGCATTGTGGAATCTTAACCTTTTTGTACACACTCTTGTGGGATGTATCATATAAATGTCAGCACTAAGTAATGTCTTGTTTGTGGCTGAATATTTTTCGTAGATGTTTTTGAAGTTGACATGACTTACGTGCATTTCAATATATATTGCCATCTTTAGTTTGTAATTAAGATATGGAATATGGTTGTGGATTTCTGAGCATGTACAGACCGGTCAAGCTAGTTCAGGAAATGGTGCATGTATTTTTCAATGATGAAGAAAGTTTGCTGCAGATGCTTGCAGGAAATTTTGTGGCAGTTTTCTAAAACTGACAACCAGGTGGGACCAAAGTTTATGTGCCTTTAGTCTTAATTTACCTTGCATTGTAATATTCAGTTTTAATAAATCTCTTCAAAATATTTTGTATTTAGAATTTGATCTGACTTTACTATAAACATGGCTCAGAATCTGCAGATCCAGTTAATTTGAAAGCAGTTCACTGACAGTCTGAACTGTTACCTTGATTCTGTTTAAATGACCAATACTTTTTGAAATTGATGTACTTAGTTTCAAGATTCATAGATTCTGTTATCTATGTAGAAAAAAAAGGTCATGTATATTTTCTATTAGTTGAGTTTTTACATCTTTAGAATTGTAAAATTCAGTATAGTTTGGAAGTGGCACAATTAAAAATTAATTTTCTAACAAAGTTGGGAGGTTTGATGGTTGTTTAATTTCATTTTGTGTGTACTCTGCTTACCTCTGTAGCATGCTCAATAAACACTTCTGTAGCTCTGTATTCACCTTTTCTGTCTTTCTCTGCTGCTTTCTATCTTTTCTCTTCTTTGTTTTCCACTTCTACTGTGCTTCTAAATTCATGTTATTCTCTGCCAGGGTGGGAAAAGCATAATATTAAAAACTGCTATTTATGGCTTTTTACCATAAATCTGATGCTGTGAAAAATACCAACTCTTTATGTTCAGATAGTGACCCCTTTGCAGGCATATGTGCAAATTAAACATTTCCCACCCTGTTATAACTTACTGCTTTAAAGACATAACTTTATTGTAGTTTGTTAGCTCTCTCTTTCTATCTTTTTAGTTTTTAAGCAGATTTATGCACTAATAGATCTCTCAGGTTTGCCATGCTCTCTTGCTGCAAGTTTCATCTTTCATTTTTTTTGTGTGTGCTAAAGATTTTCTACTAATCATACAGTACACTCATGGGTGAAAGTAACAAAGGATTTCACATGAGATCTGTGGACCATACATGTTTGAGAACAGGATACTTCACCTTTTCAGAGTCATGGGTTCAAATGAATATTAGAACAGTTTGGGCACTTCAGTAGTTTTCCTGTATATTACTTTGAACTGATTGTCGTGGGGGTTTTTTCCCTTTCAGTTAGAAATAGGATTTTACACAGTTGCCATTTAAGAATAACTGAATGATCCTGGAGTATTCAGTAAAAGCTGTCAGCATTCAAATCAAAGCATTTTTCAGTCACTTTTCCAGTACAACCACTGTAGGTACATTGATGTCAGAATACTTTTTGAATTGATGTCTTCCTTTGGATGGCTTTCAAATCAGTAAATAGCTATCAGCTTTTGAAGGTCATGGTATAATGTAGGGGCTTGCATTGGTCTTAATACGTTAAATAAAATGCATTTTATCAGAATTACACCCAATATATGATTTAAGTCATACTCCAGGTATTGCAATGATGACCCAATCTCAAGTGCTGATAGAATCCTATTCATCCATACTCAAAGTTTGTGAATCAGCATCTTTTTCCAACTCGAGCACCCAAACGCACAGATGTGACTATTTCCAGTGATTTAAGCAGTAGTTAAGGGTCTGACTGAGCTGATCTGTTACGTTTTTCATCTGTACAATATGATGTCCCATATTTTTCTAAAATAAAAGTGTGTCAGATATCCTTTTGTCTATCAGAATGTGCTTGCGTGTTTCAACTAGAAATGTGACTTGAAATTTGCCATTCTGTGTGTTCAGCTTGTGCTGAATTGTTTCCACTCTAAAACGTGTATCAGATAGCATACAGTGATTGCCATATATGTAATTTTGAAATAACTGTAAACATCTGCACTGTCTGATTGTGTACAAATATAGAGGTTTATAAAAAGGTAGCTTACATGCTTCTTGCCAGGCTTATTTCCTTAAAAAGAAGTTTCTATACTTTTCTCATTTTGAAAATTTCTGTGGCAAAAACCTCAAGGGAAAGAGTATATATTGGCTTTGACTTGTTATAAATTCAGCAGCTTTTATTACGAGGTTATATTTGTATCAGCCAAAATTAAAAGTAATGACAGTCATAATTGTCATGAAAGCATTTTTTATTAATCTGAAGAAAATCACTGTTCAGTTATGGATACTTAGTCTGTAAAGTGGTATCTCTTCAGAAAATACAGACTTAGTAATGTCCTAACTCCTAGAACTTTCAAAAACATGTTTTTCATGAGATGGTAATGCATTTTGTATAGTAATTTGTACATTTTTGTTGTTATAAAATGTAAATAAGTTTCTGTATTTTTAGCTCTTCAGAATGTGAAAAGCATCACTTTTATTAAAATTTTACTAAAAATAAGATTCATGAATAACTTCTTACACTCCATGGAATGTGAGTTTTCAGATTGTTAGTAAAACTTTACCATTAGCGTTCTCCAAACTCAATTTCAGATTTTTAAAATAATTCTGGTATTTTGTCAGAGAGCAGTTGCTGACTTTTATTTCTTCGTGAATCAGTACATTTTTCTCTGGTGGAGCAATGAAATTGGTTGGAGAAGTCCAAAAATGATCTTTGATCAGATAATGTTGAGTGGCAAATACAGTATGTAAGTGAAATAAACCAAAACCTTATAGCATTCTAACTAGAAATTGGGGGAAAGCCTCAAAGCTAAGTGAATACACTTAAAAGTATTTCTGTATATTGTGGTTTAACATGTTACAAAAGGTGCCTTTGCCCTGCAGGAATAACAGTTCATACAGCTATCTGTAGCTTGCCATTTTTAATGTTTTATATTAAGAATTAGTTTCATAAGCCATTTTACAAAAACAGTTTATTCAATTCTTTATAAGTTTCCTTATGTTTTCTAGTACCTTACAGCATGACAAGATTAGTAAGATCCTGCTATCTGCAGGATTTAAGGTGCTGTGATTTCAAATTCTAGTTTACTCCAGATAATTTGTCTAATTCTGTGCCTAGATAACATCTACGTCTGTCAAAACATTAGAAAAAGAAATTCTGTGGGTTTTTTGCCAACAGGAATATAAATCCACTAGTCCCATCTCAAGAAATGGTTTTCCTAATATCAAATGTGTTACAGTGAGCAAGACTGCTCAAAAGGTTTGACTGTGTTACATAGGGATGAGGCTGAAGTCCTTGTTCTGTTCCAGACTCTGAGACAGCCTGAAATTCAGTTTGCTGAGGTGAATAAATTTTCTTTTAAATAATCAGGCAGAATAGCCCATGTCTTGTAGTCCCGCTGTGTGTAGAAAGAGAGATAGATAGATATAGATATATAAGGACATCTGCAATATTTGTTACCTTCCTGGTTTCTTGGGGAGCTGAGCAGCTGCAGCCTGCTAGTGTGATTCCAGCCACAGAGGATAAGAAGAAAGAAAGAATGATTTTTTTGGAACTATAGGATTTGGCATGGTATTTTCTACTTAATGGGCCTTGGTAAAGTTAGTCAGTCAGTAGGTTGCAGTAATCTTAACTATAGAGAATGATAAACCATTAATTATTCTCTTACTGCATTGGCTTGCTAGAACCAGTGACAAAGTTCCTGCCTACTGTGGAATTAGAGGCCACAATAATGCACCTTTAAATAATTTCTTTACCTTGTTTTTTCCTTTAATGTAAAAATTTATTTAGTATCACATAATCTGAGTATTTTAAGGTTTGAAATTCTGTCTAGTGCATGTGTTTGGTCTTTGAGGATGGTTAACAAAATGAGATTGGTGAGTTCCTGCTTCACCTGAAAAAATTTTACAGCTTGTTATATCTATTGTTTTCTGAGTTGAGTAAATTTTCCTCTGATCAACAAAGTAAATTCGGAAGAGGGTTACATTGCTTTGTTTTTTCCTTTTCAAAGTTTACAGCATGTGATGTTTAAAATCTATTCTTTCTTGGTTAGTTCTGCCAGCGGGCGGCAGAGGAAAAGTGAACTTTTTTCCTTGGAAAAAATGTGAATTAAATGCAAATTGATTTGAATGTCTCAAAAAACTTAGCTGAAACTAGCACTCCTGTTATAGAAGAGTTCTGCATGTTTTATGAGTTTTAGCCTGGTTTCATTAGGAAATGAGGCATGTGTAATCTCTGTGTGAACATGCTGTTCCCAAGATAACCCCTGTCCCTTCCTTGTCACTCCTGTACCCTTTGGTGGCCTTCCTGGGAGGCAGAGGGGATGAAGGTCTCCAATAGTAAGGCATTTCTGTTTCTAGCCTCGTGATTTGTTGGCTTGCTAGGTCCAAGTCCTTACTTTCAGTAAGGAGTAAGTACTTTCGATCCTACAGGCAAGGGAAGGGAAGATCAGGTGCCTTGTCTTTTGCCAGGACTTCTCAAACAGGCACGGACCTGGTTCTCTCCTTCTTAATGGGCAGCAGCTTCAGAGGTAGCCAGCGTGGTGGGGCCTGGAGATGCTGGGTACAGGACAGAGAAGTGAAAGGGAAGGGATATTTTGCAGGAGGAGCAGAGTATTGGACAGAGGAGTGTTGAGGGTGATTCAGTAGCTTGCTTTCAGTTGTCTCATGCGTAAATAGATGTGAAAAATTATTGACAAGGTGAGACGTGTTGACTGAATAATTCTGTTAGAGGTATTTTAGTCTGAAAAAAAGTAGTCCAGCTTGTGAAGTAAATGTGATGTATTTTCACTTCAGCTCAACAGGTACAGGGGTGTCAGAGCTTAGCACTTGTCTGCAGACTGCTGTGGAAGCTGGTTTTCCTAGGATGAGTACTTATCATCCCTGGAAGCCAGCAAGACTGAAAGCCTGAAGCCTCTAGCCTAGGTTAGGCTACATGTCAGGGTAGTTTAGGATGATTGACACTGATGGCTGGCCAAAGAGCTAGATAAAGTGAGCTAGTGGGATCCAGGAAGAGATTTGTTAGAGGAGTCATCAAGTGACATGCAGGGACTGGCATTTTTTGATGAAAAATAGAAGCTGTAAAATTTCTGACTGTATTCCATGGCAGGGTACAGCAGTGTCCTTTGGGCTAACCCTATTCCCCCTAGTTCCTTAATGCCCGGGGCTTATCTCTGACAGCATCAACACTCTTTGAAGATCTCAGTTGTGCAGCTGAAATCATGCTGGACTAGTCTGTTCTTTTCTGAAGCAAGAAAGGTTTTTTGCAGCTGCATCTGACAAGCACCAGTGATTTGTTGTGTGTGGTGGGATACTGGCCTTTCCACTTTAAATCACTGGCAATCCTCAGCAAGTAAATAGTCCTGGTGCTGTGTCAACAAAATACTCCTTTCATCATGCTGTGCTTTGTTGTCTAACGTTCAAGTATTGACTTAGATAATTTAAGTAAGCTTTTTGTGAACAATGTTTATATTTGAAAATAAGGGAGTTTTCCTTTTTTTCCTCTCTTTTTAGACAGAGGGAGATATTCCTGTTGATTATAGAAAATAAACTAGAGGTTGCCAATTCTTAAGCAAATTTTGGTTGACCTCAACCATTTGGATCAGAAGTGTGTGTAACTTACTTAAACTCTGATGGCAGAAGTCACACAATATCCTCAGTCTGTATCACTGCTCCTAGACTTCAGGGAAAAAATAACCTTGACCTAAATCTTTTGCTACAATTTAAAAGTTTGCTTTTGTTTTTAGAAAGTTTTCAAGTTCCTCTTAGATGGAAGATGGAGCAGGTGGTTTTTTAAAATATTGTTGGAACTTTAAATTTAAAATATTTTAAATTTAAAATTTAAAATATTGTCATGCTCTGAATAATGCTTTTGTAATCAAAAAGTTACATTTTTCAGTCCCCTACTTTGTATTTCTGTAGTAAATGTTACTTAGGTTGATTTTAATAAACCTAATTTAATAATAGTCAATGTAGAAGTTGGTGAACTTGCAGGAGGATTACCACTTGGAGCAATAGGCATTAGTTTTCTGTGCTGGAAAAAACAAGTCCAGGCTTCTGGCACTTAGAAGGTGGTATCTAGGCAACTGCTACTGCATGCCAAGATCCTCTCTTGTGCAGACATCTGCCCTGCCAAAACCGTGTTCCTAGGGAGAAGAGAAAGTTCATCCAGATGTAGTGACTGAGTATGCAAAGAAAATGAAACTGAGGACAAATCCTGTAAATACTAAACTGCTACACAGGAACTTCAGCTCCCTAGAGATGAGACAAATGGCCGAAAGCTTCCTCTGCACACACCGTGTGAAAGGTGGCTACTGCAGGGCACCTGTCCTGAACTTGTACCCTCTCTCAGCTGGTTTCAGCCTATATCCTTGCACTCCTTTTTATAAGACTGCTTTTTCTTCCTTTTCCAGTTTCAAAAATGAATTCGCAAGTTTTTAAGTTGCAGTGTTTTAGGGTTTTTTTTTAAATCTGTCAAGCAGCACAATGCAGATGAGCTGTGTGTCGCTGTGAGGCCAGGTGTGATTCACTTAAAACTGGAAATAATGTAAGACACTGAATGTAGCTGAGACTTCACTTTCACAGATTAATAATTGTCACAAATAGAGCTCTGATCTTTGGGCTGCCTTAATCTATTGTACAAAATCTCCTGTTGAGTAAGTATGTGTACATCAAGTTGCCTTTCTCTGTCAGGGAACAGAATGCCTATTTACCACCACTCTATTGTTCAGAGACATTAACAACTTCTTCTACTGATAAAGAGCTGATGTTTTAAACTGGTTGATTTATATGAGTTATCAGGTTTGTTACAGACTTCCTTATTCTGTGTTTGGCAATTTTAGACGTGTTAAAGTGTCAAAATATCTTACACTTGTTAGTGTTTAAGCACCTTCTTTTGCAATCATTTCAAGCAGTAAGGAAGATGGAACAGTTACAAGTTTCGAATATTTTGGATGTCAGCTTTGTTCCAAATTTGGTTTTAAGATACTTCATGCTTGTAAAATTGCAACTGGATTTTTAAAGTCTAACATGTACAGCTGCCTGATCCCTTGTACAAAATGTAATGAAAGATTTAACTACACTTTAAATATATTGGTACCAATAATGTAACCTATTTCTCTCTCCTATCCCTTGGCTAACATGGCTGTCAAGGAGGGGAGGTGCCAAATGCTCCTCTTGCAGTGCAAGAAGTAGCCAGGAATCATTCAGGAGGTGCTTTTGCTTTACAGCTGGGCTGTTCTTAAGGCTTGTTGCTATTCAAGGGATTAGCTCTGCTCCTGCCATTCTTGCTTGGGGTCTTTTGCCAGCTCTGATGCCTGCCTTCTTGCCCTTCATCTGCATGATTCAACCTGCTAAACTGACAGCATCCCTACCAAAAAAGTCAAACTTCTGCCTTGTCTTCTCCTTCTCCCCTTTTGGTATTGGTTTTTGCCCTTTGGTGGACTGAACCTGGTCACTGAATGGTTACAGAAACACCAAAGGAGATGGAGCATATTCCTGGGAGAAGGAGGGAAAACAACTCTGCCTGCTTCAACTGAAGTCAAAGATTAGCTAAAATGTAACAAAATCTCATATTTAGAACATTTTAGCTGATACAGCTGTTCCAGCCCTAAAAGCTGGAACTGTCCAGATTTTGGATACAGGTGGAAATACTCAGTTACTCTAGGACTTCAGATAAAAAACACCTTGATATTTATTGACCTAAGTGCCCATATGAATCTCTTGAGTTTCTAGACATTAATAATTACTAAAATACTGTATATTACATGGAGTTATAACATAAATTAACATAGCACATCACTTTACAACAGCATCTTATGAAATGGTCTGCCACGCACTGCCAAATAAGTAGATTACATCAGTTTCATGGGCTATGTGAAATGTTTTGCTTAAGTAATGTTATTTAACTTCTTAATGTTTTTCCTTCAGTGAAAAAAGAAATAATACTTGTAATTATGGATTAATGATCTCTGGGATGCCGTTTATTTTGCATGGGGTTTTGGGGGGATTGTGCTTTTTCCCCCTACCTTTTGCCTATCATGCCTCTTTTGTTCTGTTTCTGTCATTGCTGCTTTAGGTCCAAGCAGGATTCACCAGGCACAGCTCTT
Organism: Geospiza fortis; assembly: GCF_000277835.1. Taxonomy (NCBI): domain Eukaryota; kingdom Metazoa; phylum Chordata; class Aves; order Passeriformes; family Thraupidae; genus Geospiza; species Geospiza fortis. The sequence continues at coordinate 4,158,721 of NW_005054336.1, forward strand.
TTGAAATCTCTGGTTATTATCTGGGTGGGATTTTCTTGTTCTGTTTCCAGACCTGCTCTTTTGAAACAATGTGTTAGTTCCTTGTTAATCATGCTAAGAATTATGTTTGCTTTTAAATGATGGAATTGGGCTGACATTTATGCCATAAGTTTCTTAAAGCAAAGCTTCTCTTTGACTTTGAGGTGTCAGATATGTCGTAAAGGCCGTAAGAATTCTCAGATAAAGAAAGACTTCTGATTTTTGCCTCATCACTGTACTTTAAGAGAAGAAAGACAAAAAAAATGGTGCTTCATGAGCCAGGGTTTTACTGCTTTATGGTGACAGATAATGGCAATATTTACTACTTATGAGCCATGCACATAAATCTACATATTTATATTGTAATGAATACAGTAAAATATTGTGGCATTTCTACTTAGAACATAATTGCCATGTATATTAACATGGATCTGGATGTCATAGAAAGTGAGCCAAAAATAAAGGTGTTTTACCAAATTGATTCAGTACTATGGGATTATTTTAAGAAGCTGTAATAAGGGAGGTTCTTGAGAAATAGACTGAAATATTTCTGTTTATATGTAATGACAATGTAAAGGTGATAAGCAGTGTCATTCTTACAGCTGATTACATGCTGCAAAGGTAGCTGTAGATTACTTCTTGTACTAAATTTCTGAAGTGTATAAATAGGTCTGTTCTTTAGAGTCAGAGCAGATAGAAAATTGAACTAAAAACTGAAAAAGTTCTGCTAGGCTTGGTTTACTCTTTTCTAAACCTTTGCACTTCTTTTCCCCCTTGCTCTATCATGTCTCCTTTTCCATTTTCAATTTATCACAACCTAGATACACCAAGCCTTAATGACATTAATGTTTTTCTTTTCTCTACCTTAACACCTGCCTGTCATCCATCACACCACCTGCCCCAAGTTTGGAGCATTTGCATTGTTTACATTGATTGGTTTTGAAAGCTGCTCTCCTGATCTGTTCTCCATCCAGCGTTGCATCCTTGTACCTTATTCCCCTGATGCTGCTGCCTCCTTGTCCTCTGTGCACCACCCTTCCCCTGTGAGTGATCCCCACGCTCTCGCTTTGGGCTCCCTTTACTGGTTGGAGGTGTAATGGTGCTGTGGCAAACCCAGCCCCCAAATGCTGTTGCTGGCCCTCTGCAGGTGTGAACACGCTGGGAACTCCTGGGTTTGGGAGCAGTTTCAGGAACTCCTTCTCTTCTCCAGCCACAGCTGACCTTGGGAGGACTTAATGATTGTAAACCTGAGCACAGAGAGCGCTGCCTTGTGACAAAACATCTTCATCTTTGATGTCCTGTGTACAGGAGACCTCAACTACAAGTGCATCAGAGACTGTGCAATGGGGCACTTGAGCAAGACCTGTTGTCTGTTCAGAACATCACAAGATTTACCAGCAAGATGTCCAGGTAACAGTGACGGTCCTAATGCTGAAATGAAGGGTGGGGATGTTGAGGATATGTTTTCTATGGATGTATGTACAGGTTGAAATCAGACTTTAAATCTTGCTGGATAGTTATAATGGTGTAGCAGAGCTTCTAAACACATGCCAGAGCTTTCCATTTTATTGATGTACAAACCAAAATGCACAGCAATTTTTTAAAGGTTTCTTTAAGGTTCTGACCCAGTCCCTTTCCATCTGTATGGGTTCTGTTTCTCAGGAAAGATACTTATGGGATATGGCAGAATTGCTAGTTAGTTTGGGTTTTTTAGATCACAAAATCTACTGCAGTACTAAAGGAAGGGCTAGTAATGAGAAAGGATCAATTGACAAGAGAAAGGGTGATTGCTAGTGTTGAGCAGGGAAAATGTACGTGCTGCTCTCAGGGTTTTCTTAAAACAGTTTCTTTCAGCATGTTCTCTAATGACCTTGAAGGTGAGGTTAATTTGATATTGATCAGATTAACAAATGTAAAATCTGGTAAATAAAAGCAATTAATTGAAAATAGTGAGGAGGTTGAATAAAAGTAAGAGGAGCTTTAAAATTTGGAAGAACAAGAGGCTACAGAACTGCTGATGTTCCTGAAGTTGTGCACGAACTTGTGACTCCCTGTTACTTGTTAGAGAGAACTTTGATTCCAGGGGCCTCTTGTGCTTCAGCATTTGATGCTGTTCACACTGAACCAACCACTGAAGCACAGCAGAAAATAAGGTCTTGTCTCCCAGGATTTCTAGCTGGATTGCAAGCACCCAGACTTTCTTTAGAGGCTTGTATGTAATTAGTCCTAACATGGCCCAGGAAAGCAGAGGAGATTTTGAGCTCGCTGTCAGTGTTACGTTAAAGTACTGTGCTATCGTGTCATGTTTATGTTATTGAAAGAGGTGGGAGGATGTTGAGATTTAAAGATCTGTTTCTGAGCCTTGGCTGCAGACTTGGGGGTCAGACACATGAGTATCCCTGTGTTTAGTATTAATGTTGGTCCTTGTCTCTGAATTTCATGGCAAATATTCTGCCTTCTTGCTAAAGATGGGCAGAGTGAGTGCAGGGAATTCCTGAAGAGCACATCTTCCCACAGATGCTGACAGGTCATGAGAGTAAACCTAGCAGCACACCCCATGTGCTCAGCATTCATGATCCTCATCTCTTCCAAAGCAAACCCTGCACTCTGTTCTCTACAGTGCCTTTGTTCTGGGAGGCGCTGGTGTTCATGGAAAGTTTCACAGACCTAGTAGGGAAGCTCCAGTTTGTATTGTGCACTAACATCTTGAGTAGAGGCTTTAGGCAGATGCTTTTTCCTACTGTTGCTACTTATTCTGTCCTTTACATATAAATGAGAAGACGTGAGAAAATCAGCAAGTGAGCCCAGGCACCAGGCTGTTTGCTTTCATTCAGTGGGCAGAGAGAGAAAATGAAGTAGTATTAACTGCCTACCTCACTGCCTCCTTCAGCCCATTCTCATCCCATGAGTCCACTGAAAAGCCTCTCACATTTCTGTACTAGAAATAACATTAGCAGGAAAAAAACCCAACCACACTCCACTTCATACATTGCAGCTGTATCATCTTTTCCCAGGTGCCTGTGTTGCTTTTAAGAAAAATAATAGAAACAATAGTGAGGAAAGACAGAGCACAAACAATTCCCACTCTTCCCCTTGAAGTGAGCAGTTTAAAAATGGGCTTATTTTGTTAGAATTCAGGGTAAATGCTTTTCAATAGATGAGAGATACTTTAGCTCAGTTCCAATGGACTCCACCAAATCAACCTCCCACCCAATTCAATTAATTCCCTTCTCCCTGTGTGTAAGGAACAAGGTTTGGATATAAAAACACTAAATGTAAGATTAAAACGGAGATGATCAGAAGGGAGTCTATTTTAATAACCCTCTCAGATTGCTGTGCATGAGATGTGGAAGTAGGAGGTTTAATCTAGTGCAGTGCCTTTACAATTATAATCAGAATTGAGCTGAGTATTGGTCAATAGGAAATTTGTTCCTCGGGGTAGGGAGAGGACTGTAACAAGAATTAAGTCTCAGATGTTAGTGAAGGAAACCATCTGAAAAGAATAATCAACTGCAGTGGTATGGATCTTGGGTTCCCAGAAAGAATTGTTCAAAATTAAACAAAAACCCAGAGCAAGAAACAGCAGAAAATTCACAGAGACTAAGATGATCATTGTACAAGCAGGAGAGAAACACAAGTTCCAAGTGCATCATGCTTTCCCTTGGTGATTTTTTACTTTAAGATATTTACAGCTGGTGTCAGTGTAAAAGGAAGAAGTTATTACCTCTTTCCTTATGTCCAAGATTCGTTCCTATAAATCAGTGCAGAGTGTATGAAAATTGTCATTACTTTTAGGCAGCTCATGGGCTAGGAAACATAAAAGGTGCCAATTGAAAACCATTCTGTGGGTGCCCATCTCTTTATTTGCTAAAATGTAAATTTCATTTCTAGATTTTTTTTTTGCTACCCTCTCGGTAACAAAAAATACTCTATACTCAAAGGAAAGAAAATATGTTAATGGTACAATTTTGAGCTTTAGCAAAAGGCACTTGGGTTTATTCTTTGTTCTTGGGGTTTCTCAGGGTTCCATTCCTGACCCTCTGCTCTTCAACCTCTTCATTAATGACCTGGACACAGGACTGGAAGGGACACTGAGCACAGAGATCTGTTCCCAGATGATACAAAACTGGGAGGAGCTGTTGGCTCATTGGAAGGCAGGGAGGCCGTGCAGAGAGAGGGCTGGGCAATCCCCAGCCATATCTGGTCAAGGGAAAGTTGAACATGAGCCAGCAGTGCCCTGGCAAGCAGGAGGGACATCCCTGTCCTGGGGACATCAGGGACAGCATGACAGCCAGGCAAGGGAGGGGATTGTCCTGCTCTGCTCTGAGCTGGGGCTGCCTCACCTCAAGTGCTGGGGGCAGTTCTGGGTGCCACAATACAAAAAAGACACTGAGTGTTAGAGAGGGTCCAAAGGATGGTGAAGGCTCCAGAAGGGAAGCTGTGTGAGGAGTGGCTGAGGTCACTTGGTCTGTTCAGCCTGGAGAAAAGGAGACTGAGGGCAGACCTCACTGCAGTTACAGCTTCCTTGTGAGGGGAAGGGGAGGGGCAGGCACTGATCTCTGCTCTGTGGTGACAGTGACAGGACCTGAGAGAATGGGCTGAAGTTGTGTCTTGGGAGGTTTAGGTTGGATATCAGGAAAATATTTTCCCCCAGAGGGTGTTTGGGCACTGGAACAGGGTCCCCAGGGCAGTGGTCACAGCAGCAGCCTGGCAGAGGTCACGAAGCTGACAGACAGCACTCTCAGGCACAGGGTGTGACTCGTGGGGATGGTGCTGTGCTGGGCCAGGACTTGGACTCGATGATCCTGATGGGTCTCTTCCAAATCAGCACATGCTGTGTGATTCATACTCAAAACAGGAAATGGCTTTAGCAAAAGGCACTTGACAAAAAAAAATCTGGAATTACAGCACATATTCATGAAAATGTTTGCATTTCTGCAGGTTCTGACCACCTATAGTAATTAGCATTTCAAATTTTCCTGTCAGTGTGTAAGTATTAACAAGTCAGGATGCTTTTTATGCCAAGGCAGCTTACTGAGAGGGCAAGCTATTGCCTTAATCCTTTTTAAAGTTGAAGATTTTCTAATATCAGCCACTAATCACAATTGTTTGTTCCCCCATGATTTAAATAGTGCAGTAGACATGTCCATTTCTTATGCAGAAGAAGCAGAATGCACAGTGTGGAGTTTTCTTAAGTCGAATCTTAGGCACATGATATGATACTTGAAATTACCACTGCAATTTAAAAATTAATCTTGTTTCAAAGAGCTGACAGTTATGATGTCTTTTCAATATATTTATCACTGCTTCTGAATAATGAAATTACAGGACTCAAGGAAGCGGGATCCGGCCTCATCTTTGAAAACTGTTTCTGCTGGGGAACAGTCTGGCAAGGCCAACAGCAGCCAGGTAACCCTGTCAGTCATGCCACATCAGGCTGGGATTGCCTAGGAAAATATGTCAGAAATACCAGCCTGGGGCACAGAAATCAGCAAAACTGGCACCAATGGGGGAAAAAGTCATTGGAGGCAGATTGTTTATTTTGTGTGAGGGTAAGGCAGACAAAACAAGGTGAAATAATGGGTAGAGGTATGGTGAGGTATGGCAAGGTATGCAAAGCTCTCTGTTTTACTGCAAACTGCAGGAATCACCTCCATATATAAGAGCTGCAAGATACAGCAAAAAACTTGTAAGGCTCATTATAAAATGAATATTCTGGAGTGAACGTAATCTAAGTATTTGGAAGTTCAGATGAAGGTGATGCTAGTTCTTCTTAAAACAGCACTGATGCTCTGGGAATCTCGAACAAGCAATTAAGGAATTACCAGATTACAGGCAAATATTTTTTTTAAATTTGCTTCCAGTGCAAACACATACGGTGCTGCTGTGTCTCAAGCAATAAATAAGCAGATGTCAGAAATGTAGCCTGTGTTTGACACTGCTTGAGCTGCCTCTGCCTCCCAGAGCCCAGAGCTGCAGCACATCTCATGGTGCTACCAGAGTCAGAGCCCCAGCCTGAAACCCCACTGAGAGAGGGGCTGGGCAGTGTCGCAGTGCCGCTGTCTCACTGTGCCATTGCCCACGCGCCCACCAGAGCTTATCTCCCTTCTTCAGACCAGAGAGCAGTGCTGCTGACAGGGAGGAAGGGCCTGAGCTATACTTTCAGTCATTCTGACTGTCCCAGGTGGATTATTTGGATGATTGCAGGATCATTTGGTGGCTTTCTCTCATAAGGCATCTTTGAACCTAGCCTGCCTTAATCTAGTCCTGAATAGAAGTTAATTTACAGCTATTCAGAAACTAATTTAGAGAGGTTTACTGAGCTCTCTTCAAGAGAGCAGTCTTTTAAGATTCCATTTCTAAATCGTGATTTTTCTTTTTACTGTGGTTTCCAGGCTCTGCATCAGGGAAAAATAACTTGGTTACTATTGCAGGACATGAAATGGTGGTTAATGGTAGTTATGTTATCTCCTAAGAAGTGCCGAGTTCTTCTTGAAACACTGATGATACCTTTAAATAGCACATGTGGCACACCTGTGTGGCTCTTAACCCCACTAGTGCAGACAGAGATACAACAGCAGCTTGCAGTGACCCCTGGATTGCAGCACACACCCAGTTTTCTCTGGTTTTTCCCAGGAATCTCATTGTTGGCATTCCCTTCACCCACATCCTACCAACTGTTTGTCGTCTTGCTGTCTAACAAGCTCCTGAGGCCCAATGATGCTGTTCAGATGAATCCCTGGCCACCTTGCACCCAGTCCTGCATTCTCCTGAAGAACACATGGGTATGGACACCCTGTCCCAGGAGGATAACAGGAGATGGTTTACCTACAGACCTAACCAGATACTGTCTAAGAAAACACAGTACTTCCAATAACAAACCTAGGAGCAGCTGGCACTGCGTTTTCTGGAACGCTTTTTATGTATTTTAATTTTCAGTTGTCTGAAGACTTCGGATGAACCTCATTCTAAACTTCAGGCTCTTGTGTCTTGAGGCCATCAGATGTACCAGAGGCCATCAGATGTACGAGATGCTGAAAAGATTGAGCAGTAAACGCATTTGAGGCCATGCAAGCACCACAGAATTGGCACCTGGTCTGCATGTTGTCCATCTGGCATAGGATTTCTTTTGTGAGGGCAGAGCCTTTGGCCAGTTTGTTGTATGTCTGATGGGTTCAGAGCAAGGACTATACTGCATGAATTGTGGGGCAGTGTAGAAACAGGCAGAGTTTTTCGCTGATTACCAAAAAAGCCCTTTGGGGGCATTGGGAAGACTCCTGCTCTGGAGGATTAATATATTTTCTTGGTGGTGCATCAGTGTTTTCTGACTGAAATGACTCCAAACCAATAATTCTTTAGGTAGTGCAGGGTAAGAGCAGGAAGGATACAGGTGAACCTGGAGGAGGCGAGCTTTAGTGCTCCCCCCTAAATCTGAAATGTGGCACCAAGGCACCCAGGTGAGCACTCACCAGGCTGCTTCACTTGCAAGACAAACATGCAGCTTAGCCCAGGGCCCTTGCTCGGAGCTCTTTTCCACTTGAGCTGAATTGTATCCACCACCTGATTCCACCTGTGCAAAGGGGGCATGACCTATTGATGGCATGGTTTGCATTGACCTTCAACTGAGATATTTGAATTCATATTTAGTGTGAGGAAGAAGCAAGACCTTCAGTGTTCACATGGCACACCTTCTGTGCCCATGCAACCCAGTCTAAGGTCTGCCCCTAAATTTCAGCTGATTGCAGGGGTTCCGGATTTTTCTGGACTGTCAGGTTGGGAGTCTGAGTCTTGTTTTCAGAGAGAACTTTTGAAAAATTTGTGGTTGGTGGTGAAGTTAACTCAGGCTGAGATGTTTTCTTTTTCTGTTACTCCTTCCAGTCAGATAACTAAATTGATTAAAAGGCTGTTTTTAAAACAGAGAATTACTCAGTCTTTTGTAGTTCCTTTTACAACAAAAACGTGCTCAATAGAAAGGAGCCTAAGGTTTGCAGCAGAGAGAGATAGCCCTGTAATCTTTGTGTCTATGTGTGGGAAGTACTTGAAAATTGCCTCCTACAGACAGATTAGTGAATTGTTGGTAGAGGAAAGTTTCTTAAAAATTATGCTTTGCATAAACTTTAAATTGCAGAAAACATCTACTTTCCTGTTATCTCCATTATTTATGTACTATCTGAAACAAATGTCAGGCTGACACCTCGCAAATTGTTTGCTACTGATTCTCCTATTACTTTACAGATGTTCCAAAAGTTTTCACACCAGCTTCTCAGAAAATATCCAAAGATGAGAGCAGGTTTCATTCTGTAGCATCATTGTTTTGGCAGGTATGAAGAAAGTTGAGTGGGCTGATCACGTGCTTGCTATCTGTCAGCTCATCACTGTTAATAGGTGCTTGAAGGAAAATTGCAGTTATTTCACACAGCACTGGAAGCTGAAAGTTCATATGTCAAGAAAAGATGGACATGGAAATAACAGACTTTTTTATCTACAAAAGACATCCCTGTGCTGCCCTGTTGGGGGTAGTTATCTTTTGTACACTTGTGATCTTGGTCTAATATGGATTTGCTGATGCTCACTGAAAAGGACAGTGCCCTCAGTCTGGGCCTGTGTTCCTCAAGACATTGAAATGTAGAGCAGGATTTTTCCAGTAGTGCTGAGGTCCCCCTAAAGGCTGACAGAGAACTACAGTGTAGAGGTTTTCCTGATTCCTGGAACTACAGCTCATTCCTAGTGCCAGCTATTGCCGCCTCTCTCCCAGCTGCTGTGTGTATTGCTGTTTCTTACCCACAGAGGTAAGGGCACAGCAGCTTCACAGGATAAAAGTTCCTCTCAATGCATGTTGGACTCCATACCTTTAGTGGCTTTAATGACTAAACCATAAAATTTCCTTCTCTTGCTTGTCTGAAAGCCATTCTGACAACCCAGTCAAACTGCCCACATCTGTGGCTTCCTGGGCTACAATTTATCTCAGATGACAAATGCAGAAAGCTGTGCTTAACCCGGATTAGAGGCATCCTGCAGTGCTGGAAGCAGCTCAGTGCCTGCAGGTTTGGGTACAGCATGTCACAGCCAGACAGGGGCATGGCTCAGTTGTTGAAATGGCCAGTTTGCCATTCATGGTGCACCAGCCAAATGAAACTTGTCTTGCTATTGATTGTTAACAGCAGCTAAGCGAGCTCTTCAGTGTGATTCATCTCCCCTAAATTTAGCTGCCTAAATATTAGGCATCTCATCTGAACAAGTCATCTACCCTAGTCTCAAAATTAGTCATCAGAGATAAGCAGCTCAACAGTACCTGTGTCAAGAGAGGTTTCAGGCAGAGATAGGGAGTTAAGTCATCTCTGGAGGTAACTGTTTTTCTCCATTCTTTCTGACTTCATTTAGTGACTTTTGACAGCAAGGCAAGGGAAGCTCTCTTCTTTGTTCTGTTTGCCAAAAGTATCTTTTCCATTTCAGCTATCAGTATCCTTCTTTTTAATTATGAAAAAAAAAGTCTTTGTGTGTGAAGCACCGCCTGGATTTGCTGTCCTGATTTTAAGTTATTGCCTCTTATTTTCTTGTTGTTTCTCCTGATTGTGAATTAGAATAATTTCCAAGGTTGGGTGGAAAAGAATTGTTCTTTATTCTTTATTTTAACACATTTTTTCCAGTAATCAATAGCACAACTGGAACTCTGGGTTTCAATGCTTTCTCCTTAAAAACATACATCAGAGTGTTGTGAAGCTATACATCTTCCCTGTCAAACATTTAATTTATTGTGCTGTTCATTTATAGCTAGAGACTAGAGAACTACTGGTTGACAAAAGAGGATGGATGACTCTTTTATTGAGTCCTTATACAGCTGGCAGAAGATAGCAAATGGAGGAAGATGTGCAACACTCATTTCCAAACTTCTAATAAATTGTGGATGGATCACAAGGAATTTATGCTAACTTAAATATCTTTCCAAAGGATCAGGAATTGACAATCATTTGTCTCCTTCACTGTTAAACTTGAGCATCAGAAAGCAGGTTAAGAAGAAACTTCTATAGTGGTACACAACAGCTAATGTGGATATAGACGAATAAACAGCATGATCCATTTCTAACTCACTTATGGCTATTGCTTTATCCCTCTGAAGCTAAAGCAATATTAACTTTCAAACCGTTTTTATTTAGTGTTATGTACCCCGCTATACGTCACTGCTCCTTGTCAAGTGAGGGTTTTATGGGGATGGCCAGGTGGTCTCAGTGCTGCTCTGGGGCTCAGGTTGTTGGTGTGTGCCCAGGAGGGTCCTGCTGGGGGGTGCTCAGAGCCCCAGCGCTGCCTCAGAACTTCTCTGTTCTGAGGCACCGGGCATCCCTCAGCCTCCCCTCCTGCAAGGCTCTTCCTCTCATCATCTTGATGTACACAGAAATCTTACCATGGCAGAAAAATACAGAAGCTTATTGGTTTGAGCTAATAATTTCCTGGGTTTAATATCTGTCTGGGTTTCTGCAGTATCAAGTTGTAGGTTTTATCTTCAATTTTGGGGACCTTTGTCACTCTGCTCCTTTACTTTTTCTTACCATATCTGAACCCATCTTTCTCTGTATCTCTAATGATGTTCCAGAAGAATTCTTTATTATTTCTGAACTCTGATATTTTCTTCTTGAAGGAAGTTCTGCTATAACATTTAAAATACATTTTTTTTAATGATCTCTTGACTGCATATTATCAGTGGGTATGAGCCATGCAATCTGAACTTCAATCTGCTTTGTTATCTAGTAGCAGTAGAAGTCTTATATCCTCCCTCTCAATCACTAGAGGGGAATGAATCCTATTTAGCCATAGCAATTAAAGAGATTGTGATTGGTTTCAGGTTAGAAATCCTAATGGGTTGGTTGGAATAAAGAGCTGCATTCTACAATTCTCCAACCTTCCCAGATTCCTTGTGTTTCACTTTTCTCCAATTAATCTTTTATTTCTGTGTTTTAAGGTTAGTATTACAGTTTATGCACATGTGTGTAGAGTGTGTAAACCACTGGATAAACCACTGGCAAGGAGGATAGCAGAGGCCATTATGCTCATAGGAGCTAAACAGAGGTGAATGAGTGCATTCTATAATAATTCTCTTCAGAATTTCAAACAGTGTATATGTGAAGTAAATGCAAGGAAAGTGTTCTCTTAGCTTTTCAAAACGAAGTGAAATTCCTACTTGCAACATCTTAATAAACAGAAACAGGCTAAGACACATTTCTTTTGGCTGCACAAAAATGAATGGCATTTCAATCAATAAACACAATAGTGAAGAGTAACTGATTGTATGTATGTAGCTACAAATGTCAAATACAGTAAGTATTTAGAAAGAAATTGAAAAAACTGGGATTAATGCATTTTTTAATTTTTTAGAGAATATACTTACATGGGTATCAACACTGACCATCAAATTAACATGCAGAATTAATAATGTGCGATTTGCTTTTGAAATGAAGGATGCTTTTATATCACAGTCAGCCTGATAAAGTCATACAAAAAGGCTCATAAATGGGACAGCACAAATGAAAATAATTACCTTTACTCCTATTATATTCAACAAGGTTCCTGTGTAGAATAGGTAAAAGAAAGGAAAAGGAATGCATGGATGTGATATGATGTAACAGAACTCCCCAGACTTCCATTCTACCTGCACATCTGAGTATCTTTCAGGGAAAGTACTGGGCCAGACTTTGCTATTTAAAAGATTTTAAATACCTTGTATTAAAAATATTATGCACAGAAGGAGAAGGCTATGGCACTTTTAAGAATTAACACTTCAAAATATCTGCCTGCATACATCCCTGTGTAGAACAATTTTCCCATCCTGTCTTAAGAAGCCTTTTTACAGGAACAGTGTTTTCCAGCACAGATTTCTGTCTTCCAAGCTTCATGAAACCTTACATATATATACATTTGTAGAAACAAAGCTCCAGCCTATTATCCAGAGACAACCTATGAGTTTGTGGAAATGCTCTCTGAAAAATATTTTCACCCTTTTTCCCCAAAAATGTACCCTGCTACTCTGTTCTCCATAGTCTTCTCAACAAAACAGCTTACAAAGCCATTCTCATCCAGCGGTAATTCTGACCCAAACTAGCAGTTTTCAGTTTCCAGTGCAGCAAGGTTTGAGTGCGGAATCAAAGCGGCCCTTCTGTGTCAGTGCCCAGCACACTTGCTGCAGTGTTGGCTGAACTGCTCAGAGGGGCTTTGCTGGCGTGGCCCAAGGGGAGGCCAGGCAGTGCTGGGGCACACAGAGCACTCAGCAGGGCTCAGCTCCCATTCCTGCATGGCAGCAGCCTCCTGCTCCTCTGCCAGGGGCAGGGAGCTCAGCTGTGAAACATCAGCAAAGAACTGATACCTTGATTCCTCACCAGACCTTGGCCAGTATCATAGCAATGGGTCCCCAGCTGGGTAATAACTGGTATAGACTCCATGTATTACAGAAGGCTGATCAATTATCTTTATTAAGAAACCCATTGCTCTTATGGACTAGTTTGCTACAGGTGTGATTGATTGGTCCTTTTCTTAAAACACCATCACCATTGGCTATTTAAGAAATCACCCTTTGGCAAATAAATCTCCATAACATATTCCACATGTTCACAAGAACAGGTGCAGCAAGTTAAGAATTGTTTCTCATTCTTTTCTCTGATCTTCTCACAGCCTGGATGATGCCTGGGAAAGTTGTGTTTCTCTCTGTGGCCAGAGAGCTCCTGCCACAGGCCAACCCCCCAGGGCTGCAGTGTTAATGAGTGTTCTGGTAATTAACTGCAAATTAGTCCTGCAGGTAAGAAGTCTCCAAAGGGGCAGGATGGTCTGCACTAACTCCTGTAAGGACTGGGTTTGCACACTGTGAATTTATCAATGGGCATCATTACAATAACCATAGGTACCCTGGACCTACCAGCACAATCTGAGGCCTCCACTATTCTGCATTTTATGAGACTTGGTGCATTCAACATCTCTGCAAGGAAATTTAAGGAAAAAAGCAAAGCAGACCTCAGTTACTTCATAGATACATGTTTGCAGCTTTTCTTCCCATTTTTGAAGAACTGTGTTGAGATAAAAATATATGGTTGTGAGAAGATCTGTTAGAATTAAGCTGCAATCATTGTAAACAACAGTAAAACTTCCAGTATTTCTACTTTCCCTTTTCTGTTCCTTTTATTTTCTCAATAAATAACAGAGTTGTTCAATAAGTGAAATAGACTGTTTCAGTAGACCATCATGGATTTTATTTTGGTTGTGCTTTTTATATCATGCTACTTTAAAAAATCCATTTTGCCAGGCTGTTTTTCATTTAAGCGTATTGCAAATTATTTGTCTGTCCCAAGTACATCTTGCATTTAGTGCAATAGCTACCACTGAGTTCTTGATGGCTTGGGGAGATAAAACATAGGATGGCTAGAAACTCAACATTAGTTCCTGAAATTCCTGTTACATCCTCCCCCACACTGCCTCCCTTTTAGCCAGGTTTACATGCATTCTCATATTTTTTCCCATAAGATAAAGTAAAAAAAAAAAAAACTTCCCTTCCTAAATTTCCAAGATGCACACCAGGGAAAACACAGGAGGAGGTTTTGTTTAAAATAGCCTCAGTGACATTGAAGCAACTGATGTTTTATTATGATTCTTGGTGAAGTCGCTATTTATCAAATCTATCATAACTGCAGGAATATGCCTAAAAAAATAAGTGTTCAATGATTTACACAGAGAAAACCTATAAGGTGTTCATTACCTTTTCATAAAGTTTCCTTACTTGTCCTATGTGTGAGCAAAAAAATCTAACGCTATTTTTCCACGTATCTCAGTATTTCACAGGCTCTCCTGCTGTACCCTTGCTGGTTTGATTTCCAGTCTCCAGCTGGCATGCAGAGGCAGGTCTTTATGAAGTTCAAGAAGTTACATGTTGCTTTGGTGTCACAACCATTTCCCTGAGTGGGTGATAAAGCAAGCCTGTGTCCATACACCAGAAATTGCACCCAGCAATGAAATTGTAGCATGTTGTTGTATGGAGTCTCAAGAACAAGAAACAGAATAACCCCTTTGAGATGTTTTATCACCCACCCTTATCACACAAAACAATCTTTTCATTATTATAGCTTTTTTTGTTATTAATATCTTACTTTCCCACCAAATATCCACTGTGGTCTTTTTTGATAAGTCAACATATTTGTCTCTCCTCCAGCAATACAAAATTGCAAGAAAATAATATTTTCTGAAGGTAAGAAGGAGTACTGAAGGTAAGAGGAATACTGAAGTTTGCTACATGTGTTTTAACCTTGACTTAAATTTAAAAGATTTGTTGCATGCATTTAGAATATTCACTCTTTGTTTAAATGGTTTTAAACTTTTTAAGGGTGAGATGGATTGTGCTTTTTTCCATTGCTGTCTTTTTGGTGCATCTTCACATAGGGATGTATTTGCCTTTTGGGAAGTTGACAGTGTAAGTGGCTGACAAACTAGCTAATAAATCTGAGGTTAATAGGGTTGTAGACAGCCAAGTACATGGGCGTAGGAAGGATCACCAGCCACAGAATGCTGCACATCTAGAAGCTGTCAATACAGAGTATGAAAAATGCAAAGGACAAAGCAAAAGTAGAAGTTCCAGCTCATTTTTCTGCTTGCTGAAGCAATCTCTCACATCAGCATATCCTGGTCCTCTAGGGAAGGCATGTATTTAGGGTTTGATCTTGATTCTACTCATGCCAGAAAAAAGTCTCTTTTTTAACCCTAAGTGGAGAGGATCAGATTGCTAATGATTGTCCCCCCAAAAAATAAAACCAGAAGAAGTAAAAAGGCCTCAGGTTATACCAATATGACATGTGTCTGTAAGAAGTAGTACTCTCCACTGCTTGTGTAGAAATTAGTTTGAAATAATTTAGTGGTATTTAGTGATGGGTATTAGAGCTTTAAAGCTGATTATTTAGTTCTCTTAATTAGTGGACCAAATGTTTGATACAGCTGCTGTGCACTCATAGTATTGAGGACAGTTTCCATCCAGAGGAAAAAAAAATCTTTTGAAGAAATTTTCTGTGCAGTAAATTATTTTCTGTGCAGTAAATTAAATCCCTTGAAGTAGCTTGTGGCCAGAAATCTGAGTAAGTCAGCACGGGGCTCTTGGATTCAGCAGAGCTGCACTGATGGCTGTCACCTGTGATTGTCATTGAATTATGCAATGGAATTCTCTTAATGCCTGAACACAAGGATGAAATAGGAAAGGTGAAAAGATGTTACCATTCCACCAAAACTCTTCAAAGAAACGACAGTTGCTAGAGCACTGCATCTTCAATACACTCTCCACTTGTCTGAAGCCACCATAAAAATAGCTGGCTGGAGACTTAAAGGTGTGCACATCACAGATCTGCCAGGGAAGCCCTCCCTGCTCTAGGCAGACTGCCAGGCTGCTCAGCTGGGTTCTTTGAAGGCATGATGCCCTGAAGGCTCCATTTTTCCCTCTTCTTCCCTGTGAGATGTCTCAGATGTTTTTTGATCACGGAAAGACCTTGCCAAGGGGTTATCATTTCAAAGGGAGCCAGGATGCCACACACCAGCTGGTCTGGAGTAGCCTGCCTCTGTTCTCAGAGGTGCTGTGGACACCCTCCCATCTCACAGCCTCCCACTTGTGGCAGAGCAGCAGCAGATCCTGCTGGCAGCTGCTTACAGCTGGGGAATGGCACAGGGAAGCAGGCGATGGGATCTGGGCTGACCAAAAGGGAAGACCTGGGAGAGCTCTGCTCTGGCTGGTCTTTCCCACAGGGTGGCCACCTGGCCATGGCTGAGCCACCACGAAGCCCATCCTCTGTGCCTTTGTGCTGCAAGGTTGAACTGGTGCCTGAGCTGGGATTTTATCTGTTTTAAATAACCTTTTTTTTTTTTTTAAATACAGATTAGCCACATAACGCCACAAGTTCTTATACAAAAGTCTTGGTCTTTTAGAAGGGTGTGCTGTTGGGAGGTGTCATGTAAACACATGTAAGAATGAGTTTGTGGTTTAAATGCCAGCTTGGGGGCACTGGGGAATGACAGCAAATCTCAGCTCACAGTGTTACCTGAAACAACTCCCTTGCCCAAAGTGCTTGGATGTGCCATTGACTGTGGCAGGAGTTCTAGAAACCATCCAAGATCAACTTACAGATGAATAAAATCAGGTGAAATTAAAGTCAGGCAAACAAGAAATGTGCTTGGAAGTGTTTCTCTCTGGCCCACAGGAAAAGGAGTGTTAATAAGCACAATTGTTGTATTTTCAATGAAACTTGGTTTGATGCTTAAAGGGGAGATGGATAATTAAGACTTCATCTTCCAAAATATTAAATATTGATTTGTAGACATTTAGCAGCAGGCGTAAAGCTCTTCTGAGAACTGGCTGTAACTGTCTAAAAGATTATAAAAGATTTTACTTCTCCATGTAGAATTTAGCATTTATTTTTTTTATTTAAAATTTATGAAATGAGAGTAAAATAAATCAGGAGATAAACTTCTAGCCCTCTGAGTGTGTTTCAGTTCTGCTTTGTGTGGCCTTGCAGAGTCAAAGTGGATATATGATTTTTTTTAAAGTTTGTATTGGCTTTTGGCTTATTGAAGTGTCAGGAGGTTTATAAGCTGCTCAACTCCAATTTTGATTGTTTTATCCAACTACTGTCACTTCTTATCAGTATTAAAGGCAGAAATCAAAAGCATGGGACCCATGGGAAGAAGTGTTTCAGATGTACACTGCTGCTCTTTTTTGTCTCTATTCTGAACTGCGCCCCTCCGCTCCTGACAGCAAACCCACAATGACGTAAGGAGGTGAGTTTCATACCTCAATAATTCATTTGTGAATTAAACAAATGTGTTTTTAACTTCAGTGCATATCTTTCCACCTGCCTTGTCCTTTCTTTATGACTTGTGAAAATTGCTCAAGTCCAGCATGTCCCATATCACACAGGGCAGCTTTGCTCTGGGAGCCCATTTGCCTCCAGCCTTTCACTAATTGTACACTGAGAATCAAGACAATTTCTTTAAACAGGTGAAGAAAGAGTCTTCCAGCTCAGCTACATCTCGCAGATGTCTCTCCCAAAGAGAAAGTAACCCAGATTCACTGCCTGGGATTGAGAGCTTAGCCCTGAGTGGTAAAAGCATTTGTGCAGTAACTTCCCTTTTTCTTTTTCTTTTTCTTTTTCTTTTTCTTTTTCTTTTTCTTTTTCTTTTTCTTTTTCTTTTTCTTTTTCTTTTTCTTTTTCTTTTTCTTTTGAGATGTCTGTGCACTAGAAACTGACATGAATTTTCACAGTCATTTTGTTAGGGTTAACAAGTGTATTGAATTTAAGAAACTACATTTTCTGTGCTTTATTTGCAGTAGTTTCAAGTTGATCAAATCTATTTCAGAATGTTCTCTATTTTATGCAAACTCGCTTTAAAGAAGTGTAAGCAGAATGTGTTCATTTCACCACTAGATCAATTTATTAGGTTTTAAAAGTGCATTTCCATTCTACCATCGACAGCAGTAAAGGGGAAAAGGGAGGAGCAATCACAGAAAATCTATTTGACAGAATAAATCATTTCTTTGCACATATGTATGTATAGGTGTGTGGGTTTATATGGGTAAAGTAATGGTGATGGCACTGATGAAGCAGACATGTTTTAGCATTATAATGACAAATTGTAAAAGATGACACATGTTAAAAAAAAAGATGATGTTTATTGGAGACTTGATTATTTCCTACCTTCACCAAACAGAAAATTGACTGAGACAATAGAATCCAGCAAGTTAGAGCCCAAATTGAAACCCTAAGTCATGTCTACGTGGCAAGTAAAAAGTAATTAAAAAAAGAATCACCAGTTTTAGAGGAGGGAAAAGAGAGAGGAAACACAATTAGAAGTCAATACTTAAATCTTACTTAAGCACTGCAATTGCAGAAAAGCAGATATTTCATGAATAAGATTTTGCAATGGCACAAGCAGAGGGGAAGGATGCTAGAGTGAAGCATGCAAATTGTACATTTGCACACTTCTAGGTAAGCATACAGACCAGATATTTTTTGTGTCCTTGGGTGTTTATTACATTCCTTACCTTCTTTGACCATTTCAGCTGGGCTATAGACCCAGGAGGGACATACATTTTATGTTCTTTTCATTTTGGCATTTTTACGGTTAGATGTTGTGCAGACTTAAATTTTTTTGTGCTCAACTTCAGCTACTTGAATCCTGAAGTCCTCTTATTTATCCTGTCATCTGTCATTGATGTAACTGACTTCTGTGACAGTGTTGACAGAATTTATCTAAGAGTTTGCTGGATGGCACATTTCACAGAGTCAAATATAAATAAAAGGGTCCATCACCTGGGGGATATGGGATTGGAAGTCAATGGGTGTTGAAGGTGCTTAGTTTCACAAAGACCTATTCAAGAACTCACACAATCCCCTCTTACAGATTTATCTCTTTATATATGATCATGTTCATATTCCCTTCAGGTCAGGTAGCAATATGTTGTTGTTCTTTTTTTCTTTCCTAAGACCTGGCAGATAATCAAATATGTACCTGCATTTCTTTCTGACATTTCAGAAATGCTAAATATTGTATTCTGGTGATAATGCTTTCTGAAGAAGGAAGGAATGGCCCATTTAATAATGCATGCTTCATTTACAGTTTGGAGTGTTAGCCAACTACTTGTGATGATACTTCTTCCAGTCATAATACTGATATATGCAGAGTTCTAACTACATTTTTAAATAGAAAAACAACTGAATGATACATTCAAAATAATTCATGGAGAGGAAATAGATGTATTTCAGCATGGGAGAATATTTATGCATTATTTAACAGCAATAATGTTTGAATTCATACATTATGCAAATGCCATTATAATCAGGAAAATGAAAGAACTTGGACTGCTGCAACATCTTTAAATCTACCATTAGGTACTTATTTGTGCATATCATTTAATACTGCACAATGTTACAGTATGTCACTTGAAGAGAGAAGTTATCAGAGACTAACAGGTTATAAAAAAGTAAAGCTGATGAATCCTGATTGCTACCTTGATGCTAATGTCTATAAATTTATCAGCAAACAAGAGTAAAGGCTTTAATGGTGATTTACATAAACTTCTCTTCTGGAGATGAGTTACTGTGGTTTTACACACGGTTCCCATTTTGCATTGTGATCCTTATCCATCCCCACCCCCACATGACAGACCGGCACACAGCGTGGGCTGACACGGCCAAATTGTATTTTCTAAATGGATCAGCAGCTATGTTCCAAAACTATCAAAAGCAGCAAGCCTGACCATATAAAACCAAAGCTGCTTCTGTTTCCTCTTATCTCCCAGACATAACATTTTTTAAAAAAAGAGAACAGAAAAAAAAGAGAAAGAAAAAGCCTGTGATTTGGAGAAGAGCATCAATAGACCTGACCTTAGTATTTAGTTCTGTTTACACCTCTGCTTAACCAGATCCATTACCCCACACATTTGCTTATCTGTATAACTTATATTTGCTCATATATAGTACCCGTGCACGTCATTGCAGCAGTTTGTGCCCCGTTTCCAGGCAGTGTGAGCTGTGGTAGTGGAAGCAGAGACCCAGCCCAGCCCAGCCCTGTTGAGGGTGCTGCTCTCCCTGTCCCGTGCTGGGTCTCCTGGTCCTCCCTGGCACTCCTGCTTTTGTTTCCTTAGTCTTTCAGTTCTCATCAATGGTTTCTTTTCTTCCTGTTTTTAAATAGCTCAGCCATTTCTTTTTTTTTGCTCCCTTCAGGGAGGCTGTCTCAGCCACATGGTCCTTACAGCCTGTCCCCTTCAGTACTTCACAGATAAATGAATTCCTCTTCCAAATGATACATGAAATATCTGATGCACATAGTAGTCTCATGCTATGAAGCAGCAACACAGCTAGTCACACTTCTGTCCTCAAAAGTGTCTGGTGTAATTTCTCCCAATTTGAGCCTAAGGAGCTGAGGGTTCAGCTGTGTTCAAGTCATTCTTTGGAGCAGTAATCTCATGCTACGCTTATGAGAATGTTCTCTCACAGTCAAAGGTGTGCATGGTGATGAAGGGAGAGCTAGATTTTCCCCTCGTAGTTGATGAGTGAGCAGCATTTATTCAGAATTACTCATATTGCAAAACTCTTCATTTGTAGTAACTAATATTTCTGTTAATCATAAAAATGAGAGCAAATAGAACTGAGGAATAACTGTATTGGGAGAGTGATCTGTTTCCTTTACTCATTAAATAAAGCTGGCCCATCACTTGTCCAGGAGGTATTTACAGATAAGGACAGCAGAGGGAAATTTTCAGTCTGATTTCCATGTGTATTTGTTGTGTGACAAGCAAAAAAGGATTTTTATGCAGATGCAATCAATCTGGCACATCTCATAAACACTATATTCCCCTAATAGCTCAGGAATTCAGAACAGATCTTGCAAATGGGTGGCATTTGGGCACAGTTTGGGTGCTCACCAGTTTGAATCCAGTCGACAGCCTGGAATTTTCACTGTGATAGAGTCTTCCAGAAATGATTAGTTTTTATGTCAGAGTGGATGCAGTAGTGTTTGCTCCTCCATCATAAAGACTGCCAGGGCCTCTGCCATAAAATCTCTATCGCTAACAAGAAAACACAATTCAACCAATATATTGTGTTCCTGGCTAAGAACTGGCATGCAAGAATTCATCCTGGAAATTTTTATTTGCAGAGAATGATACTAATTTCTCCAAATGCAAAATAATGCATGAACTTCCTTTTGTTGAATATTAACTACTTTTTTTTTTTTATGGCATTGCAGCAATTAGTTGCTGTAAAGCTGGCTGGGAAGAGAAAGGGATGTAGGAGGCAGCAGTCACCATGGGTGCAATAATCTGTGCCCATTCCAGTGCCAACTGCAGATCACCAGCTGATGATGAGGAAAAGAGGACTGCACAAACTGGAGTCAGTATGTCCTGCAATGGCAAGTCAATTAATGCGATATTAACTTTGGAGTGGTTATAAGAGTTAATGCAGACCTCCTTGTTTTACATGGTTTTGACAGTGCCAGCTGATGCTGACTATACAAGAAGAAAGTGGGAGGTGGTTATCACTGCAATTATTTTATGGCACCCTTGGATGGTTGCTGTGTTTGTGCCTAGGTGAAATGAAGTTTAAGTTCACCTCAGGTGGATTTCTGTGTCCACAGTGCCTGAACACAGTGAGAAAGCCCAGCCTTAGACAGGACAAGGTTTGCATCACTTCAGTGCTTCCTCCTGCCTGGTGTGCTCCTTTTGGCCAAGCAGATGGTGCAGCAGTTTGCAGAGGCTGTCCAGTGTGTCTGTGTTTTCGCTGTCATTACAGCTCCTGAGATGAAATTCCAGAAAGTGCCAAATCCAGCCAGGCCTCTGCATGCCTAACAAGGATGCCATCCCCATCACTGAGGAGTGTAAGAACTGTGGCAACCCCTCAGCAGAGGAGCTTGGATGGAGCAAGGGAGCCAGTGGTATAGTTAATTCTGAACCTGTCATGCTGTAGAAATCATCTCCTGCCTGAGGCAGCCCTGTTGTGTTGGCAGCACAGCCAAACTGCAGCTGGAGGAGGTGCCTGCTTGGCTGAGACAATGCAGCCACCTTCTGCAAAGTTACCAGAAAGTAACAGCAGAGCTCCACATTTCTACAGACTTAGAATAAGGTCTTCTTAATTATGACCATAAATTCAATCCAACCAAAACATGACAAAGTAACTTGTTTGGCATGTGGAAAAGTATCTCTGGGTTATCTCCTTTCCCCAGCATTTCCTCCTTTGGAGTAGGATTATTGCTGCCATTATTCCTAATAGTTTCTGATTCAACTGAGGACATGCTCCAAAAACCACTGAAGTCAACAGAAAAATTTCCTGAGAGCCCAAATCAAAAATTTATGTGGTTTTCTCAATTCAAGATCGTCCACTGTCTGGCCTCAGTGTGCCAGGATAGGTCCAAAATACTTGTTTTTCAAAACAGAAAAATTTACTTCAGCATTAAACTTGGCATGGCACTGACTTCAAAAGGATTATCCCAGTCACCTATGTTCTGGCAATCCTTGCTTACAGCACGGTTTTAACATATGTTAAATTTTATGCTGATAGTTTGCATATCCTTATCCTAAATAAATTTGTACATTTATGTACAGTGTGATGTAACAGTGATTTACATCTCATATGACTGACTGACACTGATTCTCCTAGGAGTTGCTGTACCTCCCCAGCATGATGAGGAAAATGCTGTTTCAACCTAACAGAATATCTTAATTTCAGGTAGTCAAAATGTTGTATCTTTAACGTAATGTTGTCTGCAGTTTGTGGCATGGCTTTCATAACTTTGCTAATTCCTTTGGGTTTTAATTAGAAACATTCAGCTACGTTTCCCTAAAACGTAAAAATGCTGGGGCCCCCACAAACAGTATTATTGAGATGGTTTCTTAATCGATTTTTCTTTTTGGTTCACTCCCATTTTATGGTGGCAAACTGGCATTTGTCACTTCTTCCAGTAACTGATGCTTTCTGCTTTAATAAATGCACGTATTAGATGCTATTCCCCTTCTCTGTTTGATAGGTGTATGGTGTCAGGAAGAGGAAGGTCGCAATGATGTTAAGTTTTCTGCTAAGCAAAGGATCAGAGCGTAAATGAAATCTTGAAAGCTGGGAAATGAGAATGTGCAAGTGTAAATAATGTATTAATTATTGACAGCTAGGGGACTGAAAAGTCCTGTTTAGTAGTGACATCTTCATTGTCACACTGCCTGACACTATCTCAGGTATTTTTTTTTAATAACAGGTTTTCCCCCCAAGATAGTAAGTGTTTCAATTTACCAGTATAACTATTTATATTTTTCATTTTCTTTGGTTTTTCTTTATCTTACTGCAGTCGAGGTGCTTGGTGCAGGAGGGGATGAGGGAGAAGCTAATCCTTGTTTTTTATTGTGGCAAGTGATATTTTTACGGTACAAAATAGATTTTTTTTGGTAATAAAGAACAAGACACTGAGCTGCAAAAGGAGATTCCTCTTCATTGGTTATTTATGGAAGTTAAGATAGAGTTTAAGGAAAGAATTATGATAGCTAAAGGCTCAGTTTTGCCAACAGGCCTTGCCAGCAATGACTACTGCTTAATATATGCCAGAAGCAGAATTGGTTTCACCATGGCTTTTTGAGTGAGACATTAGTTATATTAAGGGAAGGTGTTCCTGAGTTAAAAGGCTTTTAATACTCTGTACTTTCCAGTCATTGCATGAAATCTAAGAGTAGTAGTGAATTCCTTAATATTTAAATTATTTTTGTTACAAATTAGGGCAGAAAAAATTCCCATGATCCCAAAAAGGTCTGTGTATATTAACTGTTTGCATAAGGCTGCTAGATGTAAATAGCTAGGAGCTTTCAAATACTGAGATTTAAATTGAAAAGGAAAAAACCCACCACAAGTCACCAAACAAAAATAACAACAAAATACCACCACCACAAATATCTCCTAATCCTTCTTTGCCAAATGACCTGTGAACATTCCTCCCCTCAGCCCCCAGGCAAGGGGCTCCATTGCCCTTTGGCAACACTGTGCCATCTCCAGACCTCTGCTGGTCCCTGGCTCCTGCATTGGCTTTGCCCACAATTAGATTTTGCTCCTTCTCTGGGCGGAACACACATTGGATTGAGGAGGCTCACAGGCTTGGGCAGGAGCTGAGGAAAGCCACAGATCCCCACCCTGGGATGTCCCTGGGGCAGAAGGTGCTGCTGAGGGCTGGGGGTTAAAGAAAAAGAGGAGGCAACTACTTCAGATGCTCTCCACACTGTGATATTGTCTTTGCTTTCACCTTAATGAAGAGAACTGGGAGGCAGCTTTCAGTCAAATCCTCTTTCTCCTGAAAAATGCAGGTTCTGATCTGTGGAACTGCTTAGCAAATTTCTGTCAGCCCTAGTGAATTGATAGGGTTGATAAATCCTGTTATGTGGAGAACTGGGAAAAGTGGAAATCCTTAATTTCACTGTTTTCAAAGCACTGTTTTGATTTATCACATTGAAAAGATCTTCCATTTTAAAAGTTTGATTTCTTTATTTAGCAAACATTAATGTTTTTACGTAAGTTAAGATTAATGAACCATTTCACCCGCAATTTCCCACTTTCCAGCTGACTCAGGCCCCGCTGGTTTGGCCACTGGTTCCCGGGGCCGGGATGGCCGGGTAGGGCTGGGTAGGGTCAGTGTGAGCTCGGGAGCTGCTCCTGCGCCCTGCCCCACTCCCTGCTGGGGCTCCCTGATCGGAGAGGGACCCGGGCAGGGATGTTCCCGGCAGGGATGTTCCCAGCTCTCTGCACAGAGCAGGACTCTGGGCAGGGATGTTCCCAGCTCCCTGCACAGAGCAGGACTCTGGGCAGGGATGGATGTTCTCAGCTGCACCACCCACTCCAAGGGGATCTTTTCAGGTGCTGGCAGCAGGAGGGAAAATGCAATTCGCTCTTTGAGTCTGTTGTTGTTTACAGAACATGTGTCTCAAACATTAAAAAATGCCATATGTGATGCTGAATATAGAGCCTTCTTCCTCTGCCCAAGAATAGAACTTTATCAAAATGAAATTTCCTGCTCATTTGAGCCCGTCTCCATAGCAACAGCACTGTACACCTGTGATGTACAGGCAGAAGCTGCTACAACCTCTGAACCAGGCAGAACGAGCCTGCTCCATCCCCTGTGGAAGGCAGAAGGACATCTCTGATGTAGCCATGGCACATTTTGCTGTATGCTACCTATGCCTGGTCCCTATGTACAATCATTTTACTCAGGATTACCCTACTTACATTTGGTAAATAAATACAAACGTGCTGCTTACATGAAGTTGTACACTTGCAAAAATTCAATCTATTCTTGTCCTGAGGGAAGCCTTTACCATGCAAACGTTACACAAAATAAAAGCTTGTGCTCACATTTGTAAGAATTTCCTAATTCAAAAAATTCATAAAATGCCTCACTCTTGCAAATCTGCCAACCTGTTAATAGTACATCATTAGAAGAAAAAAGCAACTGCATGCTGAATTATTTAAATATTATTTTAATAGTAAACTGGAAATAATTATGCACCTTTGGCTATCCAATATTGCAAATTGCTGCTCACTCCATAACTTTTAGTGAAATTGAACTCACCAATAAGAAACAAATGGTTGCATTTTAAAGCAACCTGAAATTATTTCCCCAGGTCATTCATAAGGTAGATCATTACAGAGAAACGTTTTCTTATGCAAATAAAAAATAGCCTGCTAATGCAATGTAAATTATATTTTAAGCTTCCTACATTTATTAGCTTATTTAAGAAGAGGCAAACTTCAAAGAAGGATTTTATTTGAAATACATGCAGAGTGAAAATCTCTGTAGTGATGGCTATTCTCACAGATATACTACATAACATATAGATGAATTGTCTGTTTCTGTCTCCTGATGTTTGCGTGTTCTTGTCTTTGCTTTCAGGCCTGCCCTCTCTTCCCCTCTTAGCTCAGCATTTCCCATTGCTGAATGCAGGGCAGGCTGCAAGCAAAAGGAGTGAAATATGATAGATGATACATACATCTTGGCAAAGTTCATCGCATCAGGTTGCCTGAATTTTTAATACGACTCCTTGAGACAGTGGGCTTGACTTTTTTCACCCAGTGTTATTGTAACCCTCATTTCCATGCCAGTAAAAATGGGGCTTCTGCTCTCAGAGCAAAAGTTCTCATCCTTTTTCAGCAAATGGGTGGACAGTGCTGTTTTTCTTTTGCAGGGCACAGAGAAGACAGGGTGTGGGGACACCCCCTCGTTCAGGCTGCAGCCAGCACAGGGCTTTGGTACAGCACAGGGCTCTGGTGACTGGATGAAAAGGGAACTGATCTTTTATCCACATCTTAAGGACAGGAGGCAATGATCCCAATTTTTTTGTGGTATTTGTAACAGCTATTTATTTTCTCTTTCTCAACTGTGGCTGTTTTCAGATTTTCTACTAGGAAATATCTGTCTTATATAAGCTGCTAATACTCTGCTCTAGGCAGAACATGGTGCTTGGAGCTTATGTAGGCTGATTTCAGGGAAACTAGCAGCATTATTGATTTTCATTGGGCTTATTAGGATCAGTGTAACATGCACTTTTGCTATACTAGATTGTATTTGACTTTCATCATGAAATCTCATTACACTAAAAAGAAATGGAAACAAGCTATGCAAATAAAAGATTTTGCAGGGTACTCTAATGAAATTACTGTGTATCTGCAAAAACACACTTTGTATGTAGGTCATTCAAACCCTGAATGCTGCTGGTCAGACTGTTCTCATTTGCTTTTGAAAATTAAGAATAGATTCTCCAGCCTTAGCTGAATTATTTCAGATTTATGCTAACATAACTGAAGTTATAGCTTGATCCTTGAAGTAGTTGTGCTGTCTGAATTCTGATGTTGAGCCAGTGATTTACCAGGAAAGGGAACTTCAATTGTTTGTCTGCTTGCAGCTGGTATGGATGATGCTACAGCATTATAAAGGTGTGAAATCCACATGGCTGTGGGCACATTCCTGAGCCCCCAGCCAGGATGAGGAATGAGCAAGGAGCTTGTTTTCACCCATCTGGCTCCTGTGGGACATCATCACCTCGTGTTTCGCCTCTTGGCATCGGTGCAGGCAGCACGAGCTGGCAGCACAGCAGATCTTCTCAGTGCAGCAGCAGAGGCACAAAGTACTCCCTCCTGAAGCTCAGAGGAGATCTGGTTACCACCTCAGCTGCCCTCTTCCAAGAACAATTCACTGCCAAAGCTCACAAGTCCAAACACAGACTCTTCACCAGTATTCCAGTAGCTGCAGACAGTGCTCAGACTTTCTCATGTTCTGCTGGCAGGAGAAGGTAAGGTCGTTTGTGTGGCTCCTACCCGGGGAGTGCCTGGACTGTTTGGGAGAGCAAAACCCCTCTGCTGTGGCTGTCCTGGTGCCACTGAAGTGGTGTGCTCAGGGCTGAGCATGGCAGCAATGCCTGGGCCATGGCGTGCTCAGGGCTGAGCATGGCAGCAACGCCTGGGCCATGGCGTGCTCAAGGCTGAGCATGGCAGCAACGCCTGGGCCATGGCGTGCTCAAGGCTGAGCATGGCAGCAACGCCTGGGCCATGGCGTGCTCAAGGCTGAGCATGGCAGCAACGCCTGGGCCATGGCGTGCTCAAGGCTGAGCATGGCAGCAACGCCTGGGCCATGGCGTGCTCAAGGCTGAGCATGGCAGCAACGCCTGGGCCATGGCGTGCTCAAGGCTGAGCATGGCAGCAACGCCTGGGCCATGGCGTGCTCAAGGCTGAGCATGGCAGCAACGCCTGGGCCATGGCGTGCTCAAGGCTGAGCATGGCAGCAACGCCTGGGCCATGGCGTGCTCAAGGCTGAGCATGGCAGCAACGCCTGGGCCATGGCGTGCTCAAGGCTGAGCATGGCAGCAACGCCTGGGCCATGGCGTGCTCAAGGCTGAGCATGGCAGCAACGCCTGGGCCATGGCGTGCTCAGGGCTGAGCATGGCAGCAATGCCTGGCCTGTCTCCATGGGGCCACACCTCCTCTCGCGGCCGGTCACTTGCAGGGCTGAGGAAGGGGAGGTGTTCTTTGGTTTTGTGTTTTCTCAAGTCACTTTCTTGTCATTTGAAATTGGCAGTAGGACAAAACATTCCTCCAAGGTCTCTACTTACTCTGTAAGAATGGATCAAGACTTTTGAGCTGTCAGGAAAAAATATCCTCCTTTGGCATGTTTTGATGGCACCTCTAAGAATAACACATCTCTTAATGGTCAGGATGCTTTTCTTTTCATAGATCTTCTACATTTGAAGAAAGCAACATTCTTTTGAGAAGCAGAAAATTAATTTTGAAGAAGTCTGAGAAGCAACTCTCAGGCTTCCTTTCCTAATAAATTCCTGTATTTCTGATCCTAGGGGATGAACTATGTAAGGTACCAAAATTAGCGGAAGGTGAGCTATGTAAGGTACCCAAATTAGCAGAAAGCACCCAGTTAAACCCACCCTACAGGACAGATGCTGGGAAAAACAAATTCAAGATACAAAGCTGCAGTTGCAAAGTTACTTGGGGAGTACAAATTTGGCATTATTGGCAGTCTGTGATTTAATGATATTGCACAGTCAGCTCTTAGGCACTCTTGAGTCATTCCCTGTTGATGCAATGCAACTGTACTCTCTGCTTGGAATTGCCTTCTGTAGTGTGGGGTTTTATGGTGAAATTTTGGTGTGGACATTTTTTTCAGAATTTTTCAAACTCGGCAGTGGAATCCTAAAGTGGAAGCTCGCCTAATATACATGTGACAGTCTTATTTATTTGTTTCAAACTGCTGAACATGCAGGTTTGTGCAAAAGAGCTCTCCTGTGTTGCTGACAATTAGTATATTTTTCACTTGCAAAATGGTGCTTTCTGCTAATGGTATGGTATAGTAATCAAAAGCACCTAATCCAGCTGATTAAAAATTCCCTGTTGGGCTTTGCTGACCAAATGAATACAATTAGTAAGACATTTCAAGGAGGGAATTTCCTGCAAATACTGA
The DNA here is from genome assembly GCF_000277835.1 of Geospiza fortis. NCBI lineage: Eukaryota > Metazoa > Chordata > Aves > Passeriformes > Thraupidae > Geospiza > Geospiza fortis. The sequence goes on from NW_005054336.1 coordinate 4,187,227, forward strand.
TATTTGTAGACCTTAAATTAAAATTATGATATGTAAAATTACATATCAAATGAAGAGGGATCTTATTCCTTGGTGCATCTAAATGAGGCCCATTGTTGATGTGTGGCAGGAGAGATTTTATTATATAAGTGCAGGTAAGCTTTTCACTCAGACATCAGCTTTAGAATCAAATTAATTGTGTGATCAAAGCATTTCTTTTTTACATCCTCCCAAAGAAACCTAGCAAAAAATGAGTCCCTTAAGTAAGTTAGTTCATGTAGGCAATGGTAACAGGTGCTATGGGCTGTCGTTGAGATGTTGTTTGTTTAATATTAATCTAAAATAATTTAAATGGCATCTTAATAGCCTTATTTTATGTCTCTTATTTTGATTTTAAAAATCAGCGCATTCCCCTTAGTGCAGTTAATAGGGTCAGCCTGTGAGCCTGTGCTGGTTACCATGCCTTCAGTCATGTGGAATCCAAACAGCCATTATAATTTGTTTCTAAACAGATCAAGAGCTATTTACCATCTCAATGTTTTGTGCACAGCTGGGTGTCTGGCAAACATCCAATATCCATTAACATTTAAAAATTAGTCCCATAATGCATCTTTTCCGTGGCTTGAGGAGTATACACACTGACACATGTTGGGAACCAATTATATTTGCACCACCATTAGTCTGGCTGCATTCAACTTCCCAGTAAATGAGGGCTAATTTAGTTTCCAGAATGGTGTATCTTAAATTCATGCAATGACCTTAGCAAAAGCAGAGTATCTGAAGATATAAAGAGGAAGGAAATGTTCACAAAGAATAATGCTTCCTTTTCTTCTGCCTAAACCATAAGAGTAGATTATTATATGACTGTTTCCAGTATCCATGCCTGGCCTTAAAACCAGATTCCTTTAATTCAATACTGCTGAAATTCATGAGCAGACTTTGGTTGGGAAGAAATCACACTAATATGGTAAACTAGCACACCCTCCTTGCTCAGATCAAACCTGCTAATGGACCATTTTATAATAGCAATTTAGACCTGCCTGTAGCAGGTCTAACTCTTCAGGTTCCCAACTGATTTTAAGTGTTCTATTTTCCTACCAGCAGGAAAATAAGAAATACAGATTTCACAGTAAGTGCTGTCTACACTGCTTGTGAAATATATTCTAACAATGCCATGGAAGTGAAATGACCCTCACAATTGGCAGTTTGGCATAGAATTTTAATGAAAATGGAGAAACACAAACATATTTTGAGAAGTATATTTGCCAAACCTCTGCTGCCATGAGAAATTCCTTCAATAATATCAGAGGTGAAATGGAATGTCTGGCTTGGGGGCTGAGTGTGTATCCCCCTTCCTTGCAGTGTCAGCTCTCAGTGACAGGTTCTAGACTGACTGACTTTGCTGCTGCAGTGCCCTGCACAAGGCTCCTCTGAGCTCACCCAGCCCGTGGCAGGCTGCTTAATAAAGCTAAATTGCTCCTACAAACACAACACCATTCAGCAGCCTTTTAGAATTAAGAGCTGGGTTAAAAATAGTGTTTTTCCTTAACACTCATTGGGACCAGTTAGAAACTCAAGAAGGCAGGAATTTTCTAAATTGTTGCATACAGCAATAGATGCAGTGAGGCTCCAGGTGAGGGGTCTGCTTCCTCCTCCAGCTGTGCACATCTGCAAAACTCTGTCCTCTTGGTACAGTTGTTTGAATGGAGCTAGCTGTAGGATTCTGTCTGGAGTGAGGCTGCAGCTTTATAAACAGCTCTAAAGTTTAATGTATAGAAATAGTTATTTACATATGTTTAAAATGCAGTATTTAATATACAAAACTTGTTATTCTCTTACATCCATATAGTTCAGAGCTAGCGTTTGTCAAGTATTTCTTTATTGTATCAGCACCTTTTCCCTTTTACTTTTTGTGCAAGAAAGTACCTTTCAGTGAAAGGGTCTATTCTTGAAGCTGCCCTTTTGGAAAAGTTCACTGTACAGTCAGTATTTACAGATGCTGTTTATACTGTCTTCCTCTCAAAAGACATGGCTTTTTATTTTATTGCTTTCAGTGAAACCCATGCTTGCAGTCCCTGACAATAATACATTTTCATGCATCATTGGCAATACAAGGCTTCATTTAGACTATTGATTTACATTCTTATTGTATTAGGACTTGTTAGTGTTTCATACCTTCTTATTGTTTGGTGATTGACCTTTGCAGATTTATAGTACATAAACAATTAGCCAGTAATAGGTTAAATTAATAAAGAAGATTCCTATCAAATTTGGGGGATTCACAAATCTATCATGTGATACAGTCCATTTCTTTATTTATGTTCCTCACAGCTTTAGTTATAAGCTGAATTCCAAGTGCTGTAAATCCTGCT